>NC_044031.1:652966116-653273263 GCF_901765095.1 Microcaecilia unicolor | reverse complement strand
TCGGGGCAGGCAGGAAAGATCCCCAGTCTTTCCTGCCTGCTGCCGGCACTGACTCTCCCGCGGCGCTACTGCATCGCTCTTTAAAAGCGGCCGCCAAGACTTCCAGCGGCGGCCTCGCGAGACTTCTGCTGAAGTCTTGGAGGCCGCCCTTGTAAGTCTCGGTGGCCATTTTGAAGAGCGATGCAGTAGCACCATGGGAGTCAGCGCCAGCAGCAGGCAGGAAAGACTAGGGATCTTTCCTGCCTGCCCTGAAGAATCCACAGGACAACCTGGGTAGCTGGAGGGGGGGGGGGCAGGGGAGCGAGGAGAATCACTGGGTATGGGTGGCTGGAGGGGGAGGGCAGGGGAGCGAAGAGAATCGCTGGGTATGGATGGAGGGGAGGGCAGGTGAGAGGAGAGTTGCTGGACATGGGTGGATGGAGGGGAGGGCAGGGGGAGAGGAAGGTTGCTGGACATGGGTGGATGGAGGAGAGGAGGGTTGCTGGACATGGGTGAATGGAGGGGAGAGGAGGGTTGCTGGACATGGGTGGATGGAGGCGAGGGCAGGGGAGAGGGGAGGATTGCTGGACATGGGTGGAGGAGAGGTGAGGGCAGGGGGGAGAGAGGAGGGTTGCTGGACATGGGTGGAGAGGGGAGGGTTGCTGGACATGGGTGGAGCAGAGGGGAGGGCAGGGGAGAGAGGAGGGTTGCTGGACATGGGTGGAGGAGAGGGAAGAGTGAGGAAGGAGATGAGATGAGGGAAAAGGAAGAGGAGAAAAACTGCACATGGATGAATAGGCAGAAGCTGGATCCACTGGACAGTCAAGTCTGCGGAGGACCCAGCTTTTACTTAAGGATTTAGGGCAAGAAATGAAGAAGAAAGGCGGAAAGTAAAGAAATAAATGGAAAGGAAGCCCTGGAAACGGAGTTAAGAGGACAGATAGCAGCAGAATCGGATACTGGGTCTGCATGATCAGAAAACCAGTCACCAGACAACAAAGGTAGAAAAAATAATTTTATTTTCATTATAGTGTTTGGAATATGTCCACTTTGAGAATCCGGTGCTCAACTTTAAAAGTTTATATTTATTTACTTATTTATGGCATTTTATCCCACATTAAACATGAATTAGATTGGAACCTGGGATACAAAACAAGGTAAGGTATAGACAAAAAGTAGCATACCTGAAATTATCTTGTTGGACAGACTGGATGGACCGTGCAGGTCTTTTTCTGCCCATCTACTATGTTACATTTATTTATTTTTTTTCTTGGAGTAATGCATTGCACCCCCACCCCAGGCTCTTTCCCCGGCCATAGCCAGCTCTGCAATTTGGGGTGGGGTGGGGCGCAGAGGTGGACCGGGGAAAAAGCCTGTCGTTAAACATTTACCAGTACACCACTGGTTACAGGTAAGTAACTATTTTTTACAGGTAAGAAACTTTTATTTCCTGGCGCTGCAAACTGACGTCTATACCGACTTGCGTGAACGTGTCTGCGCCAGGGCTGCTCTGTCCGTACAGGCTCCAATCGCTCAGTTCTTCCTCAGTCCTGGCTATTTAGAGAGCTTTGAACAAGAAGCAGCATGTTGCCTTCTAAACAGTAGATACTTCCGGTCTGTGCCCATCCCACTCGTCGTGTCGCGCCGGAAGTGATGTCGTTGCTTGCGGCCTGTTCGTTCGAGTGTGTTGCGGTTTTCCCGGTGAGTGATTCTTCTCTCTGTTCGGTTTGTCTCGTTTCGATCTTCTGGGGATTCGGCAGCGGAACGATTGGGCGAATATGGATAATACGTTGGTCTGGATACTTTTATAATATCGCTCGTGTCATCTTTTCACGCCATAAGCGGTGGCACGATATGGGTCTTAGGGGCTGTGGCTCTCTCGACTTTTTGTCCCACAATGTGGTAGGCGCCAACATTTGAGAATCATTGGGGTACTAAACACAACACAAATTGCACTTCCATAGACAGAATAAAGACATTTGCTCAGTATTAGAGGTTCTCTGTATCCACAGAGTTGGCACCTGTGCATTTTTATTCTTACCGCCCCCCCCCCCCCCATCTCGACAGTTGAAACCGTGTTCTGCTGCACCTATGTCATAATGATCATAAGGAAAAATTAAAGACGTGGTGAAATGAAGTTAAGGTTGATTTAAAGATGAAATACAGCATATGATCAGAAACAGCTGATTGTTAGTGACTTCTAAAGCAATAAATAAAGTTCCAAAGACACCACTGGATGAGCTCAAATGAATGTAGATTTAATAAATTGGAAAGGAAGAAATGTTTTGGCATTTGGGGTTATCGCAGTTTGGGACCAATTCTTATTTGGAATCCTAAAATATGCTAAAGACAAACAACTACATAAAAAACAGTTTTAACCTCTGGACTAATCTTTTGTGTACTTGAACTTGGTGGTTTTCTGATTCAACCCACAGTTTACCATTTAGTTCCTGATCCTGTATAGATTTTCATGCTCTATTTTCTTACCTTACCAAAGGTACAACAACTGTGGGCACTGCTTCACACAAATCATGGCGGAGGAGTCAGGTGAGGAGAAGCGAACAGCAGCAGTAAAGTATGAACTAGAGAAAGAGACAGAGTTGCGCTTTGAAGTAGAAGCATCGCAGACAGTCCAGCTGGAACTCCTGTCAGGCATGGCTGAAGTCTTTGGCACTGAGCTGACCCGCAACAAGAAATTTAACTTTGATGCTGGTTGTAAGGTGGCAGTGTTCACTTGGCATGGATGCACTGTGCAACTGAGTGGGCATACTGAGGTGGCCTACATTTCCAAGGACACACCTATGCTGCTATATCTCAATACACACACTGCACTTGAGCAGATGAGGCAGCAGGCAGAGAAGGAGGATGAGAGAGGGCCTCGGGTGATGGTAGTGGGACCGACTGATGTTGGCAAGTCCACTGTATGTCGTTTGCTGCTGAACTATGGTGTGCGCATGGGGCGGCGGCCCACTTTTGTGGATCTAGATGTGGGGCAGGGTGCCATCTCCATCCCAGGGACCATGGGAGCTCTATACATTGAGCGCCCAGCAGATGTGGAGGAGGGCTTCTCAGTACAGGCACCACTGGTATATCACTTTGGGTCAACTACTCCTGGCACCAACATTAAACTGTACAACAAGGTGAGGATATCTAGGGAATGGCAGAGTGGGGTGGGATATGAAGATGCAGTGATAAATGGCTTTGATATGAAAACTGTGCCTCTTCCTACAGGCCTTCCTCCCAAGTTTATTTGCACATATTTAGCGCACTAGGCAGCACACTAGTTATACAACTTTTTAATAGTACTGGTGATTTTTAGGGAGTACAGTTTGTGAAGGCAGGTCTTGCAGCACAGACAGTGCTGTTGCCTCTAGGTATGGCAGCTCAGTAGTTTCAACATGGGAACCACTCTGTTGCTACATCTACTGGAAACGGAAGGAAGTCAGCTCTGCAAGCATCTCAAGAGCTCCCATCTGGCTCTGAGCTTTGTCAAATACTAACCCCTTAACATTTTTTGGCTCTGTTTTTCAATTCTGGAATTTCCTTTCAATCTCCTGGCTTTTCATGAAGCAGGTATGTTGTCAAGGGTGTAAAAATGAATTTCTCCGAGGACAAGCAGGCTGCTTGTTCACATGTGAGTCGGCGTCCATGGTGGCCCAGGAAACCGGAAATTTTTTCAGAGCAAAATTTTAAAAGTTTTGTCAGAGCCTTCTGGCGCGCACATGCGCGGACGACTTCCTGCCCGTCGCGTGAGCGTTCCCGCTCAGTTTTTTCTTGTCCGCGGCAGAGAGACAGCGTACTTTAGTTTGTCTCTTCGTTTTTTGGCCCAGGAAGAGTCTTTCGACGATTTGCGTCATTTCTTTGTTTGTTTTTTTTTTTTAACTTTTACCTTCCCGTATTTTTTCTTAATTTTTTAGACCTGTTTTGTAAGTTTTCTTTCTTGTTCGAAGCAGCTGTGTTTTAGGCCGCTCAGTCGGGTCTTACCCCTTTTTCTTTTGTGCCTTTCTTCTTTTCAAAGGCACAATCATGTCTTTTGATTTCTCCAAAGCTGTTTTTTCTTCCATGTCATCAAAGACACCCAGCGGCTTTAAACGTTGTACTCTGTGCAACCAGACTATCTCGGGTACCGCGTGATCTATCGTGCCTTGGGCCTGACCATAGCCCAGCCGCTTGCAGTCCATCTTTTCATGAAGAAACGGACCCAAGCATCTCGAGAGGCCCAACGAGAGAAGCTTTTTGGGGCTCTGTCCGGTCCTTCAACATCGAGGGACGCATCGATATTGGGAGCGGTAATGGCTGTGGAACAACCAACTCGTGCTGGGAGCAGTGAGGCATCGAGTGGGTCTCCACCTGTCTGGAGGCCTCCTGTTATGCAGGCCCCCCGGGACCGACCTTTGTCAGACCCAGCCCCGAGGAGACATGAGGATTCCACGTCTTCCTCATTGGTACCAAGGAGTATCAATGACGGCGTCGAGCGAAGGCGAAGGAGCACCGTTCATCATTCTGCTTCGACACACAGTGCCAGGAGCTCTGGGCATCGAGGGATTCGGCACCCGAGAAGCGTCGGCGCCGAGAGAATCGCTCTCCCTCCATTTAGGAGGTGCCGATGTGTCGGCCTAGCAGCCCGGTACCTGCTCCTGAGCCTCGACAGAATCTGCCACCGGCTCCTTTACCGACCCCGCAGCCTTGTCCAACGGCGGCTCTTGACGAGCGCATCAAGGCCCTGCTTCCAGAGCTTCTGGAAGGGTTGCTGCGCCAGTCTGCTTCGGTGTCGGGGGTGCTTGCGCCTTCCGTACCGTCTGCTGCAGAGGCATCTGGCCCTTCGCCTGTGGTGAGGTCCCCAACCGTCACTGTCAGCTGCCACCCAGGTCGACTCTCCTTCAACGTCGGTGGAGGAAGCTTCACCGGAGTCCAGGCAGGCGTCGACTTCTTGGCACCGCCATCGAGGACGTCGTTCCTCGGCATCGAGGCAGGCTCAGTTTTGGACTGCTCTGAGGGATGTCTTGTCCATTACTGAAGATGAGCGTTCGTGGGAGGTATACGATGCCCTAATGTGGCTGTGCCACATGAACTTTATCTTACCACAACATCACTTTGTATTTGTTCACACCGGAGTCTGCAAACGCCCTCTCTATGTAAGCCACATGGGAAAATGTGGGATACAAATGTAGCAAATAAATAAATAAGAGGAGGATCCCAGGTACTTTTCTTCTGACGAGTCCTGTGGGATTCCTTCTGAACCTTCCCCTCCACTAGAAAGGAGACTTTCTTCACCGGAGAGTTTATCCTTCACCTCCTTTGTCCGGGAAATGGCTGTGGCTATTCCCTTCCCTATGGAGGTTGAGGATGAGCCCAGGGCTGAGATGCTCGAGGTCCTGGATTATCCTCTGCCTAGAGAGGCTGCAACGGCTCCTTTGCATAATGTACTCAAGGAAGTTCTTATGCGAAACTGGTCGTTCCCTCTGTCTAATCCCGTGATCCCAAAAAAGACTGAATCCCAATATCGAATCCACGGGGAGCCTGGATTGATGAGGTCTGAGCTACCTCACAATTCCATGGTGGTGGACTATTGGCTTCCAGGAAATTCACTATCCTTTCCTTCAGCATCGCTTCCATTACTTTTCCAATAAACTAAGTGAGGCTTACTGGCCTGTGGTTTCCAGCTTCTTCCCTATCACCACTTTTATGAAGAGGGACCACATCCGCCATTCTCCAATCCCACGGAACCTCTCCAAGGATTTATTAAACAAATCGTCAAGAGGACCCGCCAGAACCTCTCTGAGCTCCTTCAATATCCTGGAGTGGATCCTGTCCGGTCCCACGTCTTTGTCCTCCTTTAGCTTTTCAAGTTGTTCATACACACTCTCTTCCGTGAACGGTGCTGTATCCACTCCATTCTCATTTGTACTTTTGCCTGTCAACTGCAGTCCTTCTCCAGGATTTTCTTCTGTGAAAACAGAACAAAAGTATCTATTTAGCAAATTTGCTTTTTCTTCATCAGTATCTACATAGCAGTTTGCAGAATCTTTTAGTCTCACAATTCCTTTTTTAGTCTTCCTCCTTTCACTAATATAGCTGAAGAAATTTTTGTCACCCTTCCTTACATTTCTAGCCATTCTTTCTTGCGCTTTCACCAGACGTATCTCTCTCTTGGCTTCTTTCAGTTTCATCCGGTATTCCTCTCTGTGTTCCTCTTCTTCTGTATTTCAGGAATGCCAACTCTTTGGCCTTTATTTTCTTGGCCACTTGCTTGGAGAACCACATCGGTTTCCTTTTTCTCTTGCTTTTATTTACTCTCCTTACATAAAGGTTTTGGCCCTATTTATAGCTTCTTTCAGCTTGGGCTACTGTCCTTCCACTTCTCATTTGTCCTCCCAGCCCATCAGCTCCTTCTTCAGGTATTCCCCCATTTTACTGAAGTCAGCATGCTTGAAATCCAGGACTTTAGTTTTGAGTGGCCGCCCTCTACTTCAGCCGTCATATCAAACCAAACTGTTTGATGGTCACTGCTACCCAGGTGGGCACCCACTCGGACATTTGACACACTATCCCCATTTGTGAGCACCAGATCCAGCGTCGCTCCCTCCCTCGTGGGTTCCGTCACCATTTGTCTGAGCAGAGCACTTAGTGGATGCTTTTCAATCTCTCTACTTCTTTCTGATTCCGCAGACGGAACCTTCCAATCTACATCCGGCAGATTGAAATCTCCCATCAACAGAACCTCTCTCTTCTTTCCCAACTTTTGAATGTCTGCGATCAGATCTTTATCTAGTTCCTCCATTTGTGTCGTGGACAGAGGTTCTATCCTCTATTTTTAAGGTGATCCATATCACTTCTTCCTTTCCCCAGGTCCTTGTCATTTTAGTCACTGCAATATCATTTCTCACATACAGAGCTACTCCTCTACCTTTACAACCATCTCTATCCTTCCTAAATAGATTATAGCCTGGTATGTTTGCATCCCATTCATGGGAACCATTGAGCCACGTCTCAGTGATTGCAACAACATCTAAGTCTGCCTCCAACATCAGGGCTTGAAGGTCATGAACTTTATTGCTTAGACTGCCAGCATTTGTGGTCATTGCTTTCCGTCTACATTTCCTAGTATGTGTTTCAACATTAGTGATTTGGGGGTGTCTGTTCTCTTTGGGTAATTTCATATCTGTTTGTTTCACCTTCATTGCTTTTTCTTCGGCTTCAGTTCTATTTTCAGGAACATCACAGTGCTGTAACGGAGCAAAAGAATTCTGTAGGGGCAACACTTGTAAGGGCTTAAGACCTGTGGAATGTGTTTGCTGTAACCTCCTATCTGTAGAGCTGCATTTAAATGCACCAGAAAAGAGCCAAGAGTACTAGGGACTATGCCTCGGCGCCCCCAAGCAGAGAATCTAGAACCTTGGACTCTTTTGGGAGGAAGGCATATCAGGCTGCTGAGCTCGCTGCCAAAATCCAGACATACCAGCTCTTCACGAGCATCCACTTGTGGAACTCGGTGAGGCAACTGTCTAGCTTGGTTGATGTGCTCCCTCCGGAGCAGGCCGAGCCTTTTCGCCAGGTGCAGGCAGCAGAAGGCGTGTCGAAAATTCCTGGCCAGGGGTACGTTTGACACTTTTGATGTAGCATCCAGGATCACTGCCCAAGGTATAGTGATGCGCAGATTCTCATGGCTGCGTGTCTCTGACCTGGATCATTCGGTCCAGCAGCTGATGGTGGATGTTCCTTGCCGGGGGGATAACCTTTTTGGTGAGACAGTAGAGGATCTGGTTGATCAGCTCAAGAAGCACAATGATGCTATGGATTCTCTCTCCCACCAGACGTCTTCTGCTACTACCTCCTCATCTAGGAGGTTTTTTGGAGGGAAGAGGAGTGCTCCCTATTCCTATGCTAGGCGTAGGTACACTCCTGCTTCTTGGCAGCCTGCCCAGGCTCAGTCCCAGTGCACTCGTTCTCGTCAGCAGCATGCGCCTAAGTCCACTGCGACTCCCCAGCAAAAGCAAGGGACGGGCTTTTGACTGGCTCCAGTTCAACATAGCCTCAGTAAACGTGTCCGTACCGGATGACTTGCCAGCTGGGGGGAAGTTCAAAGGTGGCCTCTTACAACCTCCGACCGGTGGGTTCTTCAAATTGTCCAGTTAGGATACACCCTCATTCTGGAATCCAAGCCTCCAAATTGCCCACTGGGAGCTCAGTCCTACAGGTCCCAGAACAAGCAGGTACTTGCAGAGGAACTCTCCACCTTCTACAGGCCCAAGCGGTCGAACCCGTTCCACCAGGGGAAGAAGGGCTGGGATTCTATTCCAGGTACTTCCTTGTGCAAAAGAAAATGGGGGATGCATCCCATCCTAGACCTAAGGGCCCTGAACAAATTTCTTGTCAGAAAAGTTCAGGATGGTTTCCCTGGGCACCCTTCTTCCCTTGATTCAGGAAAACGATTGGCTATGCTCTCTGGAAAGGATGCTTACACACCCATCTCAATACTTCCAGCTCACAGAAGGTATCTTCGATTTCGGCTGGGAACACAGCACTTTCAATACCATGTACTGCCTTTTGGCCTGGCGTCTGTGCCCAGAGTATTTACCAAATGCCTAGTTGTAGTCGCAGCATCGCTACACAGACTGGGAGTGCATGTGTTTCCTTATCTCGATGATTGGCTGGTGAAGAGCACCTCGAAGGAGGGTACTCTGGAGTCTATGCGAATGACTGTTCGGGTGCTAGAGTTTCTGGGGTTCATCATAAATTATCCCAAGCCCCATCTCACACCAGTCCAAAAATTGGAATTCATTGAAGTCCTGTTGAACACAGCTCGAGCTTATCTTCCCGAGACCAGGGCGGACAACCTTCTGTCCCTGGTGTCCATGGTTCGAGCATCTCAGCAGGTCATGGCTCAGCAGATGTTGAGACTTCTGGGGCACATGGCCTCCATGTCACGGCCATGGCACATCTCCATATGAGATCAGCTCAATGGGCCCTAGCTTCCCAGTGGTTTCAAGCTGCGGGGGATCTAGAGGATGTAATCCAACTGTCCACCGACTTTCGGAATTCTCTTCAGTGGTGGACGATTCGATCCAATTTGACCATGGGACGACCATTCCAAATTCCTCAGCCGCGAAAAGTACTGACGACAGATGCATCTCTCCTGAGGTACGGGGAGCTCATGTAGATGGGCTCCACACTCAGGGAGCCTGGTCTTTTCAGGAAAAAGGTCTACAGATCAACCT
Source organism: Microcaecilia unicolor (assembly GCF_901765095.1). Taxonomy (NCBI): domain Eukaryota; kingdom Metazoa; phylum Chordata; class Amphibia; order Gymnophiona; family Siphonopidae; genus Microcaecilia; species Microcaecilia unicolor. The sequence continues at coordinate 653,264,066 of NC_044031.1, read as the reverse complement.
CCTGGAATTAAGAGCGATCTGGAACGCTTTAAAGGCTTTCAGAGATCGGCTGTCCAACCAAGTAATCTTAATTCAGACAGACAATCAGGTTGCCATGTTTTACACCAACAAGCAGGGGGGCACCGGATCTCACCCTCTGTGTCATGAAGCCGGCCAGATGTGTCTTTTGGCTCGCCGTCATGGCATGTTTCTCCAAGCCACTTACCTGGCAGGCGTAAACAGTCTGGCCGACAGGTTGAGCAGGATAATGCAACCTCATGAGTGGTCACTGAATATGGGCATAGTCCGCAAGATCTTCCGAGCGTGGGGCACCGCCCCGGTGGATCTTTTTGCTACTCAGATCAATCACAAAGTCCCTCAGTTCTGTTCCAGACTTCAGGCCCACGACAGGCTAGCGTCAGATGCCTTTCTCCTACATTGGGGGACACGCCTTCTGTATGTGTATCCTCCCATACCTCTAGTAGGGAAGACTTTGCTGAAACTCAAGCAAGACTGCGGAACCATGATCCTGATTGCACCCTTCTGGCTGCGTCAGATTTGGTTCCCTCTTCTGGAGTTGTCCTCCAAAGAACCGTGGAGATTGGACTGTTTTCCAACCCTCATCACTCAGAACGAGGGGTCGCTTCTACATCCCAACCTCCAGTCTTTGGCTCTCACGGCCTGGATGTTGAGAGCTTAGAATTTGCCTCCTTGGGTCTTTCAGAGGGTGTCTCCCGAGCCTTGCTTGCTTCCAGGAAAGACTCCACGAAGAGGTGTTACTCTTTCAAATGGAGGAGGTTTGCCCTCTGGTGTGACAGCAAGGCCCTAGATCCTCTTTCTTGTCCTACGTAGACCCTGCTTGAATACCTTCTACACTTGTCAAGTCTGGTCTCAAGACTAACTCTGTAAGGGTTCACCTTAATGCGATTAGTACTTATCACTGCCGTGTAGAGGGTAAGCCTATCTCTGGACAGCCTTTAGTTGTTTGCTTCATGAGAGGTTTGCTTTTGTCAAAGCCCCCTGTCAAACCTCCACCAGTGTCATGGGATCTCGTTCTCACCCAGCTGATGAAAGCTCCTTTTGAGCCACTGAACTCCTGCCATCTGAAGTACTTGACCTGTAAGGTCGTTTTCTTGGTGGCTGTTACTTCAGCTCGTAGAGTCAGTGAGCTTCAGGCCTTGGTAGTGCATGCACCTTATATCAAGTTTCATCACAACAGAGTAGTCCTCCGCACGCACCCTAAGTTCCTGCCAAAGGTGGTGTCGGAGTTCTATCTTAATCAGTCAATTGTCTTGCCAACATTCTTTCCCCGTCCTCATACCCGCCATGGCGAAAGCAGTTTGCACACTTTGGAGTGCAAGAGAGCATTGGCCTTTTACGTGGCGCGGACGAAGCCCTTTAGAGAGTCCGCCCAGTTGTTTGTTTCTTTTGATCCCAACAGGAGGGGAGTCACCATCGGAAAACGCACAATCTCTAATTGGCTAGCAGATTGCATTTCCTTCACTTACGCCCAAGCTGGGCTGACTGGAGGGCCATGTCATGGCTCACAATGTTAGAGCCATGGCTACATCAGTGGCTCACTTAAAGTCAGCCTCCATTGAGGAGATTTGCAAGGCTGCAACGTGGTCTTCGGTCCACACATTCACATCTCACTACTGCCTTAGCGGGATACCCGACACGACAGTCGGTTTGGGCAGTCGGTGCTACAGAATGTGTTTGGGGTTTAGAATCCAACTCCACCCCCCTAGATCCATTTTTGTTCTGTTCCAGGCTGCACTCTGTTAGTTGTTTATGGTTTCAGGTCAATCTATGTTATGTCCTTACCATTGAGAGGCCCAATGTTCATTGTTTTGAGTGAGCCTGGTTGCTAGGGATACCCCACTTGTGAGAACAAGCAACCTGCTTGTCCTCGGAGAAAACGAAGATACATACCTGTAGCAGGTATTTTCTGAGGACAGCAGACTGATTGTTTTCACAAACCTGCCCACTTCCCCTTTGGAGTTGTTTGTTTATTATTTGCTTTTTGATTAAACTGAGCAGGAGCGCTCACGCGACGGGGGGAAGTCGCCCACGCATGCGCGATGTTCATGGTTCGTGCGCCAGAAGGCTCTGGCAAAACTTTTAAAAATTTGCTGTTTCCTGGGCCGCCGTGGACACCGACCCATATGTAAGAACAATCAGCCTTCTGTCATCGGAGAATACCTGCTACAGGTATGTATCTTCGCTTTATCGGCACTACATTTTAGTGAGATCCCAATGTGAGTGTATGTGTGAAATAATTTATGATTATGTACAGTTTGGTTACTTCCAGGAAATGAAGCCTCAAAAGAAAAACCTTGTAGAATCAGACCAAGGGTCATTGAGCCCAGCATCCTGTCTCTGAGAGTGGTCAGTCTGGATCACAGTTAACCTGCCAGCACCCAAAAAGTAGATTTATTTCTGATAACTCATTTCCAGGAATAACACAAAACGAACCTTGCAGCTATGAGTATAATAATAATTTCTGTTCAAATTCTATCTGGCTAATAATACTTTGTGGACTTTTTCTCCAGGAATTTGTCTAAACCACTTTTGAATCTTTGTCGGTCACCTTGACCGTGTCCTCTGGTAATAAATTTCACATCTTAGTAAAATAACACAGCTTAATTATGCTCTGCATGAAAAAATTCTTTCTACTAGGGCTGTACCAAATATTTATATTTGATTTGATTCAGCCCCAAATATATTATTGGTATTCGGCCGAATAGTGAGTTAAGTTCAAATACGAATAATCCGGGCCTCTAAGCTAAATCCTACTGAAATAAACACGTGATCTCTGATTTTACGTTGCTTCTTTTATTATTTGTTATGTTAAAGCTCAGTGTCCAATATTTGTATTCGGTATTCATATTCAGACTAATAATATTTTTAAATTATTTGTATTTGGCCAAATAATAAAATATTCTATTTGGTACAGCTCTACTTTCTACATTTTTTTCAGTTTGCTGGTCAATAGTTTTGTGATGTGTCCTCTTGTTTTATTGATGCTTTAAAGGTTACACAACTGTTCCCTGTTTAACCATTCTATTCCATTTACTATTTATACAGTTGTCAATCTCCTATCTAAGCTGAAGAGCCCTAATCTATGTAGCCTGGTTCTGCTATATCCTTTTTGAGATGTGGTTACCAGAACTACATGCAGTACTGATAAAAGCATAATCATACTCTGTTTTGTTCTCCTTTTCTTTTCAAATAGAAGGAATGCTGTTTTGGCAACCACAGCACATTGGGCTGAATATTTCAACATATTGCCCACAATGATTCTTAAGATCTTTTTCTTGGATGGTGACTCCTAACTCAGAATTCAGCATTTTGTACCTGTGGTTGGAATTATTTTTCCCTATTTGCATCACAATGAGGCGTATTTTCAAAACACTTAGAATTACAGTGTTGTGTGGAGGCTCATTTTCAAAGTACATAGACTTAAAAGTTCCATAGGTTACTATGAGGCTCATTTTCAAAGCACTTATACTTAAGAGTTCCATATGGAACTTTGTAAGACTGAGTGCTTTGAAACTGAGCCCCATAGTAGCCTATGGAACTTTGAAACATAGTAAATAACAGCAGATAAAGACCTGAACATTTTATATGGTATGTAATACTTTATATGTATACCAGAGTTTGATTTGTCCCTGCCTTTCTCAGGGCACAGACCGTAAAGGTCTTCCCAGCACTATTCCTTTACTAAAAGTTCTGAAGCTAACATCAAAACCCCTTAAAATTTACACTCCAGCCCCTCAATATCATGTTCAGGGCACAGACCGTAGAAGTCCGCCCTGCACTGGTTTTATTCTCCAAATAATGGCGTCACCACTCAATCTCCGCTAAGATTCCATAGATCCATTCCTTCTAAACAGGATTCCTTTGTGCAGTCTCACGCATGTTTGAATTCCATTACTGTTTTCATATCCACCACCTCCCACGGGAGGGCATTCCACGTATCTACCACCCTATCTGTGAAAAAATACTTCTTGACATTACTCCTGAGTCTTTCCCCTTTCAACCTTAATTCATGTCCTCTAGTTCTACCACCTTCCCGTCTCCGGAAAAGGTTCATTTGTGGATTAATATCTTTCAAATATTTGAATGTCTGTATCATGTCACCCCTGTTTCTTCTTTCCTCCAAGGTATACATGTTCTGGTTGGCAAGTCTCTCGTCGTATGGTTTGCAATGCAAACCCCATACCATTTTTGTAGCTTTTCTTTGCACAGCCTCCAGTCTTTTTACATCTTTAGATACGGCCTCCAGAACTGAACACAGTACTCCAAGTGGGGCCTCACCAATGAATTGTAGAGGGGCATCAACACTTCCTTTCTTCTTCTGGTTATACCCCTCTTTGTGCAGCCTAGCATCCTTCTGGCCACGCCTTGTCACATTGTTTCTTCACCTTCATATCCTCCAACACCAACACCCCAAGGTCTCTCTCTCCTGAGTCGAGCTTACTAATCTCTCCCCTCCTATTCGGTATCTCTCTCTTGGGTTTCTACATCCCAAATGCATCACTCTGCACTTCTTGGCATTACATTTTAACTTCCTTTTTTTATGTTTTTATATATGCTGTTAGTGTGGTGAATGTAAACCACTTTGTGTTTAATATTTTAGTGCTCAGTAAAATATCGCTCCGGCAGGTCTACTGATTAGCAATATGCAGTACCCAACATCATAGCACTTCAGCCCTCCCTCTCTCCTTATATATGTATCTCTTGAAATATGTGAGATCGATCACTTAGCGCATTAATATATAGAGAAATGATCACTTAGCTTGGGGCTCGGATTTTTATTTCTTCTGGCTTCCGTTGACTGCGTCTCAGTAGATCTCTGGGGCAATGTGGAAAAAGTAACAGTGCTCATGATATAAGTGAATTTCTAAAAAGATTATAGTCCGGTATAGTTACATCCCATTCATGGGAATCATTGAACCACATCTCTGTAATAGCAACAATATCCAAGTTTTCTTTAAGTCTGAGTGCTTTGAAAATGAGCCTATATGTATTTGTCCATATTAAATTTCATCTGCCATTTAGGATCATGGTCTTCCTGTCTACCAGATCCTTCTGCAGATTGTGACCATCTCTGGGAAAAGGTGACTGAAGTTACCAGATAAAAAAATAAGGTTTGAATTCTGTTACAGCAGACAAGTTGTAATACAACAGTCCAAACCCCAGCCTTTTATTTTTATCTACTATAATAAAACTCACCCTCAACGTTCTGAAATCACTCAGTCACTCACTGAAGGGTTCATGGATTCATGGTGGTGAAGCCAGAACACTGACCATGTCTCTTTGCCCCGCCCTCGCATGACGGACCAATCAGAAAAAACATCCTCAACATTCTGAAACACAAAGGACTATCACAACACCGTTCCCAGGCAACACTAGGCAACGTAAGATGGACCAATCAGAGGAAACTACGTGACAATAAGGGAGGAGCATTCCCCAGCAGAATGGCTCATTATCTGTGCAGCACGGAGAGCACAGAACCACCGCTGGAACGAGAGAAGAATATTCCTGCTGTGGGTATGTGCAAAAATAGACGGGGGGGGGGGGGGAATTTTTAAATGCCTAATGCCAGTACTGAAGAGTGCCAGAGGGCCTATAGCACAGACTATATTTGGGATCGCTTGACATGGAGTCAGAGGAGCCGGAAAACAACGTGCCTGTCACCATCTGGGACGTGGGCGAACAGGACAAGCTGCGACCCAGCTGGAAGGATTACCCGCGACCCAGCCAGCAGCAAACAGCGACCAAGGAAGGGGGAGGAGTATACTCCTTCCCTGCCTAGGAATCGCTGGAGACTGCTGCCAAACTAATGAAACAACCGCACACCGACGCACCACCTCCATCATTCGAAAGGCATCCACTCTTTCTTCAACAGAAATGCAAACTAATAATACAAAACAAACAAAGAATACAAGGTTTCTCATGCGGCTGCAGGTAACTCCCCACCCCCTTCCTCTTCCCCTTTTGCCGAAGCGGCCAAGGTTGTGCCCAACCATCCCCAGCCCTCAGGCAAGCTGTCTCCCACCTCGGGGATTCCCCAAGCACCCGGAAAAAGACGGCGCTGATTCCTGCAGCGCATAAATGTTCCAGCATTCCCCTTCAGCTGGCCTGAAATGGACCAAACATACCGGCAGCCCGAGACCGTGCTCTTCTCCCTTCCGCCAACTTAAAACAACCATCCCCGTCCTCAGGCAAGCCGTCACCCACCTCCAGGATGCCCAGAACCCCAGCCCAATGGAAAAAGATGGCGCTGCTTGCAACAGCACATTTCTCTTCCAGCATTCCCCTACAGCAGCCCTGAAACGGCCAAAAAATGCCGACAGACAAAGAACGTGCTCCTCTACCTTCCGCCCATCTAAAACAACACTGCTGCCTCAGCACAACACAAAAAAAAAACATGGAAAAAAAAAACAACACAACAAAGGCTGACCCCCCTACAACCACATTTACATTTCACCAACAGAAAGACCCCCCTCCACAAACCTCCTTGACAGACAAAACCACACACACACAGTACAACAGAAACACACCCTCAAAGCCACACACCAATCCAACCCACTTTGCCAGCACAGCACATCCCCCAACCCCCAAGCAAAAAACAAAATAAAACAAAAAAAGACACACATCAACAACCTGCACACACACCGCACCCTCGCACACTCACACACACACACACACACAAAATAACTCCGTGACACATACACACACACACACAAAAAAAAACCACATGCTAGCGCCCGTTTCATTGGTTTCGGAAACGGGCCTTTTTTACTAGTTTTTTTTATATATTATTGAAGTTTCACATCAAATAGCCATTCAATATGTATTCATATAATATTCATTAATATTATATTAATATTGTATGTTAAGAAATAGCATACAAATGAGCCTATTAAGCAGTGAAGCAGATAAGCACCAATAAATTCAATATCTAATAATCAGGACCTGTTAACATCATTTTCATAATATTTGTCCAGAGGAAACCTCATCCTTTTATGTGAAAAAATAAAAAGGTTATACAAGTAGTATCTGGGTTTAAAAAATGTTTGGACAAGTTCCTGGAGGAAAAGTCCATAGCCTGCTATTGAGACACACATGAGGAAACAACTGCTTGCCCTGGGATTTGTAGCATGGGATGTTGTCACAATTATGGTTTCTGCCAGGCACTTGTGACCTGGCTTGGCCACTGTTGGAAACAGGATACTGGGCTAGATGGACCATTGGTCTGACCCAGTATGGCTACTTTTATACTAAGATTAAACATGTAATTTTTGCAGACTGCTAATGGACCCATGACATGAAAAATCAGCCACTTGTAACATTTTGGATGTATTTTGTCACCTTTTCACAGAGATGATTACAATTGTCAAAATCCTCTGCCATTTTAATGACTGAATAATTTTGTATTATCTCCAGATTTGATGACATCACTTATACCTATCTAAAATTATGTGTAGCAGAAGTCAGTGAAAGTGAACTCCATTGAGGTTCTGTAATAATTCTTTGGGCTTTCCTCGGAGTAGTTGAGGCGTCTATTTTTTTAAGTTCATAAACAGCGGATAGTTGTTTTGAGCAAATGTTAAATGGTACAGGTCACAGTACAAACTCTTAGGTCACTCCAGTACTGTCCGTTTTCTATGTGGAAAACTATCCATCTAGTACTTTCTAGCTTTAAGACAGTTTGCACTCCACAAAAGGGCATTGCTTCCTATGCCATGACTCTTTAATTTCCTAAGGAGTCTGTCATGAAGGACTTTATTCAGGTACCTTCTCAATGTCCAAATACACTATGGAGCTCATTTTCAAAGCACTTAGACTTACAAAGTTGCATAGGTTACTATGGGGCTCATTTTCAAAGCACTTGGACTTTACAGAGTTCCATAGTAACCTATGGAAATTTGTAAGCCTAAGTGCTTTGAAAATACGCCTCATCAGCCAGTGTACCATTATCCACTTGTTTGTTTACATCTTCAAACAATCTAATAAATGGTAAGGCAAGGCTTGCCTTCTTTGAACCCATACTGATACATTCCCACTAAGCCTTGTCTTTTTATTTGGTCAGTGATTTTGATTTTTTCGGTATAGCTTCAATAATTTTGCCTGATGTCATGGTATCCCAGATAGCACTGGGCAGCACATTCTAGCAGGCTGCTCCTATGACAGAAAAGCCCTCTTCCTAAGACACTGTAAATCTAACATCTTACTAGATGTAACCTGCATTCATCTTTTAAAAACCTGTAACGAGTACCATCGTGGTGGTTACAGAGTAACCCAATCAAGCAAATATCGGAGCACCAAAACATGGTGAATCTTTAACTAGCCTTACGTTTTTTCCCCAGACTCTTGAAAGAGCTCATAGATGAAACTACTCAAACATTACTCATAATTTGTATATCATTTAAATTGGCTATAATACCTGAAGACTAGGGGGTGGCCAACATTAACACCAATTTATTTTAGAGGTACTGAAGTATTAGGCTATATATGTTTTTGAAAAGTGGGGGAAGGGGTTTGTACAGGTTAAGGATGCATATTATAGGATTTGATATATATTTTATTTAGATATTGTGAATGATCTCATGATTTTTGTTAGAGATAAATTACAAGCAGTTAAGAAATATCCAATTTTGGTGATTTGTTGCTCTTTAGGTTGTCAGTTTTAACTAGTTCATATTCTAGGCTCAAAGTGAGGTGCTTTAGTTGCTACAGATCACCATCAAATAAGGATTTCATTATGGGAATAACTCCAACATTCTCATCAGTAAAGATAGAGACAAGGAAAGTGTTTAGTCTTTCTACCGTTGCCTTATCCTCCCTGAGTCTTCCTTTTACCTCTTCTCTGTTAGTGGTTCAGCCAGCTCTTTCCCAGGATCCGTGCTTTGGATATACTTTCAAACAGTTTAGTGCTACTTCCTGCCTGAACAGCAAGCTACTTCCTGCCTGAACAGCAAGCTTCTGTTCGAAGTCTCTCTTGGCCTGTCTTGTTAACTTGTTGGTTCTTGTGGTCATCCCTAGTTTCTTAAAGTTTGCTTTTTATGTTCTTAAAGATGCTCTTTTGGCTTTCGCTGTCTCTTCCACCTCAACATGCCATCATTCGGTGTTCATTTCACCCTTTTTAATGCACAGAATATATTTTATCTGGAATTTAAACATTGTCATCCTATATAATAATACACACCTCCAACGTTCTAACCTGCCTGGGACCATGGCTCCCTCGGAGGTGGTCTTCTAGGCAGGCTAGAACGCACTGACATCAGAGACGTCAGTGACAGCTGATTCCCAGGCAAGGGGAGACCTACTCCTCCCCCTGCCTGGGAATCAGCTGTCAGTGCGCCGCTCCCTGCCACTTCGGAGCAAGTGGCAGGGAGTGGGGCAACACAGACACCCCCTCCTCGCCGCATCACCAAACCACCCCCCCACCTGATGAACATCAACACCCCAGCCAGGCAGAGCTTCGCGTGTTTCCCTACTCCTCTCCCTGCCTACGAGACAGCTCTCAGTGCCCCCCCCCCCCCCCCCGGCCACACCAACCCCCTCGCCACCTGCAGCCGCCAATACTAACACTGTCCAGCCGCTGCTGCTTCTCCTGTTGAGCAGCAGCGGCCTGGACAAAAAGAAAAAAGCAAAAAAAACATTTCAAACCTGAAACAGTGCTCCGTAGACAGCCAGCTGGCATTGGCTATCATCTCTGCAGCCGCTCCTCCTCTCCCCTGCACGTCACTGCCCCTGGAGGAAGACCCCAGAGGAGTGCAGTGGCGTCACAGGGGAGCGGAGCAGCGGCTGCAGAGACGACAGCCTGTCTACGGAGCACTGTTTCAGGTTTGAAATGTTTTTTTTCTTTTTGTTCAGGCCGCTGCTGCTCAACAGGAGAAGCAGCAGCGGCTGGACAGTGTTAGTATTGGTGGCTGCGGGTGGCGAGGGGGTTTATGTGCCTCGGGGGGGGGGGGGGGTAGGGGCTTGGGTGATGCGCCGGGGTGAGGGGCCTGGGTGATGCGCCGGGGTGAGGGGCTCTGGAACTCAAGAGGAAGGGGGATTACCTTGCTAGTGCTCGTTTCATCTGTTTCGGAAATGGACCTTTCCTTGTCATCAAGCAGATGAAGCCATTACATATGGGTTGTGTCCATCAACCAGCAGGGGGAGATAGAGAGCACTCAACTTTTCACGGTGCCTCATGGCCAGCTAGCTCCACTGCCTCTTCAGTATTCTCTTATCTCCCCAAGCAGGGTGGCTGCAGCTTCTTCGAGCTCCATCAAAAATCTGCCTGGGGGTGGCTCCTGGTTTGCCAGTTGTTAGCCGGGGTGTTAGAGGCTATAGCAGCTTCACTTTGAAGGCACATAAGTCAGCCCTTTCCCTGCCTTACCCATGCCCCCGTGGATGTGGACATATTAGCTTGCTTTTCCCTGTCCTTTCCCACTCAGTGGATGCAGGCACATTGGTTCACCTTTCCCTGCCTTTCCCACTCATCTGAGCCTCCGGAGTTCTTATTACCTCTGCTTTCCTCACAGCGTTAAAAAAAAAAAAAAAAAAAAAAAAGTTGGAACAGAGGTTTTTCCTTTGATTCTTCTATGTGACCGGAGCTGTGATACTCGGTCCGGTGAGTGGATGCAGGCACATTGGTTCGCCTTTCCCTGCCTTTCCCACTTATCTGAGCCTCCGGAGTGTTTTTATTTACCTCTTTTGCCTCCGCTTTCCTCACAGCGTTAAAAAAAAAAAAAATAAATGATTAAAGTTGCGTCGCGCTTTAGCGCAGCGATCTTGGAAAAGAGGTTTTTTACTTGAGATTCTTCTGCAGGACCGGAGCGGTGATACTCGGTCTAGTGAGGTAAGAGTGTTTCTCCGAGGACAAGCAGGCTGCTTGTTCTCACGACTGGCTGACGTCCGCGGCAGCCCCCACCAACCGGAAGAAGCTTCGCGGGCGGTCCGCACACAGGGCACGCCCACCGCGCATGCGCGGCCGTCTTCCCGCCCGTGCGTGACCGTTCCCGCCAGTCTTTTCTTTTCCGCGCCTGAGGAGAGTCGTGCCGTCGCCGCTCTCCCTTCGCAGCCCCGGAAAGACCGTCGCGTTTACGCGATTTTGTTTAGTTTTGTTTAGTTTTTTGGTTACCGCGTGCCCCAGTTTCTTTTCTTTAAAAAAAAAAAAAGCACGCGCTCCTTTTTCCCTCGTTTCTAGCGAGGGCGTCGCGTTGCGGCCTTGTGGCCGCGCGATCGATTTATTTTTTCGAGGTGTGATTTCCGCCACCATCGACGACTTTAACTTCGCCGACGCGATTTTTCCGTCGATGTCCTCGAAGGTCCAGAGTGGATTTAAGAAGTGTGGTCGGTGCGGCCGGCCGATCTCGCAGACAGACACCCATGCTTGGTGCCTCCAGTGCCTCGGGCCGGAGCACAATATCAAGTCGTGTTCCCTGTGTCTCGGTCTCCGGAAACGGACTCAGGTTGCGAGGCAAGTTCTGCGGGACCGTCTTTTTGGAACTTGCGCCGGCCCCTCGACTTCGACGGCATCGGTATCGACGCCCGGTCCTTCGGTACCGGTATCGATGCCCGAAAAATCGGCATCGATGGCATCGACCCCAGGAGAACAGGTCCCGTCGGCCCGCCGGTCCTCCGGTGAGGGTAGAGGTGAGAGACCGCATGGGCAGTCGGCCCCGGTCACTCCTTCAGCCCGTGGCCCTCGGGACCCTGTCTGACCCGGTTCCTCGGGACCGAGGGGGATCGACCTCCTCCTCCTCCATACCACCCGGCACCGGTGACGGGCACCGTAAGAAGGCAAAGAAGCACCGTCACCGGTCGCCCTCGACGCATCCGGCTCTCGGTACCGGAGAGGAGTCGACGCCGAAGCATCCGCATCGAGAGGAGAGGTCCCCCTCGGTGGTGGAGGTACCGCCACGTCAGGGTCCCAGCACTTCGGTGCAGTCTCCTGGACCCGAGCAGCTTCCGGCACCGATGCCTCTACCGGCCCCCACGTCTTTCCCGACAGCGGGCCTGGACGAGTGCCTCCGAGCCATCCTTCCGGGGATCCTGGAAGGGCTGATGCGCCAGGCTGTGCCCTCGGCGCCGATGACTGTGGCGCCGGCGAGCTCTAGCCCGGTGCCGAGGTCGTCGACACCGCCGCCGCTTGCGGCGCCGGTCTCGACCGCCACGCAGGTGGAGTCGACGTCGATGGAGGGAGCTTCGTCCCCGCCGGCGCGGGAGTCCACCGCTCGACGACACCGAGGCCTTGGTGCCTCGACGTCGAGCCGGGCCCGGTTCCGGACTCAGCTACATGAGCTCATGTCCGATACCGAGGAAGAGGCCTCGTGGGGGGAAGAGGAGGACCCCAGATATTTCTCCTCAGAGGAGTCTGCGGGTCTCCCCTCGGACCCCACGCCTTCACCAGAGAGAAAGCTCTCGCCCCCTGAGAGTCTCTCTTTTGCCTCCTTTGTGCGGGATATGTCTATTTGCATTCCCTTTCCCGTGGTCTCTGTGGATGAGCCGAGGGCTGAGATGCTCGAGGTCCTCGACTATCCATCACCACCTAGAGAGTCCACCACGGTACCGCTGCACAATGTCCTCAAGAAAGCAGAGTCCCAGTACAGGATCCACTCGGACCCAGAGTTAATGCGGCCACAATTGCCCCATGACTCGGCGGTCGTGGATTCTGCTCTCAAGAGGGCACGGAGTTCGAGGGATACCGCCTCGGCGCCCCCAGGGCGGGAGTCTCGCACGCTGGACTCGTTTGGGAGGAAGGCCTACCAATCCTCCATGCTCGTGACCCGCATCCAGTCATACCAGCTCTATACGAGCATCCACATGCGGAACAATGTGAAGCAACTGGCGGACCTGGTCGATAAGCTGGAGCAGTCCAGGCCTTATCAGGAGGAGGTCAGGCAGCTGAAGGCGTGCAGAAAGTTCCTGTCCAGGGGTATCTATGACACCTGTGACGTGGCATCTCGTGCTGCGGCCCAAGGTATAGTGATGCGCAGGCTCTCATGGCTGCGTGCCTCTGACCTGGACAACCGCACCCAGCAGAGACTGGCCGACGTCCCTTGCCGGGGGGATAACATTTTTGGTGAGAAGGTCGAGCAGCTGGTGGACCAACTGCATCAGCGGGAAACCGCCCTCGACAAGCTCTCCCACCGAGCGCCTTCAGCATCCACCTCAGCAGGTGGACGTTTTTCCCGGGCCCGGCAGGCTGCGCCCTATTCCTTTGCAAGGCGTAGGTACACCCAGCCGGCCCGAAGGCCTCGCCAGGCACAGGGACAGCCCCAGCGCGCTCGTTCTCGTCAACAGCGTGCGCCTAAGCAGCCCCCTGCGCCTCCACAGCAAAAGCCGGGGACGGGCTTTTGACTGGATCCACGGGAACATAGCCGCCCTCAAAGTGTCCGTACCGGACGATCTGCCGGTCGGAGGGAGGTTAAAATTTTTTCACCAAAGGTGGCCTCTCATAACCTCCGACCAGTGGGTTCTCCAAATAGTGCGGTGCGGATACGCCCTGAATTTGGCCTCCCTGCCACCAAATTGTCCTCCGGGAGCTCAATCCTTCAGCTCCCATCACAAGCAGGTACTTGCAGAGGAACTCTCCGCCCTTCTCAGCGCCAATGCGGTCGAGCCCGTACCACCCGGGCAGGAAGGGCAGGGATTCTATTCCAGGTACTTCCTTGTGGAAAAGAAAACAGGGGGGATGCGTCCCATCCTAGACCTGAGAGGCCTGAACAAATTCCTGGTCAAAGAAAAGTTCAGGATGCTTTCCTTGGGCACTCTTCTGCCAATGATTCAGAAAAACGATTGGCTATGTTCCCTGGATTTAAAGGATGCATACACTCGCATCCCGATACTGCCAGCTCACAGACAGTATCTCAGATTCCGCCTGGGCGCACGGCACTTTCAGTATTGTGTGCTGCCCTTTGGGCTCGCCTCTGCCCCACGAGGGTTTACAAAGTGCCTCGTGGTGGTGGCGGCGTATCTACGCAAGCTGGGAGTGCACGTGTTCCCATATCTCGACGATTGGCTGGTCAAGAACACCTCAGAGGCAGGAGCCCTCCGGTCCATGCAGTGCACTACTCAACTCCTGGAGCTGCTGGGGTTTGTGATAAATTACCCAAAGTCCCATCTCCAGCCAACCCAGTCTCTGGAATTCATAGGAGCTCTGCTGAATACCCAGACGGCTCAGGCCTTCCTTCCCGAAGCGAGGGCCAACAACCTCTTGTCCCTGGCTTCGCAGACCAGAGCGTCTCAGCAGGTCACAGCTCGGCAGATGTTGAGACTTCTGGGTCATATGGCCTCCACAGTCCATGTGACTCCCATGGCTCGTCTTCACATGAGATCTGCTCAATGGACCCTAGCTTCCCAGTGGGTTCAAGCCACCGGGAATCTAGAAGATGTCATCCGCCTCTCCACCAGTTGCCGCACTTCACTGCTCTGGTGGACCATCCGGACCAATTTGACCCTGGGACGTCCATTCCAAATTCCGCAGCCCACGAAAGTGCTGACGACGGATGCATCTCGCCTGGGGTGGGGAGCTCATGTCGATGGGCTTCACACCCAGGGTCTGTGGTCCCTCCAGGAAAAGGATCTGCAGATCAACCTCCTGGAGCTCCGAGCGATCTGGAACGCACTGAAGGCTTTCAGAGATCGGCTATCCTGCCAAATTATCCAAATTCGGACAGACAATCAGGTTGCAATGTATTACACCAACAAGCAGGGGGGCACCGGATCTCGCCCCCTGTGTCAGGAAGCCGTTGGGATGTGGCGTTGGGCCTGCCAGTTCGGCATGCTTCTCCAAGCCACATACCTGGCAGGCGTAAACAACAGTCTGGCCGACAGACTGAGCAGAGTCATGCAACCGCACGAGTGGTCGCTCCATTCCAGAGTGGTACGCAAGATCTTCCGAGAGTGGGGCACCCCCTCGGTGGACCTTTTCGCGCCTCAGACCAACCACAAACTGCCTCTGTTCTGTTCCAGACTTCAGGCACACGGCAGGCTAGCGTCGGATGCCTTTCTCCTTCATTGGGGGACCGGCCTCCTGTATGCTTATCCTCCCATACCTTTGGTGGGGAAGACCTTACTGAAGCTCAAGCAAGACCACGGCACCATGATTCTGATAGTGCCCTTTTGGCCCCGTCAGATCTGGTTCCCTCTTCTTCTGGAGTTGTCCTCAGAAGAACCGTGGAGATTGGAGTGTTTTCCGACTCTCATTTCGCAGAACGACGGGGCGTTGCTGCACCCCAACCTTCAGTCTCTGGCTCTCACGGCCTGGATGTTGAGGGCGTAGACTTTGCTGCGTTGGGTCTGTCTGAGGGTGTCTCCCGTGTCTTGCTTGCCTCTAGGAAGGATTCCACTAAAAAGAGTTACTTTTTCAAGTGGAGGAGGTTTGTCGTTTGGTGTGAGAGCAAGGCCCTAGAACCTCGTTCTTGCCCTGCACAGAACCTGCTTGAATACCTTCTGCACTTATCAGAGTCTGGCCTCAAGACCAACTCAGTAAGGAATCACCTTAGTGCGATTAGTGCTTACCATTATCGTGTGGAAGGTAAAGCCATTTCTGGAGAGCCTTTAGTCGTTCGATTCATGAGAGGCTTGCTTTTGTCAAAGCCCCCTATCAAGCCTCCTACAGTGTCATGGGATCTCAACGTCGTCCTCACCCAGCTGATGAAACCTCCTTTCGAGCCACTGAATACCTGCCATCTGAAGTACTTGACCTGGAAGGTCATTTTCTTGGTGGCAGTTACTTCAGCTCGTAGGGTCAGTGAGCTTCAAGCCCTGGTAGCTCATGCTCCATATACCAAATTTCATCACAACAGAGTAGTGCTCCGCACCCACCCAAAGTTCCTGCCGAAGGTGGTGTCGGAGTTCCATCTTAACCAGTCAATTGTCTTGCCAACATTCTTCCCCAGGCCACATACCCGCCCTGCTGAACGTCAGTTGCACACATTGGACTGCAAGAGAGCATTGGCCTTCTACTTGGAGCGGACACAGCCCCACAGACAGTCCGCCCAATTGTTTGTTTCTTTCGACCCTAACAGGCTAGGGGTCGCTGTCGGGAAACGCACCATCTCCAATTGGCTAGCAGATTGCATTTCCTTCACTTACGCCCAGGCTGGGCTGGCTCTTGAGGGTCATGTCACGGCTCATAGTGTCAGAGCCATGGCAGCGTCAGTGGCCCACTTGAAGTCAGCCACTATTGAAGAGATTTGCAAGGCTGCGACGTGGTCATCTGTCCACACATTCACATCACATTACTGCCTCCAGCAGGATACCCGACGCGACAGTCGGTTCGGGCAGTCGGTGCTGCAGAATCTGTTTGGGGTGTAAATCCAACTCCACCCTCCAGGACCCGAATTTATTCTGGTCAGGCTGCACTCTCAGTTAGTTGTTCTTCGTAGGTCAATTTCTGTTATACCCTCGCCGTTGTGAGGTTCAATTGACCTGGGTTCTTGTTTTGAGTGAGCCTGAGAGCTAGGGATACCCCAGTCGTGAGAACAAGCAGCCTGCTTGTCCTCGGAGAAAGTGAATGATACATACCTGTAGCAGGTGTTCTCCGAGGACAGCAGGCTGATTGTTCTCACCTACCCTCCCTCCTCCCCTTTGGAGTTGCGTTTTCATGTTGTTTCTTGTCATTCAACTGGCGGGAACGGTCACGCACGGGCGGGAAGATGGCTGCGCATGCGCGGTGGGCGTGCCCTGCGTGCGGACCGCCCGCGAAGCTTCTTCCGGTTGGTGGGGGCTGCCGCGGACGTCACCCAGTCGTGAGAACAATCAGCCTGCTGTCCTCGGAGAACACCTGCTACAGGTATGTATCATTCACTTTTCTGACTCCTCTGGGGTGGGCCCACGATCGGGACGTTTTTGGCGTGAACCACCATTTTTTAATTTTACCGCCGTTTTCGGCGATGGCTGCGGAGACTGTAAAGCGCTGTTCTAAATGTGGCAAGCGCAGATCAGCAGCGGGGCTCTGTAATTCGTGCTGTACAGACGGTAGAGCCGGCCCGAGCATGGCGAGCGGCGATCTTTCGCGCTCTGAGCTGGCAGCGGACGCCATTTTGGCTTTTCCACATGGCGTGGCTTCCGTTGCGACGAAGAGCCCTGAATCCGGGGGGGGGGGGGGTCCTCTGAGTGAGGCTAATAATAGAGCTGATAGCCCTGGGCGGTCAGGGAGCAGTTTTCTCCCCTGATTTTGTTTTAATGCTGCATAGGGCATACATGCTTAAAAGAGCTCTTCCACAGGGATCTTTTTTTTTTTTTTTTTGTTACATTTGTACCCCGCACTTTCCCACTCATGGCAGGCTTACATGGGGCAATGGAGGGTTAAGTGACTTGCCCAGAGTCACAAGGAGCTGCCTGTGCCTGAAGTGGGAATCGAACTCAGTTCCTCAGGACCAAAGTCCACCACCCTAACCACTAGGCCACTCCTCCACTGTTCGGACCCTCTGCCTGCCCCCCCCCCCCCCCCTGGTGGATCCTGGCCTTTTGGAGTTGGCTTTGCCTGTTTCTTATCCTCCTGATAAACGCAGAAGGGCTAATTCCCCTTCTGAGTGTGATCATCTTTTTGTGCTGTTTGCAGGTCCTCGCAGAGGGTCTTCAGCGTCTAAAGCCACTATTGCCCGTTGGCTCAAAGAAGCTATCTTTTCAGCATATCTGCTGTCTGGCCGGGCTCCGCCTGAAGCCTTTAAGGCACATTCCACAAGAGCGATTTTCCTCTTCCTGGGCGGAAACTGGAGCACTATCTCTTCAGGAGATTTGCAGTGCTGCAACCTGGGCTTCTAAGCTCTCTTTCGCCCGACATTACAGGCTGGATGTGGCTGCCAGGAGGGATGCGCGTTTTGGAGCACAGGTGCTAGCGCGTGGTGTGGCTTGTTCCCACCCTATTTAAGGATTGCTTTGTTACATCCCATACGTAATGGCTTCTTCTGCTTGATGACAAGGAAGGGAAAATTAGGTTCTTACCATGATAATTTTCTTTCCTTTAGTCATAGCAGATGAAGCCATGAGCCCTCCCTGTATGATTGTCTGTATTGCAGTGATTCTGATTTTAGGTGCTGTTCTTGTTTCCTGAAGTTATATTCCTTCCTTGGGGAGTCGGAAAACAGTCTTCAGGATTCTTGTTACAGTTATAGGAGGATGAGTTCATTCCCTCCAGTTCATGTTTTGGGAGGATGAGTTTATTCCCTCCAGGACGATGCAAGTATTCCCTCCGTTTATACAAAGTGGAGGACGAGTTTATCCCTTCAGGAGGATGAGTTCATTCCCTCCTTTTTTGAGTTCATGCCCTTGTTAAGGGCCATCGTTCGCTGTGAGGAAAGTTCATGTTATTCCCATTGCGGTTTGCCATACTGCTTTGGAAGTTTCAAATACTGAAGAGGCAGTGGAGCTAGCTGGCCATGAGGCACTGTGAAAAGTTGAGTGCTCTCTATCTCCCCCTGCTGGTTGATGTACACAACCCATACGTAATGGCTTCATCTGCTATGACTAAAGGAAAGAAAATTATCATGGTAAGAACCTAATTTTCCCTTTTTACTAGTCTTAAATAATGTCCATACCTCCTGCAAACCTTGAACTCTGCCAACTGCTCCTTTTAGTATTTTTTCCTAATTAATTTCCTCATTTTATCATGGTCTCCTTTTTAAAATTAAGTGCTATAGCAATTGTCTTTTAGTGTCTTTCTTCCAGTGATGACAGATTTTGATTGTATTGTGATCCTTATTAATGTAGTGGTCCCATCATCATTATCACAGGTCTGTATCCTAATTGTTGTTTTGTTTTTTTGTTTTTCTCTCTCTCTCTCTCATCTTTTTTCATGTGCAGTTGGTTTCTTTGTGGGTGTCCATTACTGTTTTGTGGGAATTGGAAAGTTTGAGTCACAGAAATGAAAGACAATTGACTCCTTTTCTCACTTCTTCTGGTAGATCACATCGCGCCTAGCAGAAATCTTCAACCAGCGCTGTGAGGTGAACAGACGGGCATCAGTCAGTGGTTGTGTCATTAACACATGTGGCTGGGTGAAGAGTTCAGGTTACCAGGCACTTGTCCATGCAGCTTCAGCCTTTGAGGTAGATGTAGTGGTGGTGCTAGACCAGGAGCGACTCTACAATGAACTGAAGCGTGATCTCCCGCACTTTGTGCGCATTGTCTTGCTACCCAAATCTGGTGGTGTGGTGGAGCGTTCCAAGGACTTCCGGCGTGAATGCCGGGATGACCGCATCCGTGAGTATTTCTATGGCTTCCGGGGCTGCTTCTACCCTCATGCTTTTGATGTGCGCTTTTCAGATGTGAAGATTTACAAAGTGGGAGCACCAACCATTCCAGATTCCTGTCTGCCGCTGGGAATGTCACAAGAGGACAATCAACTGAAGCTTGTGCCAGTAACACCAGGTAGAGACATGGTGCACCATCTGTTGAGTGTCAGCACTGCTGACAGCATAGAAGAAAACATTTCTGAGACTAGTGTGGCAGGCTTCATTGTGGTGACAGGTGTGGACCTCGAGAGGCAGGTGTTCACCATACTGTCCCCGGCACCAAGACCTTTGCCCAAGGGCATCCTGCTCATCATGGACATACGCTTTATGGACCTTAAGTAATAGCCAGCATTTAATGTAGTGTAAGGATCTTGAGCATTTTAGTAGGACCTTGAACAGAACCTCTACTCATGAGATGACTATGGAGCCACATGATACTGGACTCATTCCAGTACAACTCTGGCACTTCCTGATCATGGATTGAATTTTTGGACTTCAAGATCTGTGGTCAGAATTGGTGCAAGGATTTCTCAGGCCTTAGTGTAAACCAGAATGAGAATTGGTGAATTCATTATCTTTAAAAGGTCTTGCTTGGGAAAGGGAACCATTTTGTTTATGGAGGGAAAGAGTGTTGGTTGCAGGAATAAAGAGGACATTGATGTTCTCTCTTCAGTTCCCCTCAAGTGTGGAACACCAGCAGAATCCCACTGCCTTTATTATACTTTAACATGTAGAGGCTGAGAGCTGATTTATATCTGGAGACATGATAGGTATGTTTTTTTTTTATTATTGACAAAGTGTTTTCATTTATTTGTATGTTTCTCTCGCCTGAGTTTTTTTCAGATTCCTGATTGCAGGTGGCCCGCAGCAGTTGGCTTAGGTAATAAGGTAACTGTTTCCTTCTAAAGAGTTTCTTTATGAAGACATTCCATTCTGATTATTACAGGAAGGAGTGTTTAATGTTATTTTGACCCTTGATATTGTGCTGGTGCGTTATCAATGCAATGACATAGCTTGTTCTCAGGCCTGTGGCCTAAATGCTAAGATTCTTGTTACATAATGAAGATTTTATAAAAAAAAAGTATTTTTAATAAATATTCAGACCTTTCTAAACACAAAATAAATACAACCCATAATGAGAAATCCATTGTATTTAAAATGTTGATCTGTGCTTTGGTTGTCTTCCCTGTCCTGTGTTAAAAAAAAACAAACAAACCAGAAGTATCTGATAGGAGCTGAGCTGTAAAATAGTGTGAATCTTTATTAAAGTGCTGCGTACATAGTTTTATTTTGTCTTTTTTAATAAAGAGTTTTTGCCAGTATCCTGATGTTGTTTTTAATTCTGAATAAAATAACCCCAGGTGACACATTAAAGTGGTGCACAGTTGGGAACTGAAAAGATTGGCCACAGCAGATCAGAATGATGTACTGTAACAGCCTTATAGAGGGACTGAAAGATAAAGAACCTCCACAGTAATACACCATTTGGTCACATGATATCCATATGTCTTAACATTTGAATGCTTCTAAGAGGCGGACTGGTGAGAGGAGGCTGAGGGGAGATTATGATAGAGGTCTATAAATACTGAGTATAGTGGAACGGGTAGATGTGAATCACGTTTACTCTTGCTAAAAATACTAGGACTAGGGGGGCATGCAAAGTAAATTTAAAACAAACTGGAGAAAACATTTCTTCACTTAACGTACAATTAAACTCTGGAATTTGTTGCCAGAGAATGTGGTAAAAGCAGTTAGCTTAGAGTTTTAAAAAAGTTTGGATAATTTCCTAAAAGAAAAGACCATAAGTCATTATTAAGATGGACTTGGGAAAATCCACTTCTTATTTCTAGGATAAGCAGCATAAAATCTGTTTTACTGTTTTGGGATCTTGCCAGGTACTTATGACCTGGATTGGCCACTGTTGGAAACAGGGTACTAGACTTGATGGACCTTCGGTCTGTCACAGTATGGCATTGCTTATGCTCTTAGGAAAGGGCCATTTTAGTCTTCTCATTATACGAGTGGGGAAAGAATATGGAGTATTGCTCATGGAATTATTTCCAATCCCTCTTCATGTGTGTCTGTGTTGTATCTGAGCTGGAAAGGAGAGAGAAGGCTGTTTTGACTGAGTAGTACCAGTCTAATCCATTGGTTTGGAAAAGATAATAAAATAAAACCAAATGTGATCTAACCGCTGGATGTCACGATCAACATATTTTAAAGAACAGATTGTACAGATTAAGCAGAGGGTGCCTCAATTACCATGCTTCTCTACTACTAGTTGGCAGCATGCATAGCAACCAGTATCAAACTACACAGTTTGGTCACTAAGGGGCTCATTTTCGAAGCACTTAGACAGTTCCATAGATTAGTATTGAACTTTGTAAGTCTATGTGCATTGAAAATTTGCCTCCACATGTCACTGTACATAGCAACCATTAAGAAAGTTACACATATCAGTGTCTAGGTTTCACAGTAGAATTTACAACAAGAAAATGAAGTACTAAGAGCCAGCCTAGCTGGGGTAGGCAGCACTAAGAGAGAGGTACAGGCTGGGGAAAACATGCAGAGTATGTTTTATGGAATTATGTCCTGTATCTATGATTTTTTATCTATATATCTGTATTTTGTTCTTGGCTCTGTGTGACCAAGAGCATAAAAAAGAGGAGAGTGGCAGTTTCAAAGGAGCAATTCCCAAACCACTGTGTTTGAGTGTATCAGATTTCTACGTTGCAGAAGCTGGCACTGTTTCTCCCATAGAAATGCACTGGGTGATTTTTTTTTTTTTTTTTTTAACTTTGAGCTTTTGTGTGTAGGGAGAGGGGGGGGGAAGCTTATTTCTCTGGAACCCCTGGTACAATCTGACATATTTTCAAATTCTGTATCTTTTTATGGGTTTTTACCCCTTGCCAAATTCGGTCCTGTTCTATTACATTTTCTGGAACAAGAACAGAGGGAATAAGCCACACAGTGTTGAAATGACCAGCAAGAACAATAATGTCAGCCAAAAGTGGGATAAGGGAAGCGGCTTTATTGAAGCAACTTAGGAAACCCGATATAGGCCGTGTTTCGGCAAACTTTGCATTAGGGGGAAGTCATTCTTAAGCATAAACAGTGATCTAGATAGTAGCATGATGCTTACTTTATAGTTCAGTATCAAATCCAAACCCAAATAGCAGCATCAAACATTTTCAGATAAACTGAAAGCAAAACAAACAATAAAGAATTTTCCCTCTGTCACATCCTTCCCCTTCTGACATAACTTCCTGTTTCCAGCTGGAAGTGACACGGAAGGCCCAGGGACCAGCTGCAGGCAGCATGTATGAATTGCTTTTGCTACCAGTGACTTCTGGCACTAAAAAGAAGTTTGATAGTCTCTGAACTAGGGCGCAATGTGAGCTGTCCACTGCAAGCATTGCTTTCCCTGCCAAGTAGCAACTACAGCAAATGGAGCAACAGTGCAAAATGGCATGTGTTCAGTCTTGTGTGTGCAATCCAAAGGAAATGGGGGGTGGAAAAACCCTAGTCAAAAAAGCACAAAACACAACCAAAAAATAAGGGGTGGACCAGTGGTTCCAAATAAGTATATTATAATATCATTAAAATGACAATGACTTGATGCAGTCTGCATTTCGGCGCTACAATGTGCCTGCACCAGGAGTTAAAACGATTTCAATGAATATCCAAAAATACTAAGTACAAAATCTAGTAAACAAATAATATTGCATCAAAAACACCAAAGTGTAGTGCAAGCAAAGCACAAGCCAAGCCTCTTCAATGATGAAAACATTTTGGTGGAATGGATGAGAGCATTTCATGTGTGTGAGATGCTGTCCGTACTAATGAAACTGGGCTGTGGGGGTGGGGGGGAGTATATAACACCTTAGAATCACTACATATCCTTTTCTTCCTATTCTTGGAAGTAACGTTATCTTGCTGTCTTGATCTCGACTCATTATTCATTGTGTGTGGAACGGGTGCTTCTTTGTAATTACAACTTTTTGCTTTCTATATGGTCTGGCTTTAGACCAGGGGTACACGTTACCTCTACATTAATCCTGCTCATTTCTTTCAAATGTTTCACTCTTTGTTTTCCTGATCTCTTTACGGAAATCATCTAAACGTTTATTAACCTCGTGCAATCGAAAATTAAAATCTTTATGCTGCTTAAGTTCTCTTTCTTAGCATTAAAATTATTATGTAATTCTTCACTTTTTTGTCTCACTGTTTCTGCTATCAAGATAATTACATCAAGAGAGCATTTAAGGATTGTACACCAAGTGTCTAAAAATTGTTGGTTATCCGGAAACATAGGGCTTTGGAAATACGTAGGCCATGAGGAATTCTTTTTGACCGACAAAATTGTAGAATAGTTGAAAAGTGACTTGTGCTTTACTTGCAGTACACTTTTTGGTGTTTTGATGCAGTATGATTTATGACCTGGACATTGTACTCAGCATTTTTGGATTCATAATATTATTGAAACCGTTGACTCCTGATACAGGCAAACTGTGGCACTGAAACACAGACTACATCATTGTTATTTTACTGATATTTTAATAAAAATATCCTTCATTGGAACCACTGGTCCAACCCTTCCTTTTTGGTTGTATGATTTGTGTGCATGCATGCAGCTTCGTGTTAGACCAGTCCAGACTATTGGGATAGCTATGGCCATCTACTAGTGGATGGAGACAGAAAAACTACGAAAGTGTGAATCGCCCCTTAAGGGTATTGTTCAGCCATGGAATGTTCAGTATTTTCTGTCTCAGTTGACAACCTGTGTAGCTCTTCCTTGGTGCTCTTATCCAGCTCCTGTTCCAGATGGAAGTGTACGTGGGCCGGGGTGACACTTAACAGTGCTGAGTTCCTCTCCACCTCCTTTCCTTCCCAGTGCTGCAGAAACGGAGGTTGAATACCTTTCTGCGAGTCAGACATTTTTATGGCAAGACTTGCTGCTTTAATTTTTGTCTTATTTAATGAGACCAAGTTTTCTCACAGGAGGTGTTACCTTTTCTGCTCTACTTGAAGGGAGTTGTGGAGTTCTCTCACTTAATGGTCAAGATAATGGCGAGAGTCACTTCTCCAGGTGTCTTTTTCGGGCTGTCTTCGCTGGTGGTATTTGGTGCCCTTATGAGGAGAACTACAAGTCCACAAAGAATCTCAAAGGCAAGTTTAATGGCACTTCACCTTCACTATAACAAGACTACACAAGAGATTTAATGAAACTTTTGAACAAGTACCATTGTACATTGCTGTCCTTACTTACCTGGGTTTGAGTGGTGACATTTCTTTAGAGGCTGAGGCCTAGAGAAGTGCTACATGGGCACAGAGAGAGAAGAACAGAACGATTTTTGTGCCACTTTATCAAGCCTGAGAATTTTTTACTTGAGACACCTGTATGTGAGAATCCATGATAACTGGAACTGCCCCATCTGCAGAGCCTGAGTTTGACCTGATGGAGCACTTGGCAGATGACTATAACTGGACAATCATGAACACAGGTTGAGCTATTAAAGAGTCCTTTACCTTGCTGCAGGACACAAAACAGAATTCAAACAAGGAAAAATATGGCAAGGTACCATGGAGCAAGACAACACCAGGACTAGAATCCAGGAACATTGGAACAAAGTAGGAATTCTGGACAAGACTAGAATCCAGCAGCATTGGAACAAGACAATAAACCAGAATCCATAAACAAGAAATGAGAACCTAGTGAGGAAACAACCCAGGCCCTCCAGGCTGGTCTCTGTAGAGCCAATCAACATCGATAAACACAGCATAAGATCAGACACAAGACAGTAACTGGCTGTGGACCCAAACACCAAACAACTCCCCCTATGGGAGCACAGCCCAAGACTAGGCAGGCCTTACAGTGATATTTCTATTTTTAAAATATCTTTGAAATTTCCTAGTTATCCATTTCAAAAGACTGTAGATAAATCATTGTGGCATTGTGCTGCTTCTTATCAAAACACTGTGCATCTACTTAGAATATAATGGTCGATCCCCGGAGGAGAAGTCAAAATGGCAGCATGACATTGGCAAGCAATGCAGTGTGCTGCTTACTTCTCTCCACTAATTACCTTTATTCTGTTTCCTTCATTATGGCTCCTAAGAAGAGAAGGAAAGGCAGAGTCGGACCTTCTAAATCATCCAGCTCATTCATGTAGCAGCAACAATGCATGGATGGCTTTGTCCAGAAACCGTAGTCTCGGGTGTCTTCTGCTCTGTCATCCAAAGGTAAAGTGTCTGAACTTCCTGGGAGCGAAGGTCTAACCCCCACAAGATCACTCAATGCCATAGGTGGAACAGCATTCCACAGATGAGGAAAGAACTTGTGCGTAGCATTGGGCTGTGCAGATAAGCCTCAAAGTGTGGCAACTGTACCCTTCAATGATAATCTGCCGAGTCCCATGGCGGTAGGAGTCCCTACTAAGAAAGTGCTGAAGAGTGAAGCCAGCGGAATAAGTGCTGTCTTCGCGCTGACTGAATCCTCAGGGGCAATGGCTTAAAGTTAGTAGTCGAAGCCCCCAATGTATCCCTCAAGGCTATCTGGGTGATGCT
The DNA here is from genome assembly GCF_901765095.1 of Microcaecilia unicolor. Classification (NCBI taxonomy): domain Eukaryota; kingdom Metazoa; phylum Chordata; class Amphibia; order Gymnophiona; family Siphonopidae; genus Microcaecilia; species Microcaecilia unicolor. Next base: position 653,238,273 of record NC_044031.1, on the reverse strand, counting down.
GTTGATTCATTAGTGAAATGTTCTTCGGATTTGAATGCTCTGCTCAACACTGTGGGAATACTGGCTCAGAAGAAAGATGGTCTTGGTAGAGAACATCAAAAAAAAATGTGCAATGTTTTGAACAAGAAGTTGAAGAATCTAAATGGGTTGTTAATACCCTGGTGCAAGATAAGATTGCCATACACAGAAAACTTAAGCAGATGGAAAACTACTTTAGACACTTAAATCTGCAAATTCTAAAATTTCCAAAAATCCTTGGTTTGGCCCCTATGGATACATTTAAGGAGTATTTGCATGAAATACTGGGTATTCCAGACTGTGATGCCTCCTATTAACAAGATTTACTTTCTTTGAGGGAAAAAGAAATCTACCACTATGGAAAAGGGAAGCGTTGGACGTCTCAGTTCTACTTGAATCTTCAGATATAGAAGTTCAAAAAAAGGAGGGCACGTATGAGAGAAAATGGGTGAAGGCAGGGAGGTACATATACTGTAAGAGCAAAAGGATGAAGGTACAGGGGGCACACATAGAGAGAAAGGGTGACAGCAGGGTGAACATACGAGAGAAAGCTGCAGTACTTGTTCAATGGCTGGTGGAGTAGCTGAAGCCCCACCAGCTGAAGAAATACGCTGCCTGACTCACCCCCTTCCTCCTTGTACTGCCTGAGGAGCGAGGAAGTCAGCAGGGTGCCTCTAGTCACCAACACTTGCACTCCCCAAGCATGCTCAATTCATGCATGAACTGAGAATGGTTGGGGAGTGCTGGCATTGGCAGCTGGAGGCATCTGACTTCCTCGCTCTTGAGGCAGCACAAGGAGGAAGGGGGCTGCTTTGGCAGTGGTCGAATAGGTTCATGTGTTATAGACACATTGGGGGATCGCAGACAGGAAGAGTTATGCAATGTCTGTTTCCGGGTTTGGTTTCGTTGTATTGCAAGGTTTAAGGATTTAGGTTGGGTCGAAGGGGTATGCCTTTTTCAACAGGTTGGTTTTTAGTGATTTCCGGAAGTTTAGGTGGTCGTATGTTGTTTTCACGGCTTTTGGTAGTGTGTTCCACAGTTGTGTTCTGATATAGGAGAAGTTGGATGTATAAGTTAATTTGTATTTGAGTCCTTTATAGCTTGGGTGATGGAGATTTAGATATGTTCGTGCTGATTTGATTGTATTTCTTGTTGGTAGGTCTATGAGGTCTGTCATGTAACCCGGGGCTTCTCTGTAGATAATTTAATGAACCAGGGTGCAGATTTTGAAAGCAATATGTTCTTTGATTGGTAGCCAGTGTAATTTTTCTCAGAGGGGTTTGGCACTTTCGAATCGCGTTTTTCCAAATATTGGGGAGGATTAGTTTGTATAAGATGGCGCTGTTCCCCAAGTGGTTGTACGTGTTGCAATTACTCTCCTTGTATCTTTTAAGAAGGATCTTAAACTCCTCTCCCATTATTTGACCCACTTGTGCTGGAAGGGTAGGAAAGCGAGGCTGAAGCTTCAATTGCTTTATGGATGATGATCTCATGATGGTTTGGGTTTGCCAGAATTGGGATGATACAATAAAGCCTGTCTGTTACATGAACAGAATTTTTTGGCTCCATGGTCTCCTTTGTCTCTTTTACATGCCACTATTCAGTCTCTTTCCAAACATTTGAAATAGAGTCTGCTCTTGGCCCCACTCCATGCAGTTTGGACAGATATGGCACGGCTTGGAACCAGGATCCTCAAATTTCTGACCTTCTTCCTATTAGGAGTAATTTGGATTTTCTTCCAGAGTTACATAAGTACATTTCCACACTGGGACATACCAAAGGTCCATCAAGCCCAGCATCATGTTTCCAACAGTGGCCAATGCGGGTCACAGATACCTGGCAGGATCCCAAAAAAGCTCAATACAGTTTATGCTGCTTATCCCAGAAATAAGCAGTGGATTTTCCCCGTCAATTTAATAATGGTTGTGGACTTTTCCTTTAGGAAGCCGTCAAGACCTTATTTAAAACCTGCTAAGCTAACTGCCTTTACCACATTCTCTGGCAATGAATTCCAGAGTTTAATTACACATTGAGTGAAGAAAAACTTTCTCTGATTCGTTTTAAATTTACTGCTTTGTAGCTTCATCGCATGCTCCTTAGTCCTAGTATTTTTGGAAAGAATAAACAAACAATTCACATCTACCCGTTCCACTCCACTCATTATTTTATAGACCTCTATCATATCTCCCCTCATCCGTCTTTGCTCCAAGCTGAAGAGCGCTAGATGCTTCAGCCTTTCCTCATAGGGAAGTCGCCCCCATCCCTTTTATCATTTTCGTCGCCCTTCTCTGTACCTTTTCTAATTCCACTATATCTTTCTTGAGATGCGGTGACCAGAATTGAACATAATATTCGAGGTGCATTCACACCATGGAGCGATACAAAGGCATTATAACGTCCTCATTTATGTTTTCCATTCCTTTCCTAATAATATCTAACATTCTGTTTGCTTTCTTAGCCACTGAGCAGAGGGTTTCAACGTCTCAACGACGCCTAGATCCCTTTCTTGGTCGGTGACTCCTAACGTGGAACCTTGCATTACGTAGCTATAGTTTGGGTTCCTCTTTCCCAAATGCATCACTTTGCACTTGCTCACATTAAACGTCATCTGACATTTAGACGCCCAGTCTCTTAAGGTCCTCTTGTAATTTCTCACAATCCTCTTGCGATTGAACAACTTTGAATAACTATGTCGTCAGCAAATTTAATTACCTCACTAGTTACTCCCATCTTTAAATCATTTTATAAATATGTTAAAAAGCACTGGTCCCAGCACAGACCCCTGGGGAACCTCACTATCTACCCTTCTCCTTTGAGAATACTGACCATTTAACCCTACTCTTTGTTTTCTATCTTTTAACCAGTTTTTAATCCACAATAGGACACTACCTCCTATCCCATGACTCTCCAATTTCTTCTGGAGTCCTTCATGAGGTACTTTGTCAATGCCTTTTGAAAATCCAGATACACAATATCAACCGGCTCACCTTTATCCACATGTTTGTTTACCCCTTGAAAGAAATGTAATAGATTGGTGAGGCAAGATTTCCCTTCACTAAATCCATGTTAGCTTTCTCTCATTAATCCATGCTTTTGAATATGCTCTGTAATTTTGTTCTTTATAATAATCTCTACCATTTTGCCCAACACCGACGGTAGGCTCAACACCCTATAATTTCCCAGATCTCCTCTGGAACCTTTATTAAAAAAATTGGCGTTACATTGGCCACCCTCCAATCTTCCGGTACCATGCTTGATTTTAAAGATAAATTACATATTACTAACAATAGTTCCGCAAGTTCATTTTTCAATTCTCTCAGTACTCTGGGATGAATACCATCCGACCCAGGAGATTTGCTACTCTTCAGTTTGTTAAATTGCCCCATTACATCCTCCAGATTTATAGAGATTTCATTCAGTTTCTCCGACTTGTCAGCTTTGAATACCATTTCTGGCACCTGTATCTCCCAAATTTTCCTTGGTGAAGACCAAAGCAAAGAACTCATTTAATCTCTCCGCTATGGCTTTGTCTTCCCTGATTGCCCCTTTTACCCCTCGGTCATCTAGCGGTCCAACCGATTCTTTTGCCGGCTTCTTGCTTCACTACCAATTATAATGTTCTAGTACATATTGTGTTGTCATTGCAAGTAGTATACCATAAAAATACCTAAATAGGGACCACTGGTGATCTATTCTTATTCTAATGTTGTATTACCACGTGGTGTTCAAAATATTCTGCTTCAAACAACTGCAGCTGGTTATAAATCACTTATTTATTCTTACTTTTATTAAGAGGACCTCAAATCTTCCCAGCTTGGCTGTTCTATTCAGAACTCATTTGCATGATATTTTCTTACATGCGCTCAAGCTGTTTTCTGAAAGTATTTATTATCACTGGTCCTGTATTTACTATCAAAATCTTTCAGAGGTCAGGTTTCTTACGTCACTGAAAAAAACTCCCGATCGGAGAAAAACCAGTGACTCCTGCCCTCTGAAAAACAGCTTCCCCTTGTACCAAGCAAAATATTCCAAAAAGTGCTCCAGCAATGTTAAAAGTTTGTTCCAGAATCTTCGTACCAATGAGCAATGCCAAAATGCATGAGACAGAGTACTATCAGAAACATCACACTTGAAACAGAGTGCAGAATTTACACAACCAGCTTAAATGCTTGTTTCTGAGAAAAATAGCCTCTAGTAAGTATGTGAAATTAGCATTCCCAGTAAGTGGCAGTGTGAATTCTGGTAGGAATTTGAGTTATGGCAACAAGTTGATCCACCCCTTTTAATCAACCCCCGGATTCAATGTTCCATTTGGCTGCAATAAGATCATAATGCCGTGGAGGGGCTACTTTTTCAAATAACTTATAGAGGCCTGATACTGATATCTGTGGGTTCCCAGAGGGAGCAAAGAAACTGTCCGGCTTATCTAAAAGCCCCCTAGAGCAAGAACTACTCAAAAGGGCCTTAATATAGTGGGAAATTTGTAAATATGAATAATATTCAGTAGATGGCAGGCCCAAAGCCTGTTGAAGGGTAGTTAAGGATTTGAGAGCACTATCAGCCTCGATCGGCGACACAGATACTAAACCCCGAGTAGCCCAATGCCTAAAAACCGCATTATCCAGCCCTGAAGTAAAATCTAAGTTCCCCATAGAGAGTTGCACAGGGACAAAAATCTTACCCATCCCTGCCAGACTCTTACCCATCCCCACCCATTCCCACAAAAATGTAACCTATCCCAACCTGTCCCCACCCATCCCTGCAAGAATTTAACCCATCCCCGTAAGAATTTAATGGTACATGAAAGAAAATTCTGGTCAGCTCCTTCAGTCTCTGTCTGGATTTGAGCCACAGCGCTGTAGGCAAGGAAGAAATGGAAGTTGAAAATTGGAACACTCTGGTGTACACATCTAAGATTTGTCTCTGATTTACTGGCACTGTGTGCTGAGAGGTCACCACATGCTTGTGCCAGTAGGTCAGGTGACATCCGATGCTCATGCCTGTGTCAGAGCTGAGGTCTGTGCATCAGCCCAGGAGCAAAGAGGATTAATTGTAACACAGTAAGTGACAGCAAATAAAGACCTGAAAGGTCCATCCAGTCTACCCAATAGTCAAACTCATTATCAATTCATGATTAAATCAATGAGTGTGATATTATATACTTGATTATAGTCTTTCGTGTTTCTGGAACATAGACCATAGAAGTCTATCTGGCCCTATACTTATGTTCCAACTGCTGGAGTTGCCGTTGAAGCCCACTCCAGTCTATTCGTCTTCTCATTTGTGGGACACGACTGTAAAATTCTGTCCAGCATTGTCCTTATGTTCCAGCCACTAAAGTTGCTGTCAAAGCCCTTTCCAGCCCATCCTAAACCAGATTGCTATGTATGAGACACAGACCATACAAGTATCAGTCCTAGTTCATCACAGCCAGAGTCGCCATCTAAACATCACTTGACACAGCCACACACATGTAGCCATTTACGGTTAGGTTTTTTATAACTTCCATTTTCTAATTAGAGAACTGCGTTCATCCCACACCTTTTTGAATTCCGTAATCATTTGTGTCTCTACCACCTCCTTAATGGAAGACTTTCCACATTTGTGCTGTCAAAGCAAGGAAGACGAGGAGAAGGAGGAGACAGCACTCAAAGAACTTGGTACTCTGTAGATGAGAGGCTGGGGCAGGTGCAGCTTACACTTCCATGGGAACCCCGCAGAAACTGCTTCTGTCCCCGTGGGAACCCCGCAGAAACTGCCTCCGTCCCTGCGGGAACACCGCAGAACTGCTTCCATCCCCGCGGGATTCCTGTGAACCCCGTTCCTGTGCAGCTCTCAATCCCATACCCAATCCTGTAGGTGTCATAAAATACAGGCTATAACTCCGTAGATTGGGGACACCTGACCCACCCTTTACCTACCCCCCAATCAAGAATTCTAATTTAAGTTTGGGTTTCCTCCCCTTCAAACAAAATTTAGTGAGCTCCTGATACAATGTCCTCAAGTCATGTTTGATCACCCATATGGGAATATGTCAGAGAACATGCAGCTACCATGGGACCAATACAGCCCAACAGGGACAAAGGAAGAGTGGTCCATAAAAGTAATTGCTGTATAGAATGCTGTAGTAAGATGCCTATATTGTATGATATAGAGATCTTGGATTCGCTGGAAGATATATGCCTAGATATTTAAAGCCCATAGTATCCTATTTCAAAGGAAAGGCACCCACCCATTGATTCTGCAAAGAATGAGATATTGCTAGAACCTCCCAATTTATTCATGTTGAGTTTAACCTATAAAATGCCCCGTGTTTAGCAAAGCTTTCTAAAAGCACTGGGACAGAGTCCATAAGGAGAGATAGATGCACCAGTAGGTCATCCATAAAAGTGGAGATTTTAAATTCAGTATGACCTAGAGCAACCCCTGTAATTTCTGGATTAGCCAGAATATCCCTAATTAATGGATCCAGGATCAACACAAATAGTAGGGGAGACAAGGGACAGCCCTGTCTGGTACCTCTGTAAAGTTGAAAAGGCTCAGAATTGACTCCATTTCTGGTAGTAATCTTTAAAAAACAGATTGGTTTCTTTATCAGTATTTACCAAGGTCCCAGAAGCAGTCTTAAGCATTAGAATTTTAGAAGAACAGCTCCTGGGATTAGCCAACTGAGCTAGCAAACTACCTGTGGTATTCCCAAATTTATGTAGCTGATATTGATAATATAGAACTGACTTTTTAGCCCTTTGATGTAAGAACTCATTCAAAGCCGCCTGTGTTACTAATAATCCCACAAATAAGTGGAAAAATGTGGGATACAAATGTAACAACTAAAATAAATAAAAATAATCGCGTCTGGAGGGAAGGCATAGGGGTGACACCATAACTCTGCCATAGACGAACCACTCACCCACCACTTGCCAAGTTTACTATGCTCTGCTGCTGTCAAATGAGTTTCTTGCAACATAGCTATTGTGGCCTGCTTATGATGAAAGCTATGTAGGATTTTTTTAAAGCTTAATCGGAGATGATATACCACCCACATTCCATAAGAATATCTGTATCCCCATCAGGTAATACCCGGACAAGAGGAAGAGAAACAGCACCACATAAAAAAATAAGGGTTGTAATGCCGTCCTAGCCTCCAACATCCCAACCTGGGCCACCCCAGTAAGCAGATCCACACCAGTTGCCAATCACCAACCATAACAAAGTAAATTAGGGTCTGAATTATCATCCCCACAGCAATATTCCAGGATACACCAGAAATACCAAATCCAAAGCTGTGCAGTAGCCTCTTTCCCCACCCTAACCCTCCTCCACCCCAACCCCCTCTACAACATCCCACTCCTCCTTCCAAGCCCCACTAACCATTCGCCAATGGCAAAGATCAAGTCACCCACAATGCTATGTCCCTTCTCTATCTATAAGGCAGTATAATAAGACACACACAATAAAAACTTTTCAACATACATAGCATGATAATGGTGTCCATGAGGATTGACTGTCCCTAAACATTTAGTAACATAGCCAAGAAAAGTTACCAGGCAATGATAGCAAAGAAAACAAACCCAGGTCCAGGTGTCATCACGTAACAAAGATGATGAAAAAACCCTTTATAGATCATATGTAACCAAAACACTTTGTCCATAAAGAATGATTGTCCCCAAATGTTGAGCATCACATCCAGAAAGAGTCACCAATCAATTACAAAGGGAGCAGACATAACCAAGTCAGATAGTCCATAAGGCAAAGTAATAATTAAAACAAAAAATCACATACAAATGTTCAAGGGTTCTTGTCTTGAGAGTCTAGCAGCGGAGATCCCCATCAACAGAGAACAGTCAATGCCCCACACTCAATGTAAATCTCATTAAAGGGGGCAGGAACAGTCCTAAGAGAAGGCAAGCAACAATGTAAAACTACATGGGTTCCATATCCAATAAGGCAATAGGTATATCATTCAAGGAACCAAAGATCTGCAACATGAGAATGGCTTGACAGACCATCATATCAAAGCTAAGCAGTCCAACCAAAGACCCACAAGGGAAGAACAGCAGGAGATCACCTAAGGTGCGGTGAAGTTCCATGCATATTACTTGTGGCAATGATGGACTGAAATTCCTCAGGTCTCTGCCAAAGCTCCAGGCAGACAATTCAAAAGTCCTGCGCTGCTTGCACTGTTTCAAAAACTTGATGCTGTCCATCATAGAGCACCCGCAACTTTGCAGGATATAGGAGGGCAAATTTCAGGTGTTTGTTATCTAGTGTGGTACATACGGGCGCAAATGCTTTGCGAAAATTTTGAACACTGATGGAATAACCTTGGAGGCATAATATTCTCTTCCTATTATACTGTAGCTCTTTCCAAGCTCTAATCGTTTGCATTATGTTTGTGCATAAAATTCAAAGTGCGGAAAATAACTGCCCTAGGGTTATTCTCCACCATGTGGTGGGCCCCCAGTCTGTATGCCCTCTGTATTTGGAAGGATTGTAAGGACGCCTCAAGGTGAAGGGATTGAAGAATCCAAGTTTCCAAAAAGGAGCACAAGTCCTTCTCCACTAAGGATTCGGGAATTCCATCAAGTCTCAAGTTATTGCATCGGGATCTATTTTCAAGATCATCAACTTCTTTTTTCTAGCTTCTCTAAGCATTTCAGGAGCTGGTTTTGATTTTGAGTGAAGGAATGAGCCTGGTCCTCCAAATTACTTGTCATTTGTTGGTGAGCATCAAATTTCAGCCCAACGGTATCTGGAGGTTCATGGGCTTCCTCTGCTCTATCGAAGATTTGGAGTTTTTTTATCCAGGGCAGCTTCTACCACTGCTGTCACCTCGGTGGTGATCTCTGAGGTCTAAGCTGAGCTGATAGCACGGTTCAGAGGAGAGCATGGAGCCACCATCTTGCTGTCCTGCATGTGTAGTTTATTCCTTTCCTTTCTCAGTATTTTCTGCATAATCCAGCCAACAAAGCCTTCCGCCGATGTACGACAATGGACCAGGGACACATTCCTGAATAGCTCCCATGACCAGTAAGTAGATTTTGTATTGCAAAGCAGATTTAATGGCCGATGGAAAGTGGACACGGAGGAGCTTCACAATTCAGTGTCTTCTCTGTTCCATTGCCTCATGTGACCCCCCTCCTATTTGTTTGAAAAGTACATCCATATAGTCTTTGTGCTTTTTGAAAGAGTAAAAAGGTCAATTCACTTTTATTTATTCTACACCATTCAGGATTTTGTAGACCTTAATCATATCTCCCCTCAGCCATCTATTTTCCATGCTTAAGAGCCCTAACCTCTTTAGCCTTTCCTCATATGAGAAGAGTTCCATCCCCATTATCATTTTAGTCTCTGTTCTTTGAACCTTTTCTAATTCTACTATATCTTTTTTGAGATATGGCGACCAGAATTGAACGCACAAAAATCACAAGGCACCACAGTGGGAATTGAGCCCCAGCCTCGTGGTTCTTAGCCTGCTGCTCTGACCATTAAACTGCTCCTCCAGTTTGGAAGACTGCACCGTTTGCCTTCAGCACAGTATCTAACATGTGCACAGCCACAGGATTAGCACATAGACTGCAGCTGCAGGGAGAAAACGGGAGAGGGAGAAGGCTGAGATCTTGCAAGGCAGCAAGATCTGGTTCTTTCACCAGTCCCTTGGCAGTCGGGAGACAAAGTTTGTCAAGCTCCCTTGATGACCACTTCTGGTTCTGGTCAAATTAGATACCATGACTTTGATGGCCTCTCCTGCTTAGGGGCAGAGAGCAGCAACAGTAGAGCAAGGCCTATGCCTTTTTCCAGAAGACACTTATGAGGAGCATGTACAGCAAGAGTCCCTAAGAACCGGATGCAGTTGGTTTACAGGCTGTGACATTTGCTTATTGGTGCGCATGTGTGGCGGGGTGCTTCGCTCACTTCACATTCCATGTCCCTGGTAGGCACTAGAGCTGAATGCAAAAGGAAGAAGGAAGGAGGGAAGAAGCAGCTCATTGTCACTGGTAGGCAGGTAAAAAAGCCAGCTCCTAACTCTACAAAGGGGCCTACTTTTGGTGGGAACACTGCTGGCTGGATAATGCTAGTCTCAGCAGAGTGCAGGTTTTGGTGCCATGTCTGCTTATCAGCTGATCAGGACAGTGGTAGAAAAGTTGGCTGGGCCATGGCCTGCTGGGTGTCTCGCCCCCTTCCAGCACCTATAGATAATAGCAGAGGCTAGCACTGCCATAATTCCTTTCCATTGTTAGCATTATCGCAGAGATGAAGGGTGGCCAATCACAAAGAATGAGATTCACTACCACAGGGAATGAGAGTGAAGCCCAATGAGAGGTTTTGTAGTGGTGAATCCTGTATGGGTGCTAGCTGAATGACCATACATGAAGAACCAGATATCTGGGTGTGGCTATGATGCACACTTGGCCCCACTGGGGATCAATGGTTGCCTGTGGAGGGGGACACTGGTAGCTTACAGTTGTTAACAGCAATGGTTGCTTTGATGGGTTGCCAACTACTGCTTTTCAAGCTAGTTTTTCTAGCATGACTACTACTACTACTATTTAACATTTCTAAAGCGCTACCAGGGTTCCGCAGCGCTGTACAATTAACAAAGAAGGACCGTCACTGCTCAAAGGAGCTTACAATCTAAAGGACAAAAAGTGCAGTCAATCAAGATTGAGGCAGTCTAGATTTCCTGGAAAGAGGTACAATGGATAGGTGCCGAAAGTGACATTGAAGAGGTGGGCTTTGAGCAAGAATTTGAAGATGGGCAGGGATGAGGCTTGGAGTATGGGCTCAGGGAGTTTATTCCAAGCATAGGGTGAGGCGAGACAGAAAGGGCGGAGTCTGGAGTTGGCGGTGGTGGAGAAGGGTACTGAGAGGAGGGATTTGTCCTGTGAGCGGAGGTTACGGGTAGGAGCGTAAGGGGAGATGAGGGTAGTGAGGGGCTGCAGATCGAGTGCATTTGTAGGTTAGTAGGAGAAGCCTGAACTGTATGTGGTACCTGATCGGAAGCCAGTGAAGTGACTTGAGGAGAGGGGGTGATATGAGTATATCGGTCTAGGCGGAAAATAAGACGCGCAGCAGAGTTCTGAAGAGTCCGTTTAGCAGACTAAATGGGATCAGCAGACGGCATCCCAATTTTGGAGGGGGGGGATCCTCCACCTTTCCTAGGGGAAGGTTTTGGAGGTTATTAGATATATTGGGCTGTCAGGGAGGCCCACCTCTGCTGCAGGGCAGTGGCATAGCTACGTGGGGCCTGAGGGGGCCTGGGACCCCATAGATTTCAGTCGGGACCCCCCTCCCGGCGAACCCACCCCCGCCGCCGCCTACCCTCCGCCCCGCCGGCGGGGGACCCCACTCCCCGCCAGCCGACGTGCTCCCCGACCGCTCCGCCGCAGAGAAAAGTTTTCCTCCCTGCACGCTGACATCCCACACGCCGCACGCGCAGGACGTCAGACCCAGAGAACAGAACTGTTCTCTGAGTCTGAAGTCCCGCATGCACAATGTGCAGGATGCCAGCACGCAAGGAAGAAGACCCCCCTCTGCAGCAGAACGGTCGGAGAGCACGTCGGCCGGCGGGGAGTGGGGTCCCCTGCCAGCAAAATGGAAGGTAGGCGGCGGCGGGGGAGGGTTCGCAGCGGGAGGGGGGGTCGGCAGAGATGGGGGGGGGGCGACAATGGCGGCGGGAGGGGGGCTAAAATGTGCCCCCTCCCCTCGAGCTCTGGACCCCCCTCCCACGGAAGTCTGGCTACGCCCCTGCTGCAGGGAGAAGCAAATGTAACACTGACTGTGATCCCAACCCATCCTTATAGTTTGCTACAAAATTTCAGTCTTGTTTGAAACAATAATTTAATTTTAAGACGGTAGTGCAGAGGCCCCTACAGTAGTTACAATAACTAGTTGAAGGTTTTGCTGCTGCTTCTAAAATCGGTTTGGGAGGAACTTGCCTCACAGTAACTGTAGTCCTGAATGAGGACTATCTTTTGTGAGAGGCAGGGAAAAGGTGGGAGAAATTGGGAGTTACTTCGTGGAATAGCATTTTTTTTGTTTTTTTCATTTTTTAGTAAGCCTTAGTTTCAATTTTTATTTTTTATTCTCAGTTCTTATTGCTATCCTGGAAATCAAGTTAGGGACAGGCAAATTCCCAGATGAAGTCTCAGATAATATTTCTGAGGGGGGGGGGGCATAGGCTGGGACAGCCTCCCTTTATCTTTTAAGTGACAGGCTGATTTTTGGCATAACCAAATTTTGTGGGTTTGTCCTTGTAACTTTCCTGCATAAATATGCTGAATTGCCATATATGTACTTCCATGTGGGGAAACAGCTGTAACAACCACAGTGCTGTATGGTTAAATCTAAGAGTAGTTAACAGACCTTAGGAGGGCAGCCACATTCTTGGGGAACTAGGACAGAGGTTGGTGCCCTATGTACTCTCACATCTTTCTTCTCTCTCTCTCTCCCCCCCACCCCCCCCATTCCTTCTCATTGCTGCTGCAGCTGCTGAAGAGGCCTGTATCCTCAGCTGCTTAAAGGAATGCTTTTTGTATTTGTGTTTGTGTTTATGTTCTGTCATAGTATGCATATGATGAAGAAAGGTTGCTGATTGTTGCTGAATAAAGGCAATCCTTACGGGAAAGTATATGTATTTTTGTTGGGGCTAGTGGACCAACATATTTTGCGAGCTAGCCAGGAGCTCTCCGCCTGGGGGTTGGACTGACGTCCCCGAGGGTCAACAAGTAGTGCACCTCATCTGACCTTCTTCACATAGGGGCCGCCTGCCTGAAGAGACGGCTGAGGGGAGACATGATAGAGGCATATAAAATAATGAGTGGAGTGGAACAGGTGGATGTGAAGCGTCTGTTTACGCTTTCCAAAAATACTAGGACTAGGGGGCATGCGATGAAACTACAGTGTAGTAAATTTAAAACAAATTGGAGAAAATTTTTCTTCACCCAACATGTAATTAAACTCTGGAATTCGTTGCCGGAGAACGTGGTGAAGTCGGTTAGCTTAGCAGAGTTTTAAAAGGGGGTAGACGGTTTCCTAAAGGACAAGTCCATAAACCACTACTAAATGGACTTGGGAAAAATCCACAATTCCAGGAATAACATGTATAGAATGTTTGTACGTTTGGGAAGCTCGCCAGGTGCCCTTGGCCTGGATTGGCCGCTGTCGTGGACAGGATGCTGGGCTCGATGGACCCTTGGTCTTTTCCCAGTGTGGCATTACTTATGTACTACTGGTCTATTATGGTCTCTATTGCAACCTTGCTATCTGGATACCCTGTCTTTCCCTGTTTTGGTGATATCTTTGAAAGATAACTTGTTCTGAACCATGCGACTTTGAACGACTGTCAGCCTTCCCCAGGTTCATTTTTAAATGCCAGTGCCAGCAGCCTGGTCCCACCCTGGTTAAATGGGAGCCCATCATTCCGGAATAGGCTCCCCTTCCCCAGAATGTTGCCCAGTTCCTTACAAATCTAAAACCCTCCTCTCTGCACCATTGCCTCATTCATGCATTGAGACTTTGGAGCTCTGCCTGTCTTTTGGACCCTGTGCGTGGAAAGGGGAGCACTTCGGAAAATGCTACCCTAGAGGTTATGGATTTGAGCTTTCTACCTAAGAGACTACATTTGGCTGCCAGGACCTCGCTCCCTCATTTTCCTATGTTATTGGTACCCACGTGTACCAAGACAGCCGGCACCTCCCCAGCACTATCTAAAATCCTATCTAGGTGATGCGTGAGGTCCACCACCTTTGCACCAGGTAGGCAAGTGACCAGGTGATCCTCATGTACACCAGCCACTCAGCTATCTATATGCCAAATAATCAAATCACCAACTACAATAGCAGTCCTAACCCTTCCCTCCTGGGCAGAAGTTCCTGGAGACACATCCTCGGTGAGAGAGGATATTGCATCCCCTGGTGGGCTGGTCCTGGCTACAGCATTACTTCCAGCTGCACCAGCCTCAGCGACTTAAGCAGGTTTAAAAAGCTATAAAAGATGATAGAATCAATAAGCATTCAGTGGCCCTAGGGGGAAACCCTCCCTTCCGAGGATGGACCCTGGAATGAGGCAGTAAAACCAATTCTGACTCCACAAGCCCCAATGGGGCTGTACAGACACCTGTTGCAGAGAAGCTGCAGTATGAGAAACACTGCCTGTAAATGGCTGCTGTTCCTGGCAAAAAAAACAAACAAGTTTGCAGCCCCGCTGTCTCTGAAGGAGTCTCCACAGACACACGAGTACTCCCCCGAGACCTTTACCAAAGCTTGAAATGGTCCCACAGCTCACACAACACCTTCTTCCACCATATCTGCTGTTTTTGCTCATCGGTCAAGTTTACATTGACCTTAAGTGCATCCCTTCAGTTATGTGGAACATCGTCTGAGAAAGGCCAACAATTTTTTATTTTTTTGGAAAACTCCAGGGATATCTGTCCTAGTCCATCACTTCTAGCATTCTACAGGGCATCCTAGAAAAGAAAGGAAAATGAATATTAAATTCAGACACCAAAAATACAATAGAAATATATCCTAGTATAAACATTGCTGGACACACAAATGAAAAATTATGACTCTTAACTGACAATTTTCTTTCCTTTAGCCTTAGCAGATAAATTTAGAGACTTGTGAGTTGTGACCATCTACCAGTAGGTGGAGTAAAATGCCATAAATAAATACATAAAAAACAAACTGTCTTCTAGGACAGAATGCTCCTTGGTCAGTCAGTATTTCTCATAACAAAGCAGAAAGAAACAATTATAACATTGCTCCTTCCCCATAGAGAAAAGTGATAAATCAAGAACTACAAACATGTAAACCGATTATAACAGTCCAGCAACATGGTCCAACAGAGAGAACTAACCGATAGGAACTGCCGGAAAACCATGGCATCTGCTGTGACTACAGGAAAGAAAATTATCAGATAAGACATAATTTTTCATTCCTTAGCATAAGTAGCAGCTGAATCCAGAGACTTATTGGATGTAGCAAAGCAGTCCTTAAGTAGGGTGTGAACCTGAAGCTCCCGCAGATAGCACCGATACTCCAAAAGATGCATCCGACTGAGTGGACACAAGAGTAAAGGGGTGGAAAGGTACAACAGTAAAGGGGTGGAAAGTTACAACAGTAAAGGGGTGTGAACCTCATTTGTTTTTTTGTCCGACTGAGTGGAGACATCTAAATGGTAGTGTCTAGAGAAGGTATGCAAGGAAGACCATATTGCTGCCCTTAATCTTTCCTTCAGGGAGAACATACAGGTTTCCACCCAGGAAGTAGCAACAGCTTGGGTAGAATGCACCTGGAATCCAGCCGGAAGTGGTTTACCGCTAGCAAATACACGGATGTGATAGCCTTGACCTAGTGAGCCATCGTGGTTTTGGAAGCCACATTACTTTTTTGAGATACCAAGCAAAGCACGAACAAATGATCTGACCAATGAAACTTGTTGGTTACATCCAAATAGTGCAGGAGTACACAGCAAACTTCAAACAAATGGGAAGAAACAAAGGTTGATTAAGATGAAAGGCAAAAACCATCTTAGGATGACAAGATGGGACTGCGCGCAGCGTCACTCCTTAAGGACAAATCTGGACAATCTCGACAGGAAAAATCCTGGCGTTCCGAAACCCTGCTTGGGCTGATAGCTGGATGATAGCACCTGGTAGCTTCACAACAAGGGCAAGCGCGGCCCAACCGGAAAGAACATTTAGATGTCCTCAGGAAGATGCCGAGTCATCGAGTCACCCAGATTTTTCACCAACTTCGCTAAGCCCTCTCCAAACAACAGCTTGCCCTTAGAAGAGAGCTTAACCAGCTGCTGTTTGAAGCTGCATCTCCCGCCCAGTGGCGCAACCGCTAAAGATATCTGCTTGGCCGACACCCAAATCAAGTCATACAAGGAATCCGCTAACTATGCCAGCCCTGTCTCATCCAGCAATTCGAGGTTGACTGTCGGACTCCTGGAAGGAATCTGGAATCTGTTGTACCAAGCTAAGGCACACCTTAGTAGCAAATGAGCTGCAGATAGCTGCCTGCAGAGAGAGAGAGCAGTTCTGAATTGTCAGAGGAAGGCTGCGCTGAATCCACCAGTTGAGGCCGAGTTTGACTTGGAGGATCCAAGAGAGATGGTGACGAACAGCTGAGAAGGGATCGTTGAAGTGGTCTGATGTGGAATCTGGCCCACGGAAGAACATCCAAGATAAAGGCCACTGTGCCCAGAACTTGAACATATTCAACATATTCCCAGACCCTGGGACATGGAAGGGAAAGTAGATCCTGACTTTGGTGTGAATCTTTTGCTGATGAGCAACAGGAAGAAATATCTTCCCTAAGCCTATGTTGAATATCACTTCCAAATGCTCCAGTATTGGTGTTGGAAACAACTGACTCTTGGTGAAATTGAATACCAACCTAAGGACTGAAGAAGAACAGCTGTCTTGGCCATAGCAATAAGGCATGTCAGACAAGACAGATTTAAGGCCTGACAATTGTCCCAAAATGAGGGGGGGGGGAGCTTTAGTAAACCAAACCCATAGAACAAACTAAGAATAAAACAAATGGTGAAATTTATTCTTACTTGTTGATTTATTTTCTTTGAGTCCTACTAGACCGGTCCATACCAATGGGTTATATCTCTTTCTGACCAGCAGATGGGCAGGGTGGCATAGGGACAGGGACGTAAAGAGGAGATGCCGTGTGGGGATAGTATACGGACACAGAGAGGCAATGCCAGACACAGAAGGGAGATGTTGTTAACACAGGGGGAGAGGATAGGGAGATAGAAAAGTTATGATGGATGCGGGAATATGAACACATGGGAGATACTGGACAGAGAAGTACGGGGATACAGAGAAGAGAGATGTTGAACGTGGGGGATGATAGGAACGCAGAAATGGAAGACCGATGATAGACATGGAGAGAGATGTCAAATGGACAAGAGAACCTGGTGAGTGAGTTAAAAGAAGACACAGGGAAGCAGAAACCAGAGCCTGAGACCAACATGATTTTAAAAATAAAATGACTAGACAACAAAAGGTAGAAAAAAATTTTTATTTTCTATTTTGTGATTAGAATATGTCAGATTTGATATGTACATCGTGCTAGCACTAGTGTTAGACTTAGCTGGAGCCCAGGGCAGAAATTTGGGAGGGGACCCCAAAGCCCACTACCCGGCTGCACTTTCTTCGGCTTCGAGCAGGCTTGGGGCTCTCCCTGGTCAGGGGCCAAGGGCAGTTGCCCTAGTTTCAAGTTTATTACACACTTTTATCCTGCTCTACGGCATTGCCATCTAGGTGGTTTACATTCTAAAAACAACAATAAAAGGGGGAGTTCATAGATGACACAACATAGTGAAGGAAAGGGGGGCAGAACTACAATGTTTAATAGAAAAGCAGGGGAGGAATACACACAAGGTAACTCTAGTGCTTAGCAGGATTCGCATAAGCCAGCACTTTAGGTATAAGCTTCTAAGAAAAGATAGGTCTTCAAGCCTATTTTGAATTGGGTCAAGGATATCTACAAATTCAAATCAAATCTTGTATACCGCTAATATCCCCTTTCCAGGGCTCAGTGCAGTGTGAGGTATGGGAACAATTAGAGACCACTGGTGTAATGCATGAGACCAAAAACATTATAGGAAAGGATAATGAATGATACTAGGAGATAGAAGTCAATGGATTGTTATGAAGCCTCTTCCTGAAGCTAAGGTAGCTGTTTTCTGTTCTAATGGCAATAGGTAGAGAGTGCCATATTTTAATTCCAAGTACAGGGAACAGAGAGCTGAAAATCTTCTTATTTCAAATTTTCTTTTGATGAGAAGGGAGTGAATTTCACAAAAGTGGTCCTTGTACTGAAAAAATACATTCTCTGGTATGTTCAGGTAGAATTTCTTTATAACTAGGCGTATATAAGCGATTTTGATTGAGAGATCAAAGAGCGCAAGCAGGGACACATTGGATTAAATGGTGATACAGATAGGGAGGTTCTTCTGCATGTAGTGTTTTATAGACCAAATGAAAGAGTTTATAGGTAATCCTTTGTTGTACAGTGAGCCAATGGGCTGTCTTCATATGGGGCATAATATGGTCACATTTTCCTATCTTATATATCAATCGAAGAACAGTATTTTGAAGTGGCTGTAACTGTTTAAAATCTTTAACCCTGACTCCTTTGTACAAGAAATTACAATAATCTATCTTCGAGATCACAAGAGAATGAACTCTAACATTAAGGACTGAAGGTTCAAGCAATTGTCATGTAGATCTAATCAAGCATAATGTAAAGAAGGTTCAATGAACAAGCTGGCCAATTTGCTGTTGAAAACAGAGTATTATCTAAAATAATCTCAAGAATACGCGTGGGTAGAAGTACAGGAACGTGGCTATTACATCCTATATAATAATTCTCACCTCCAACGTTCTGAGGCTGCCTGGAACCGTGGTCTGCTAGGTGCTGTAGATCAAACTGACGTCATGAATCCCACTGATTGGGGGTGAAGTCACAAAGCAAGCAAATCTATGAGATGCTGCAGGACGTTTAATAGACAGGAGTGGAAGTGAGCAAAGCAAGTCTATGGTAAGCAAGGAAGCCCATTGGTTAATCTCTGTTTCCACTCCCCTACGCAGCCGACATTGGTATACACTCAAAAACAAGAAAACCTAGGAGCTGCTGCTTCACATTGTCGTTTTTAAATTGTTGTTCCATCTGAAACAAGTCTAAAGCTGTTTCAACTGGATAGTGCCTTAAAACGTGGAGGACAAAAGGAGGGGGGAGACAGACAGACCCTGCAACTGGGAGGGAGGGAGGGTGACCGACCCTGCAACTGGGTGGGAGGGAGGGGGGACCCTGCAACTGGGAGAAAGGGAGGAAGGAAGGAAGGGAGGGAGGGGGGACCCCCTGCAACTGGGAGGGAGGGGGGGACCCTGCAACTGGGAGACAGACCGGGGGGGGGGGACGACAATGACCCTGGAACTGGGAGGGGGGACCCTGGCACATACTCGCATTCTCACACACACTCGCACCCAGTCTCACTCTCTCTCTGTCACACACACACTTGCACATTCACTCTCTCTTGCACATTCACTCTCTCTCACACACACTCTCTCAAACATACACACTCCGAGGAAAACCTTGCTAGCGCCCGTTTCCTTTAAAACAGAAACGGGCCATTTTTACTAGTAAAGTAATAAGTATACACAATGTTTTGACTGAATGATTGGTGAAAAGTAATGTAGTAGATTTTACAGGATTTAGGATCAATTTGTTACTTTGAAACCAATCTGTCAGTTGGCATAATTTTTTATTAATAGCAGTAATATCTGTAGAATCTAAATGGTCAAGCTTTGTCTAGTCACGCTCCCCTAACACCATCCTTGGCATGTGCAATCTTTATATTTGCACAGTACAGGAGTAAATGCATCTCTTTCTGTATCTCTGGTGTTGTACTACATAACTGTTTGAGGCTTGTGCAGATGGGGTCAGAGCTTGTGGAGACAGGGCCAAATCTCGCAGGGATAGGGACAAACTTTGTCCCTGTGTCATTCTAAAGGGCTGGTGCCTGCTGGAATGCTTCAGTATTTGCTTTGCTCAAGCAGACCAAAAAACTTGCCCCCTAGAGATAACTCTTGCGGAACATTACAATTAATAACCATAATTCCCTGCTTCAAGCAAGAAAAGAGCAGATTGAAAACCCTAAACAATCCTTAATACAGCAGTCGTCCAGGGTGAGTCCCAGAGTATCTAGTAGGACTCAAGGAAAGGAAATTAACAAATATGAATAAAACTAGTATAAAAGGCCCGTTTCGGTAGGCAAATAAATGGGCGCTATCAAGGTAATTCCCCCCCCCCCCCCCCCCCCGCTGCGTCCTTCCTGTCTCCCCTGCAGCCACCCATCTGGTCTCAGGACCCCTCCTCACCAACCCTCCTCTGCCCCTGCAGCCACGCATGTGCAGCGGCCCTCCTCTCTCCCCTGCAGCCACCCATGTCCAGCGGCTCTCCTCTACCCCTGCCCCCCATGCAGCCACCCATGTCCCACAGCCCTCCTCTCCCCTGCCCCCCTGCAGCCACCCATGTCCAACGACCCTCCTCTCCTTTCCCCTCCTGTAGCCACCCATGTCCAGCGACCCACCCCTGCAGCCACCCATGTCCAATGACCCTCCTCTCCTTTCCCCTTGCCCCCCCCCTGTAGCCACCCATGTCCAGCGACCCACCTCTTTCCCCTGCAGCCACCCATGTCCAGCAACCCTCCTCTTCCCCTGCAGCATCCCTTCTGTCTCCCCTGCAGCCACCCATCTGGTCTCAGGACCCCCTCCCCACCTCCCTCTTCCCTGCCCTCCCCCTGCAGCCATCCATGTCCAGTGACCCTCCTCTCCCCCTGTAGCCACCCATGTCCAGCGACCCTCCCCTCCCCCCTCGGCGCATCACCCAAACCCATACCCCCCCCTCGGGCACATCAACCCCCTCGCCACCCGCAGCCGTCAATACTAACGCTGTCTGGCCGCTGCTGCGTCTCCTGTGGAGCAGCAGCGGCCGGTACAAAAAGAAAAAAAAGCCAAAAAAAGATTTTAAACCTGAAACACGGCTCCGTAGACAGCCATCTGGCATTGGCTGTCATCTCTGCAGCCGCTCCTCCTCTTCCCTCTGACGTCGCTGCGCTCCTCTGGGGTCTTCCTGCAGGGGCAGTGATGTGGAGGGGAGAGGAGGAGCGGCTGCAGTGACGACAGCCAATGCCAGATGGCTGTCTACGGAGCCGCGTTTCAGGTTAAAAATCTTTTTTTGGCTTTTTGCACCGGCCGCTGCTGCTCCACAGGAGAAGCAGCAGCGGCCTGACAGCGTTAGTATTGGCGGCTGCGGGTGACGAGGGAGTTGATGTGCCCGAGAGGGGGGGTAGGGGCTTTGGTGATGCACCGGGGGAGGGTCTTGGGTGATGCGTCTGGGGGGGGTAGGGGCTTGGGTGCTGCGCCGGGGCAGAGGGGCTTGGGTGTTGCGCTGAGGGGGTGGCACTGAGATCTGATTGGTAGGCAGGGGGAGGAGTAGGGAAACACGCTCTGCGTGTTTCCCTACTCCTCCCCCTGCCTGGCTCGCGGTTTTGCAGGGCAGGGGCTTGGGTGTTGCGCCGAGGGGGGAGGCACTGACAGCTGTTTCCCAGGCAGGAGGAGGAGTAGGAAAACACGCTCCGTATGTTTCCCTACTCCTCCCCTTGCCTTGGAATCAGCTGTCAGTGACATCACTGACGTCAGTGCATTCTAAACTGCCTAGCAGACCACCTCCGAGGGAGCCACGGTCCCAGGCACATTAGAACGTTGGAGGTGAGAATTATTATATAGGATGTCACCTTCTTTATTGTCCCACTAGTAAAAAAAGGCCCGTTTCTGTTTTAAAGGAAACGGGCGCTAGCAAGGTTTTCCTCGGAGTGTGTATGTTTGAGTGTGTGTGAGTGACTGTGTGAGAGAGTGAATGTGCGAGTGTGTGTGTGTGACAGAGACTGGGTGCGAGTGTGTGTGTATGAATGAGAGTATGTGCCAGGGTCCCCCTCCCTCCCAGTTCCAGAGTCATCATCCCCCCCCCCCCGGTCCGTCTCCCAGTTGCAGGGTCCCCCCCCTGCTCCCAGTTGCAGGGGGGGTCCCCCTTCCCTCCCTTCCTTTTTCTCAGTTGCAGGGTCCCCCCTCCGTCCCTCCCTTCCTTCCTCCAAGTTGCAGGGTCCTCCCTCCTTCCCCCGCCCCCTCCCCCCTCCTTTTGTCCTTGACGTTTTAAGGCACTATCAACAATGTAAAAACGACAATGTGCAGCAGCAGCTCCTAGGTTTGCTTGTTTTTGAGTGTATGCCAATGACGACTGCTTAGGGGAGTGGAAACAGAGATTAACCAATGGGCTTCCTTGCTTACTGTAGACTTGCTGTGCTTTCTTCCACTCCTGTCTATTAAATGTCCTGCAGCATCTCATAGGTTTGCTTGCTTTGTTGTGAGTGAACGGGGATGACGGATGCACTGGAATCGGACCCCCTGGTCTTTCCCTCCCCTCTCTTCTGAGTCACCAGTGGACTGCGACCCCCACCCTGAGCCCTCACCCGCCTCCTCCACATTGGACAGTCGCCGCAGCCAGTCGCTTGCCATCTCGCCGCCCTCCCTCTTCGTCCTCTCCAACAGTCCAAATCTGGACTTGGAGAGGAGTGGGAGGGCGGCGGCGGTTTTTCGAGTGCGGTTAGTGTGCGCGGGTGGTTCGGGAGGTTGGCAGCCAGTCTGGAGCGATTCCTAGGAAGGGGGAGGAGTACTCCCCCTGCCTGGGTCGCTGTTTGCTGCTGACGTCAGTTTGATCTACTCCATGAAGCAGACCACCTCCGGCGGAAGCCACGGTCCCAGGCAGCCTTAGAACATTGGAGGTGAGAATTATTATATAGGATTAGACCAATCCACCAAAGGAATGTATAAGATAAGACCTCTTGAATGAGTCAAAGGCCGCGTCCTATTTGGTCAGGATGACTATCTTGTAAAGCTTTATGAAGGAATGCAGCAACAACCAGGTCATCACTCACCACATCCAGGTGGGTTGAAAAAGATAAGCCCTACACTTTGCCTTAGAAATACAAGAAAGCCACCACCTGGACAAGGAGTTAAGGGGCCGATCTATTAGTGATCTGTAACATGTCATTAATATCATTTGTGGTACCTGAAGATTGGAAGGTGACCAATATAAAATGCCAATTTTTAAAAAGGGTTCTGGGGTGATCCAGGAAATGACAGACCGGTACCAATGTCAGTGCTGGGCAAAATGATAGAAATTATTATAAAGAATTACTAAACCCATAGAGAAACATGGTTTAATGGGGCAGAGCCAAGTGAAATCTTGCCTCACCCATTAGTTACATTTCTTTGAAGGTGTGAACAAACATCTGGATAACGACGAGCTGGTTGATGTAGTGTATCTAGATTTTCAGAAAGCCATGGGATAGGAAACAATTTTGTGCTATGGATTGGTTAAAAGATAGAAAACAAAGAGTAGGGTTAAATGGCAATCCCCCCCCCTTTTACAAAGCCACACTAGTGGAAGCTGGTACGGTAATGCCGACACTTTGAATGGGCTACGTCGGCATTGCCGTGTGGCTTTATAAAAGGGGGGTATTTCCCTTAATGGAGGAAGGTGGACCATCCCAGGAATCTGTACTTGGACCGGTGCTTTTTAACATATTTATGAATGACCTGGAAATAAGACTAACGAGTGATGTGATCAAATTTGCTGATTACAGTTATTCATAGTTAAATCATAAGAACGTTGTGAGAAATTACAAAAAGATATTACAAAACTGGGCATCCAAATGGCAGATGAAATTTAATGTGGACAAATACAAAGTGACGCACATTGGGAAGAATAATCCAAATCATAGTTACTTTATTCTAAGGTCAACATTAGGAGTCACCACTCAAGAAAAAGTGCATTATGCATTAAAGTCTTCTGCTCAGTATACGGTGGTGGCCAGGAACACAGACAGAATGCTAGGAATTATTAGGAAAGGAATAGAACATAAGACAAAGATTATTATAATGCCCTTATATCACTCCATGGTGCGACTTTACCTTGAGTTACTGTGTGCAATTCTGATCACCATATCTCAAAAAAGATATAACGGAATTAGAAAAGGTTCAAAGAAAAGCAACCAAACTGATTAAGGGGCTGAAACTCCTCTTATTTGAGAAAAGGCTTAAGAGGTTAGAGCTCTTCAACTTGGAGAGGAGACAGCTGAGGAGAGGATATGCTAAGAGGTCCACAAAATCCTGAGTGGAGAAGAACAGATAAATGTGAATCAATTGTTTGCTCTTTCAAAAAAATAAGACAACAAAAGGGACACTCCATGAAGTTACACACTTAATACTTTTAAATAGATAAGAAATAGTTAAGCTCTGGAACTCGATACTGAATGATGTGGTTAAAGTAATTAGTATATCTATGTTTTAAAAAAGTTTTGGAAAAGTTCATGAACTGTCATAAGGTAGACATGGGGAAAGCTATTATTTATCTCTGGGGTTGGTAGCATGGAATCTTGCTACTCTGGGATTTTGGTCAAACTGAAGAGTAGCATGATCAACAAAACTTTTCCAATGATGCCAGGGAGACGGAGAATATCATATGCACTTTAGTCCACAAATGAAAAGATGTTAAAAATGATGACACGCTGAAACATCTCGCAATGCAGTTACAGCAGTACGTTTTTGTATTTTTCTGGGTTGATATTGGTTGCAAGCTGTTTGCACTGTAGTCAAAGCAGTACATTTCTATGACGCCTTTTTTTTTACTGATAGTCTTTTTCAAGACTGCATCCCCTTATTTGCCTTTTGTGAAGCATCCCTTGCTACTTTTGGATTCTATCATATATACACAGATTCCCAAGGCAGGCACTTTAGAAGAAACACAGTGCCATGTTGAGTCGTCATTTTAACATTCTTTCATTTGTGGAATAAAATGTATATGATATTCTCTGTCTCCCTGCATCATTGGAAGAGTTTTATTGATCACGCTACTATTCTGTTTGACCTGATACGTTCGTAGTGGATCCTGTTCCTCCACCTTGGTGGTTGATTTTTACTCTGGGATTTTGCCAGATACCTGTGACCAAGTTTGGCCACTATTGGAAGCAGGATACTGGGATAGATGAACTATCGGTCTGACCCAGAATGGCAATTCTTATGTTCTAAAGAGCTAAACCATGCCCCAAACCCTGCTACTAATGCACTCTTGGTCCCTCCCTTCTTGCTGATATAAGCCACGTGGTGGCATGGTCCAACATCACCCAGAAAGCCTTCCCTTCCAGACTTGGGAAGAAAAGCCTGAGAGTCAAGCAGATGGCTCAAGTCTCGTAAGTGACTGGCAGGCCAAAGTATCTCCCTCAAAGACCATAGGCCAAAATACTTTCCTGAAAGACCACTACATTGCCTTGCCTTACATATGGTGTTCCACAGCCCATCAGGCTGGCACCTGTTGTGACCACTACCCAGTGGGAGGGTTCAACAGAACTCCTCCAAGCCAAATGAGCTGAATTGTTCCACCAGGCCAACACCTCCAGTAAGGTTGGAGAGAGCGGCAGGTGGACTTTGAAATCCTGGGAATGGGGAGCCCACCTAGAGAGTAAAGCTCTTTGCATGTGTTGTGCTCCCTGGCCCTAGGCACCACTTCTATGGTCCTTACCATGGACCCCAGAAGTTGCAGTTAATCCCATGCTCTGGCAGCCAGTCGTGCACAGAAATTCCTGCTCTGGGTGTTCTGGGCCTGAAGCTTGCAGATCTTCTCTGAGAGGAAGACCTTTTTTATTTCTTTTTTTAATATTTTATTGTAATTTCAGATAATAAAAATATAAAGACAGTCATGAAATATATGAATTACAAAAGTGTAACAGAACAATAAAACCAAATATAGCAAAAAAATAAAAAAGCTTGAGATTTAATATTTATAATTATGACAATATAGTAGACTCAAATGGTATGTTGACTATGCCTTTGTGTCTGTCAATGCAAACCCTCAGTACTAGAGAATGACACAGGGACCCGCGGGGATGGGGACAGAGCATTTTCTATTTTGAAGTCTGGTAATGAAATGGACTATTATTTATGTTTCAGTGATGCAGACGACAATATTTTGAATTTTTTGGAAAAACAAGCAAACAAGCTGGCCACAACTAGCAAAATTTACATGAGGGATCCTGTACATTCCTGCTACCAGCACATCTTCTAAAAAGACATCTTCTATTGCAGGAAGGGCTGTGGAAGACAGGAGAGCTAGACTGAATCCTGAGATTGTTGATGACTTATTCATCCACAGATTTAAAAATGGTAACAGTGCTTCATAGGGCATATTTCTCCCCCCCCGCTACGGCATACTGATCAGGTTGTATTTTGTACCCCTGGACATTTTAACAGGGTGGATTAGGATTCATTGGGATAGTAGAAGTCAGCTATTGTTGAGGTTGGAAGGGTAGAAGGTGGGGGGGGGGGGGGGTTATAATAGTTGCTTGTTATTATTTTCTATTTGTGATTTATAAACAACAGTTGCACAGCATATTGTTCCTTTTTATAATTTAATAAAAAAAGATTTAAATATAAAATCATAAGTGTTTGAGGCTTCTGCAGATGAGGAAAGAACTTGTAAGAATTGGGCGGGGGCGGAGATTAAACCTGCAGGGATGGGGTGAGGACAGAGACGGAACTTGAGGGGATGAGGTGAGAATGAGGACAGAATCCATGGGGATGGGGCAGGGACAGGACAAACACTGCCCCAGTACCTGTATCATTCTCTACTCGGTCACCTTGGAAGGGTTCAACTGGCTCCTGCCATAATTCACCATCCATCCAAGACAGTCCAGCAATGCAATGACCAAAGCCATCATCTCCTTGGTCTCCAGTTCTGAACTTGTTTGGATGAGCCAGTTGTTCAGACTGAGGTGGACACACACTGACAGCAAATGCCGCTTCTGCCACCACCACCATAACCATTGAGGTGGTCTGAAATGCTGTGGCCAGCCCCAAATGGCATTGAAAGCAGCTGTCCTGGAAGGGAAGATGGCAAGATTTTAATGAGCCACACTCTACATGCTGCACGCGGAGATCGCCCCAGCCGCATACACCAGTAGATCAGGTGAGCTCTGATGTCACTGGTCCATGCATGTGTCCGTTAAAGCCTTCAGCCCGGACAGAAATCAAATCCGGCTGGCTGCTGCGTTGACTTATTGAAAGAAAGAGAAGGCGGTACCCGAACGTCTTCAGAGGCTCGTACGGTCCCACATGAACCCCGCAGGGTTTTTTCCATCCCCGCGGGATTCCCGCACACCCCGTTCCCGTCCACTTTTCTCGCCTCCAACTTATCTTTTCTGAGATCGTCTACAACAGCCTCCCCTCCCCGGCAGGCAGCTTTCCTTTTCCGGCGTCCCGCCCCCCTCTCTGACGCAACGTTTTCAATTCTCTAGCGTCCTGCCCAAAGGAGGTTTGATTGCTTGAACCTGCTTGGCCCTGCCCTCCTTTGACGAAACTTCCTGGTTCCGGCAAGGCGGGACTCATCCGAGGGAGAGAGAGAGAAGTTGTGGTCAAAGGGGCCGGGGTACCGCAGAAGCAAAGCTGCGGGATTGGTGTTGGGCGGCCTCAGGTATGAGTTTGACGTTAGGATGGGGGTGTTGAAGGAGAGGTGCCGGATCGCGCTCGGGGAAGAAAGGGGGGGGAGACATGTTGGGCTGGGGAGGGCGGAAGAGAGAGGCACAGATTGCAGACCTCGGGGAGGGGAGACCGGTCTCCGGTCCTGAATGCGTGTGAGGAGGAGTGCTCGGCGGGTGGGAGTGTGCGGACAAACGAATGCGTGTGACTTGGTATCTCTGTTATCGGGCTTCGTATGCCGTAGCGGTGATACTGTCTATTGCCAGGCAGACTTGCGTACCCCTCGTGAAGGTTTCCTACTGCCAGGGTCGATCTGAGTCAGAGCAGTCTAGTGTTCATTGCATTATTTATTAAAAAGAATGCTTTAGAAAATGTTTTTTTTTAATAAACAGAAGGCATTGTGCAGCCTTCAAGGAAGAGATGCGCCGATTTGGCCTACTCGTATATGGTTTTTTTTTTTTAAGTAGGTGCTAAAGCACACTGTCTCTTAAGATCTAAGTCTCACCAAATGTTAGAGCCTCGAAAGGAGTTTAAGTAATTGAACTTCAGGCTTCTGTCATTGCAGCGTGAGGTGGTGAATCCGTCTTGAATGGAAATTCTGTTTACTGATTTCGAATAAAATCCTTAATATTTTATTTGATACACTGTTTCCATAACCTAAAGCAAACACACTGGTGTCATAGCCCTGAAAACAGCTTTTGATAGTCAACTGTCTTGAATAGATTCAGTTGTACCCTTTGTAAGACTAACACATGTTTATACACAATTGATACTGTAAATATTTCCAGTGTACATTTCCAGAAAAAAATCTGCCTTAATATCGGTATGGCTCTTCAAATCTTAAAAAAAAAAAAACTGTGATCCATAACGCAAGCATGTGTTATCTCTGGCTCTGCATAGTAATGGTATTGACAGGAGCTGAAAAAGCCACACAGTCCTTAATAGCTGCTTCAAACAATTATGGATGATCCATTTTGTGGCAGTTTTAGTTATCAGCTTGTAAATTCATGAGTAGTCCTAATCCTGGCTGTAATTCTCATGTGGTTAGATTTCTAAAGTCTGGATTCCGTAAAGGAAGGGCTTAACCCAATTAACATAATTTTGAGTGTTCTGATGGATTCTCTTTTCGAGCCTTGGATGTATTTTTAAAATTTTGCTATGTTCTCACTCAAGAAGAGGTTTAAACTTCAAGACCAAGGTAATTATTGGGATCTCTTCCCACACCGTTCTGCAAGTGGGTTCATTATTCCATGTGAAAAATTACAAGAGGACTTTACTAGACTGGGAGACTGGGTGTCTAAATGGCAGATGACGTTAAATGTGAGCAAATACAAAGTGATGCATGTGGGAAAGAGGAACCCGAATTATAGCTACGTCATGCAAGGTTCCACGTTGGGAGTCACAGACCAAGAAAGGGATGTAGGTGTCATTGTTGATGATACGTTGAAACCTTCTGCTCAGTGTGCTGCCTCAGCTAAGAAAGCAAATAGAATGTTAGGTATTATTAGGAAAGGAATGGAAAACTGAAATGAAGCCGTTATAATGGCATTGTATCACTCCATGGTGCGACCGCACCTCGAATATTGTGTTCAATTCTGGACGCCGCATCTCAAAAAAGATATAGTGGAATTAGAAAAGGTGCAGAGAAAGGCGACGAAAATGATAAAGGGGATGGGACAACTTCCCTATGAGGAAAGGCTAAAGTGGCTAGGGCTCTTCAGCTTGGAGAAAAGGCAGCTGAGGGGAGATATGATAGAGGTCTATAAAATAATGAGTGGAGTTGAACGGGTAGTTGTGAAGCGTCTGTTTATGCTTTCCAAAAATACTAGGACTAGGGGGCATGCGATGAAGCTACAATGTAGTAAATTTAAAATGAATCGGAGAAAATTTTTCTTCACTCAACATGTAATTAAACTCTGGAATTCATTGCCAGAGAATGTGGTAAAGGCGGTTAGCTTAGCGGAGTTTTAAAAAGGGTTCGACGGCTTCTTAAAGAAAAAGTCCATAGACCATTATTAAATGGACTTGGGGAAAATCCACTATTTCTGGGATAAGCAGTATAGAATGTTTTGTACTTTTTTGGGATCTTTCCAGGTATTTGTGACCTGGATTGGCCATTTTTGTAAACAGGATGTTGGGCTTAACGGACCTTTGGTCTTTCCCAGTATGGCAGTACTTATGTACATTAGGGAGTGGTTCATCTCTCCATTTTACACACTAGACATTTTGACGTTTTTGCAAATTTATCTGACTAGAAGTAAACCCTTTTGAAAGTCAAATAAGCTATTTCATGTTATTTGGGATCATAAAAAGGATACTTGGTTTACTAGATGTTATCTAAGCAGGTAGGAGAGGAAGAAAGTGTGGTATTATTCCAATATTGTAATTCCCAGTTTTTTTGCTAATCTGACTCTCTATAATTGTAATCCTCCCTGAACTGTTCAGGTAGAGGCGGACTAGAAGACCTGAAATAACATAGCAAAATATTGTTTAGCTGTTCAACCCTTTTTTTGATGTAGCCTGTGGCAAGTGTGTCCCCACTGCAGTAATAGAGGTTCAATCTTCGGTGATAATTTGTTAGTTATTGTTGTGGCTTTTCCCATGATCTGAGTTGTCCTGGGTTGGATGTTAGAAAGGAAATTCCTGGCCACTGGGCCACTTGTATATCTAAATAGTGGCCTGGACAAACTTTTGCTATTGGATCCTGGCGGGGACGTAGCCAGACAGACCATTTTTGGTGGGCCTGAGCCCAGGGTGGCTAAACATGGAATTCTGCTCTCTGCCCCTTCCTACCCTCTCAGCCAACCCAAAATATTAAGGTGGAGATTCTGTATGGTGCCTAAAAAAAATTGGCGCACAAATCAGTGCCGACTAAGCGTATTCTATAATCGATTATAGATACACTTAGTTGATATCGCAATGCCTAAAACTACACCATCCATTTACACCAACAAAAACATGGTGTAAGTCCCAGCCTGTAGATTTACGTGCGCTGGGCAATATTTTATAACTCTGCAAGTACATTTTGGAATGCCCACGAAACACCCATAACCATGCCCCTTTTTGCCTGCGCATTAGAAGTTTGGTGCACTTCATTACAGAATATGCTTAGTGAGTTGTGCATGTAAGTTCTAATCATTGCCAATTGGTGCTCATTATTGCTTGTTAAGTGCTGTTATCAGTGCTCATTAGCTTGTTAAGCTTGTGTGGATTTCTAGGCACACTATGTAGAATCTGGGAGTAAATACCTGAGCTGGCAGGGATCCCAAAAGTCTGCCCGCTGAAGACTTCTCGGGTAGCCAACACTCTTTCAAATGGCAGCTGGCAGCACTTTCCTTGAGTTGATGCCACCACCAGCAGGCCATGCATGCTGAGCACTTGTGCATGCGTGAAAACTTTGCACGTGAAGAGGGGCTGGTGATGGCGTCAGCTTGAGGCAAGTGCAGTCAGCTGCATCTTGAAAGAACTCTGGCTAC
Organism: Microcaecilia unicolor; assembly: GCF_901765095.1. Lineage (NCBI taxonomy): Eukaryota > Metazoa > Chordata > Amphibia > Gymnophiona > Siphonopidae > Microcaecilia > Microcaecilia unicolor. The sequence continues at coordinate 653,207,658 of NC_044031.1, read as the reverse complement.
CCAAGGAAGAGGGAATCTTCAATTGGCGGGGTTTAGGGATCCCTGACAGCCACAGCAAGAATGCCACAATTTTGGATGGGACACTGGATTTTGACCTGATGGGATGAGCCCCTGGAGCTTATTGGGATTGCTTTATGGAGTGGCGTACCAAAGGCGGGGCAGTGGGGGCGGTCCGCCCTGGGTGCACGCTGCTGGAGGGGTGCAGAGAGCAGCTGCGTGCCTGTCGGCTTCGCTGGTTCCCTGCTCCCTCTGCCCCGGAACAGGTTACTTCCTGTTCCAGGGCAGAGAGAGCAGGGAGCCAGCGGAGCCGAGAGCCACACGTCTGCTCCCAGCAGCTAAGAATGCACCCGGGGGGGGGGGGGGGGTTGATGCGCCGGGTGGGTGTCATTGCACCGGGGGGGGGGGGGGGGGAGGGGGTGAGCATCGGTGATCCGCCCCGGGTGGCAGCCGACCTAGGATCGTCACTGGCTTTGTCTTCTTGAGAAGAGAGGGGGGGGGCACAGTAGAGACAACATAATCAAAAAAAAAAGTCAACTAGATAAGTCTAAAAAATATGAAACAGGCAAAAAAGGAATTTGATAAATGGACAAATTAAGAAATAGCAAAAAAAAAAAATCCAAACAGCAAAACACAAGAATGAGTAATCAAAGTGATGAGGAAGAAATTACTTTTTCTCTGGCTGTTTAGTTTTTTTAGTTGACAGACCACGTTTTCTAAATATTTTTTCACTCCACGAGTTCTAGCAGATTAACCCTGACAGCTAGAGGATGAGGAAATTTAGGATAGTTCTGTTTCATTTTCAGTGTTTTAACTTGTGTGGCTGAGAGTAAAAAAGAAGGAGGCTCTGTGTGAGTTTGTCTCTACCTAACTGAAGGAAAGACAACACACAGTCTGATTATACTGGTTAATTTTAAGAAATGTCATTAACTTTTAAGAGATTTTTTGCTTTTTGTCAGTTTGCATAGCTGTTTCATTTTCTTATCAATGATATATTAATGGATCTTCTTGGGACTGTTGAGATATTGTGCATGCTTCACACCACCCCAAAGTAACATTACTGATGAATAAGTGTGAACATTTTTATTCAATTGAAAAATATATATAATAATCTCTTCACTTGTGAGGGGTAACCTCTGTGCATTACTTTTATGTACAGATTGTTTCATCCTGAAGTGGGAAGTTCCTCTATTGACTCCTGCCACTTTCTCATGTAAACCAGAAAAAAAAACCACGTTAAGGTTGTGAGTAAAGTTCAGTTTTGCACCCACTAGATGAATATGGCTTTTTAAAAAGTTGGTTTTAAGTAATGTATTGTCCAATATTTTGTATCTGGATTGTGCATTTGCCTCTTCTGTTTCTGCTTTTGCATGGTGTGAAGTCTGATTCTGGGATCCAGCATGGTCAGGAAATGTTAACCGTGTGAAGACCCATAGAAACATTATGGGCATATGTACATGGTTAATGTGTGCTAAGAACGCTAGTGCGCCTTTGTAAACAAGGCCCTTTGTTTTTGATTTAAACTTTTTCAAGGCATAAATCCTTTGAAAATGAATCTCATCCTCATTCTAATGAAGTGATATCAATAGTGTCCTATGGAGTTAGTAGCTGAGCATAGAACGTTACTGTATGCAGTTTTTTTGCCTAACACCTTGATGAACAGGATGTGGAATGCCACTGAGTCAGACAGCAGAAATCTGTTGTTGTAGTGGGAGGGACTGTTTTGAAAGCCAATGTTGTTCAGAGTAACTAATTATAGTTTAATAACAGTTTTGAGTGATTTTCTGCTTCTCATAATATGCTTTATTATTTAGGTGGTTTTTTTTATGTCTTCTGTAGAGCAGTGTTGCCTAGCCTTATCCTAGAGAACTATATGCTACTTGTGTTTTCAGGATATCCACAGTGCATATGCATGAGAAATATTTGCATTCACTGCTTGTGTTACATACAAACTTATACTATTACTGCTACTACTACTTATTTCTATAGCGCTACTAGATGTACGCAGCACTGTACACTGGACATGAAGAGACAGGCCCTGCTCGACAATCTAATTATGACAAACGACAAGGGAATTACTAAGGTGGGAATGATAAAAATGGGTGCTGAACAAGTGAGTAAGGTTTAGGAGTTAAAAGCAACATCAAAAAGGTGGGCTTTTAGCCTAGATTTGAAGACTGCCAGAGATGGAGCTTGACGTACAGGCTCAGGAAGTCTATTCCAGGCATATGGTGCAACAAGATAAAAAGAATGGAGTCTGAAGTTAGCAGTGGAGGAGAAGGGTGCAGATAAGAGAGATTTACCCAGTGAATAGAGTTCCTGGGGAGGTGAGGAGCTGCAGAGTGAATGCACTTGTAAGTCAGTAAGAGGAGTTTGAACTGTATGCGGAAACGGATAGGTAGCCAATGAAGTGGCTTGAGGAGAGGGCTAATATGAGCATAGTGACACTGTGGATATCCTGGATCCCCAGGACAGGCTCGGAAATTGCTGGGAGTGGAGGAGTAGCCTATTGGTTAGTGCAGTGGCCTGAGAACCAGAAGAACTGGGTTCAATTCTCACTGCATCTCCTTGTGACTCTGGGCAAGTCACTTAACTCTGCATTGCCCCAGGTACAAAATAAGTACCTGTTTATAATACATGAACTGCTTTGAATGCAACCACAGAAAGATGGCATATTTATTTATTAGGATTTATGTATCAATTGCCATCCCCTTTCTTCTATCTCCCTCAAACAAACTGTCTAAATGTGTATGATTTGAGGAAGTCTTTAAAAAAAAAAGGCTTATCCACAAAACATTGATATTCAAATACCAAACAAAAATGTGAACTGTTCAAAGGTGAAACCTATTAAATTATTAAAAGAGAGGAAAAGACTTCAGAAGTCTGTGGTTTGCAGAACTGCATTCAGCACACTACAGACAAATTTTCTATGCTTGGCCAAAAAACCTCTCTCTCCCTTCCTTCACAATTCAAGAAAATGTATTATCTGCTTTGTTTTTATCTTTTCATTGTATAATTTAAAACATTTTCAAATGGAATCAGCACACTTATCTCAGTATTCTTTTCTGATGAAGCCATGCTGTGAAACAGGTCCCCATCGGGAACTGCAAAAGTTAGTGTGCTGATTCCATTTGAAAATGTTTTAAAGTATATGAAAAGATAAAAACATAGCAGATAATACATTTTGTTGAATTGTGAAGGAAGAGAGGGAGAGTTTTTTTGGCTGATTATAGAAAATTTGTCTGTAGGGTGCTGTATGCAGTTTTGCAAACCATAGACTTCTGAGGCCTTTTCCTCTCTGTTAATTTAATGGTTTTCATTTAATATCTTTGAACAGTCCAAGTTTTTGTTTGGCATTTGAATATTTTATTTATTTGGATTTTTGCTCACACCTTTTTTCAGTAGTATCTCAAGATGATAATCAGTGTTGGTCTACTTGATGCCTCAGGGATAACCACAATGTAAAAATGATCTCCCCCCCCCCCCCCCCCCACACACTTATTGTAATCACTGGCACACAAAAAAAAAGCTTCTGGGACATTGAGCACTGAATGTTAGAGTATAATGTAAAAGAAATGTATTCCATTACAAGGAATACCCAAGTGCTGAGGCAAATTTGGTACCTTTTTTTAAGCTTATGTATGGCTGCTTAGGAAAGCAGATGAGAGAAGCCTGTTAGAGTAAAAAACTTTTGCATACTGAATTCTCATCCTGTTCACAACTCAGGGCTAGTTTGCATCTGGCTAATGTTTAAAATTGACATTTTGTGTTTTCTGTCACTTGCAGGAGGAGAGATTTGATGGTTTTTCTGGTCCTTTCTTTCACTCTCAGGATGTCTTGCTTTGAAACAGCAATCTTCAGATAATGGACTGATTTAAAGGAGTTTTATAAGCAAATGAAGACTTTTGAAATAGACTAAGGCAGGATCCTTATAGATGGTTTTGTTTTTTTAATTTAAATTTTAATTAAGCCTCCATTTTTAGGACGGTTGAGGAAGCAAGCCAGAGAGCATTGGATTTTGAATCTCTCAGCATCTCCTTATCCTTCAGATACTTTTTCTGCAGAGGAACCAGATTTTAACAGTGAAGTAAATAAAGGATTAAGTCTAGGGTAAGGGAAATAAAAACATTGAATTTGTGTGTCAGGAGTATGTGATAAAAATAACGAATGATAAAGAAAACTGGCAATCGTCCTTCATTCCCTCCATGGTGTAGAAGCCTTTAAAGCCAGTGGATTTAGAGCACAGCACTGGAGCAGCTACTGGCCATCTTTAATTGTGGGGAGAGGTGAAGGGCTGCGTTAAATGGAGGCCATGAGACAAGCTGTGGTTTATCATTGTGCTTGGATTTTGGTTACCTTATGATCATCAGCTCACTGCAGTGTTCTTTTGAACTGCAGAGAAGAAATTGGCATCCATCAGAGGGACATTTGTGGCACAGAAATAAGGAGAAGGTTGAGGAGCTGTGCCAAACATTAAAAGTAAATGTGGCCCTTGCAACCATTGTCCATGGACAGCAACAAAGAGAAAGGAGAACTGGAAGAATCGGAGCAATTTTCTGGGAACTTTAGCTTTATTTTTATTTTATTTTTTAATTGAAGCCTCATCACTGCAGTGTGCTTTCTCAGGTTGGTCACTGAAGGCAGTAGTAGCAGTCTTCTGGGAGTTGCAAAACTGGAAAAGGAAACGTTAGCCGGTGCAGAGCCGTACATCCTCTGTGTCGCTAATTGTTGAGTATTGGTTCTGTGCTTGATAACCAGCTGCCACTTGTCTTTCCTGTTCTCTGGTACCATTGCACACATACACACAGGTACTGGCAAGAAAGAAGAAGTGAGAAGAACCTGGATGTGTCTCACTGGCAAGATATGCAGTGATGGAGATACCCGGCTGGTGACTATTTCCAAAGAAACATTGCAGGGAAGATACCAAGTCTGAAATTTGTGTTTCTCATCTTTGACACATCCTGTGTTTACGAGACCAGAGGAAGAACCTGTCCATCGGGTATTACTTCCTGCTACAGAAATGTGTTCCCTCGGCCCTCAGCAACTGCTTTCCTTCCTCTCTTGGCTCGCTTTATTTCTTTAATATTTTTGAAGTAGAGTGAGATTGATCATCTCCCATCTCTACCTTTTATGTCCTTTCTGTGACCCTGCTTGGGCCTGGGCTATGCTGCAGGGTGGTTCTCTCTCCACAGCTCCAAGATGCCAGCAGGATCCACCAAGAAATTCAAACTCAGCAAATACATCCCAGTGTCTGCAGCCACCGTCTTTCTTGTCGGAGCCACTACACTGTTCTTTGCCTTCACGTGAGTAACTATTAACCACATGAGACACACTTCCTCAAGTAAGGTCTCAAGGGCTAAGTGGGTGGATGATTTAGAAATGCACTTCCACCAGCCTTTTTAAAGCACTGAAAGTCTGTACTACTGCTTTCTATTGTGTAAATCACTGCCTCACTCATCCTGCATCTTGTGTTACTGTGTACTGTTCCCACTTGGTACCTGGGCAATATACTTGGGGTTTTTGTTCATAGGTATTTGTAAATTGTTAAATTTAGATGTTTATTTTCCAGCTAATTAGAGTTTTTTGAGGGTGCCAAAAACACTTGGTGTTATCGGTGTTTTTCTGTCACAGGTCTTATTGCTGAATACATTTTCTGGTGGAATAAAAAAATGCATATTTCCTTATCAGCAGCAGATGAATCCATTAACTGATGGGTTGTATCCGCCTACCAGCAGGTGGAGATAGAGAACACTGAAAAACCATAGTGCCTCTTGGACGGCTAGCCCCCAACTGCCTTCAGTATTTCTCTATCTCCTAGCAGGTGTGGACGTAGCTTGATCAGCTCCTGGAAATCAGACTGCCTGGGGTGGCTCCTGTGCTTTGCCAGTTGAGCAGGGATGTTGTGGCTGGTGGTGCCCACTTTGAAGGCATATAAGTTCGCCCTTTCCCTGCCTTACCCATTTCCCCCACCTCCCGGAGTCCCTCTGTTGCTGCCTGCCTCCAACTTTCCTCACAGTGTTAAAAAAAAAAAAAGAGCGCGCTTTTACTATGTGGCCGTTCTGAGGCTTTTTCCAGTGATTCTGGTTCTGTGCAGCTTGACCGGAGCTCGTTGACTCGGTCCTTTGAGGTGAGAGTGGTGCCCAGCTCCTCTGGGGAGGTACCGCAGACGCCATTCTGATCAGGGTAAGTTTTAGCGCGAAGCCGCCATTTTATTGCTATATTTCCGTCCTGTTGGACGATGGCTGCTGAAGGAGTTAAGCGCTGCTCCCGTTGTGGTAAACGCAGATCAGCAGTGGGGCTGTGTAAAACATTCTCCTTAGATGCTCCCGATAGTATGAGCATGCCGAGCGATGTTTCTTCCCGCTCAGTGGAGCTGGCAGCGGGTACCATTTTGGAAGCGCCGCATGTCTCGACCCTTGCGGTTGCGGAGGAGCCTGAGTGCAGGGGGACGCCTCGTTTAGAGGCTGCCAGAGGAGCTCCTACATCCGTTTCTCCTAATTCGGAGGCGGAGGATCAGAGTGAGTTTTTCTCCCCTGAGTTTGTGCTTTTAATGCATAAGGCTTTTATGCTGAAAAGAGCTCTGGCGCAGGTGTCTGACACTCCGTTGCCTCCTGGCTTCCCTCTGGGTGTTGATGCCCCGGGGATGACTTCAGAGGTTATTTCCTCCCCCGAGCATTGGAAACACGCTAAACATAGACGGGTAAATTCCCCGTCTGAAAGTGGCGCATATCCTCCCCCCCCCCCCGGCAGGCCCTCAGGGACGGATGATCCAAAGGAGGAGGTGCCTCTTTGCCACTGGATTTGGATGATCCCAATGCGGTCCGGATTTTCCACCGCGACGAGCTGCCAGCTCTCATTACTGACGCCTTGCAGGCCCTCTCGATTGATGATCCTGCTGAAGGCAACGCCTCCTCTGTTAATCTTAGGATGGCGAGTACTAAGAAGCCTACTCGGGCCTTTCCTGTGCATGACTCCATGCAAGAGCTTATTTCAGCTCAATGGTCTGACCCCGATGGGCCTTTGAAAGTGGCCAGGACTATGGGTCAGCTTTACCCTCTGCGTGAGGAGCACTTGGCCCCTTTGGGGATGCCTAAAGTGGATGCATTAGTCATGGCGGTGACAAAAAAGACCACCCTCCCAGTATAGGTAGGGGTCGCTTTGAAGGACATGCAGGACTGGCGGCTGGAGTCCGCGCTGAAGCGGTCCTTTGAAATTGCGGGCCTTGCCTTGAGGGTGTCTATTTGCAGTTCCTGTGCAGCCCGGGCGTAGAACAGCCCGCCGATGGTGCGGGCCCCCTTTCTGAGGTTACCCCGCGGATGGAGTCGGCCCTGTCATTTTTGGCTGACGCCCTTTATGATCTGGTAAGAGCCTCGGCTAAACAGATGTCTGTGGCGGTGTCTGCCCGCCGCCTTCTTTAGCTACGGCATTGGGCGGCTGACGTGGCTTCTAAGCAAAGGCTGGTGAGGCTGCCCTTTCGGGGCCTCCTGTTTTTTGGAGAAAATTGTGAAAGACCTGGGGGAATCTAAACCCCAGCGGTTACCTGAGGATAGGCCGAGGCCTTCTTCCAATGGTTCTGTGTTTTCCTCCTCTTCCAGACCTCGCTACCTTGAAGCTCGCAGGTATTGCCCGGAGCGCTCTGCTGGGTTTTCTCAACATGCCCATTTTCAGCAGAGGAACTCCTTTCGCTCGGACAAACGTTCCGCAGGGGCCGGTTCAAGGCCAGGAGTTCAGGGGCGTCCTCCACAATGATGGGACACCGGTCCACTCCTCCTTGCCTGCAATAGGAGGACGTCTTTCCCTCTTTCTAGAGGAGTGGACCAAGATTACCTCATATCAGTGGGTCTTGGACCTGATCAGAGAAGGTTACCGACTGGAATTTGGTGCCCCGGTGAGAGACGTGTTTGTGGAGTCCCGATGCGGCACTGCAGTAAAACGGGCAGTGGTAGAGGAGACCTTACAAGTCTTGCTGCACCTCAGAGTGGTGATCCCGGTGCCTCTTGCTGAACGTGGCTGCGGCCGCTATTCCATTAATTTTGTCGTGCCTCAAAAAGGCGGGTCTTTCAGACCGATCTTCGACTTATGAAGAGTCAACGAGGCTCTCAGAGTATGACATTTCCGCATGGAAACCCTACGCTCCGTCATTGCGGCGGTACAGCCAGGAGAGTTTCTCACGTCTCTGGACCTAAAAGCAGCTTTTTTGCACATTCCTATCTGGCCTCCACACCAGCGGTTCCTCCGCTTTGCAGTGTTGGGAAAGCATTTCCAGTTTCAGGCCTTGCCTTTCGGCCTAGCCACAGCTCCCCGTACCTTTTCCAAGGTAATGGTGGTTGTAGCTGCTTGTCTCAGGCGAGAGGGTATCAGAATTCACCCTTATCTTGATGACTGGCTCATCAGAGCGGATTCAGCAACTGAAAGTCGTCTTGCACGGCCAGAGTGGTGTCAGTCCTGCAGGAGCTAGGCTGGGTGGTCAAAATACCCAAAAGTCACATGACCCCCTCTCAATCCCTCGAGTATTTGGGGGTCCAATTCGTCACGGCCTCGGGGTTTGTCTTTCTCCCTGGCCAAAGGCGGTGCAAGCTTCAGAATCAGGTCCGTCTGCTCCTGCAGATGCCTCGCCCGCGAGCTTGGGACTTTGTTCAGCTACTGGGGTTGATGACGGCCACCTTGGAGGTGGTTCCTTGGGCGAGAGCGCATATGAGGCTTCTGCAGATTGCCCTGCTTCAACAATGGTCTTCAGTGTCCCAGGAATATCAACGCAGACTAACGTTGCTCCCTGCGGCTCGGCTCAGTCAGGAGTGATGGCTCTCCGACAGGATGCTGTGCCAAGGAATGCCTCTTGCGCTTCCTTCTTGGTGCCTGGTGATAACAGATGCCAGCCTTGTCGGCTGGGGAGCGCATTGCCAGGGAAGCTATGCTCAGGGTCTATGGACACCTGTGGAAGCGGAGTGGTCCATCAATCGCTTGGAACTGAGAGCGATATTTCAGGCTCTAATGGCCTTTCAAAAGACTCTGAAGGGGCTTGCTGTCCGGGTTCTGTCAGACAACATGTCAGCGGTGGCATACATAAATCGTCAGGGAGGCACTCAGTGCAGGGCCCTGGCCGCGGAGGCCGCTAAGATTTGCCACTGGGCTGAGCTACACCTGCAGCTTCTGTCGGCTGCCCACATAGCAGGTCAGAGCAACGTGCAAGCCGATTTTCTCAGCAGGCACCAAATCTGCCAGTTCCCATTCCGCCAGGTTGAAGACATTTTTCTTCAGATTTGTGCCAAATGGGGGACTCCCGGAATGGATCTAATGGCGTCAAGTGCAAACGCCAAAGTACCTCACTTTTTCAGCAGAAGGAGAGATCCTCACTCAGCGGGGTTGGATGCTCTGGCTCAACCCTGGCCCTCGGGCCTCCTGTATGTGTTCCCTCCTTGGCCCTTGATAGGGCAAGTCCTATTGCGGATTCGTCAGCACCGAGGTCTGGTGATTCTCATGGCTCCAGATTGGCCAAGGCGTCTGTGGTATGCGGATCTCCGCCGGATGTTGGTGGACGCTCCGGTGCAATTGCCCCTGGTGCTGAACCTGTTGGTGCAGAGTCCGGTGTCTATGGATGATCCCTGCCGATTTGGTCTTACGGCTTGGCTATTGAGAGGGCACAATTGAGAGACAAGGGCTAGTCTAACAAGGTAATTTCCACTCCCTTGCAGGCCCGTAAGCGGGCCACCTCCGCAGCTTATGCTCGGATCTGGCGCACCTTTGAGGCGTGGTGTGTTTCAAAGGCGATCACACTCACACGGGCTGCAGTCTCGACAGTGCTGGACTTTTTGCTGGAGGGCTTACAAAAAGGCCTGGCTTACAATTCCCTGCGGGTGCAAGTGGCAGCATTATGCTATCGAGGGAAAGTCGCTGGCTTGCCCCAGGCTGCTCATCCGGACATTGCCCGATTTCTCAGAGGGGTGCTTCGGCTCCGCCCTCCTGTCCAGTTGCCCTGTCCTGCCTGGAACCTGGGGCTGGTGTTGAAGGCTCTCCAGTGTTCACCCTTCGAGCCGCTTAAGCGAGCTTCGGAGAAGGATGTGACTCTCAAGACAGTCTTTTTGGTGGCCATTACATCGGCTAGACGCTTGTCTGAACTGCAGGCACTGTCCTGTCAGGATCCTTTTCTGCAATTCTTGGAGTCCGGAGTGACGGTACGTACAGTGCCTTCTTCCTGTCTAAAGTGGTTTCAGCGTTTCACCTGAACGAGCCTATTTTTCTTCCTTTTCTAGGGAAGAGTTCCCGGACTCCTTTGGGCAGTTACATCTTTTGGATGTCTGCAGAGCGCTGTTGCAGTATCTTCAGATGTCAAATGATTTCAGGACTTCTGATCACCTTTTTGTCTTGTTGTCAGGTCCTCGGCATGGAGGTCCAGCGTCTAAGGCCACTATAACCCGTTGGCTCAAGGAAGTCATTTTTTCTGCGTATCTGCTTTCAGGTCGGTCTCTGCCTGAAGCGTTTAAGGCGCATTCCACGAGAGCGATTTCCTCCTCGTGGACTGAAACGGGTGCACTCTCTCTTCTAGAGATATGTAGTGCGGCTACTTGGGCTTCTCAGCTCTCTTTTGCCCGGCATTACAGGCTGGATGTTGCAGCGAAGCAGGATTCTATTTTTGGGGCTCAAGTATTGGCTTGTGGCGTGGCCTGTTCCCACCCTAAGTAGGGATTGCTTTTTTACATCCCATCAGTTAATGGATTCATCTGCTGATGATGACGAGGAAGGGAAAATTAGGTTCTTTCCCTTGGTAATTTTCTTTCCTTTAGTCACAGCAGATGAATCCATGATCCCTCCCTGTCTAACTGTTTTTTGTTCAGATCTTTCATGCAGATATAAATCGCATTGGGAGAAGTTGGAAAACAGTTCTCAGAATTTCTACATGCTGTTCTACTACAGGAGGTTGAGATCGTCCCTCCTTTGTTGCTCCTGTTCTGGGGCGTTTGTTCGCCGTGAGGAAAGTTTGTGTTACTATACCTTTATGGTTCACTCTGCTTTGGAAATCTCAAATATTGAAGGCATTTGGGGCTAGCCGTCCAAGAGGCACTATGGTTTTTCAGTGTTTTCTATCTCCACCTGCTGGTAGGCGGATACAACCCATCAGTTAATGGATTCATCTGCTGTGACTAAAGGAAAGAAAATTACCAAGGTAAGAACCTAATTTTCCCTTGTGTGACTTGGGTGAATTAATGCAGAAACCCACAGAGAGGAGGATACAAGACAAGCCAGGGGATGAGGGAGTACTAAGAGAAGTGGGATTATTCCAGTATTTATCTAATAAATGCCTGTTCGTTTATTTTTTTTGTTTTGCTTTTTTGGGGTTTTTTGTTTTTGCGTTTGGGTATTTTTTATTGGTGTTAATCTAAAATTGAAAGTATTCCACTGGAAGCGTTCCTGAGATCACAGCCTTTCACTGTACTATAGGTGGCTTCTATTGTGAAATGTATTGATTTTCTTTCTGCAACAAATGATTTATATGAGGATGACAAAGTTTGGATGGGGTGCTGGGCACTTTGGTGGGTCTATTTAAAATTTTATATATGATTTGTGGAATGGCTATTGGGAAAGATTTTACATTTTGCAAATGGAACCAATTTCTGCTGAACACCTTGAAAAGTGTAAAAAAAAAAAACAACAAAAAAAAACCGTGAGGAGTGATCTGTTGAAACTTGAGGAATGGCCTAGAGTTTGGCAGTTAAGCTTCTAATGCTAAAAAAAAAAAAGTGCCTTTAGGGTGCAAAAACCTAAGGGTATAATAGAGTGCAAACAACATCAAGATCTGGGAGTCATCGTGTGCCATAACCCCTAGACTTAAAAGGGGTCCTTTTATTAAGCTGCGGTTAAAAAGTGGCCTTAGCGAGCCCTTATGCGGGGTTTTCCTGAGTGCTAGGACCATTTTTTACTGCAGCTGTAAAAATGGCCTTTTTCTGTTTCTCGTATTAGTGGCCATTCACTAATGTTGTCATTAGCATGCATAACAAAATAAACCAGGAGTTAGACTCCTACTAAAGCTAAATATGGAGAAAATCCCTCAGAAAAATATTAGCACACCCATGCCACGGTCCAATTTCAAATAAGCGTTAATTGGGTGAGCTTATTGCACCTCTGTCATTGAGCAGAACTCCAAAGTGCAAGATTCAGTGCAATGTTCAGTGTATATCTGTTCAATAAGTTCATATACTATAAATGTTCATAATGCCAGCGATAAACAAATCCCTCGTATCTTGATAAAGAAATGCACTTATCTGTCACCAGGCTTCCTGCCTAGAAACGCTGACAGTATAGGAGACAGTCATTCGACCATTCGAATCAGCTCCCTTTCTTTAATGCCTGACACCATGGGTTTCGTTATTACAATTTCATCAGGGACTCGGGTAATAAGTGCATTTCTTTATTACATATGATCGATTTGTTTATCACTGGCATTATGATCATTTATAGTTTATGAATTTATTGAACAGCTATACACTGAATATTGCACTTTGGAGTTTTGCCCGATGACAGAGATGCGATAAGCTCACCCAGTCAAGTTATTTAAAACTGGGCCATGGCATGGGTGTACTATTATTTTTCTGAGGTCTTTTCTCCATATTTAGCTTTAGTAGGATTCTAACTCCTGGTTTGTTTTGTTATCCTATATAATAATTCTCACCTCCAACGTTCTGACCTGCCTGGGACCGTGGCTCCCTCGGAGTTGGTCAGGATGGCTCCGTACATCAGACTGACATCACTGGCCGCATTATGACGTGACCCTAGCAGACCAATTCCGAGGGAGCCACGGTCCCAGGCAAGAAAGCACATTGGAGGTGAAAATTAAGGAGCTCCGTCGACGATAATGGCGCCGCAAACACCCCCCCTCCCCCTCTTCTGTCATTTCAGGACCCCCCTCCCACTCCACTCCTCTCTGGCCCTCCCCTTCATAAGAGCCTGCTGCTTAAAAGCCAGGAACAGGAACAACTGAAACACAAGCGAAAGAAAAAGCTGTCGGAAGCGGCGTCCCTGCGTGCAGGAGGTTAAAACTTTTAAGCAGACAGCTCTTACGAAGGGGAGGGCCAGACAGGAGGGGAGTGGGAGGGTGGTCCTGAAACGAAAGGGGAGGTCAAGAATGACATGGGGGGGGTCCTGAAACTACAAAGGGGGGTCCTGAAACGACAGAGGGGGGGAAGGGGGTTGTGAAACAACACGGGGGGGAGGGGATTACTGGAAATCCACTGGAAGGGGAGGAGCGGGTCCTGGAACTGGAAGGGGAGGGGGGTCGTGGATCGGGCGGTGGGAAGGGGGTCCTGGAACTCGAAGAGGGGGGATGGGAAGAAGTGGGAGGGGGGGTCCTGGAACTCGGATGGGAAGAAGTGGGAGGGGGTTCTGGAACTCGGACAGGGGGGGAAGGAGGGGGGAAGAAGAGGGGGAGGGGGTTCTGCAAACTCTCGGTCTCATACACTCTCTGTCACAAAGAATCTGTGTATTGCACATGTACTCTCACACTCGCTGTCTCTCACACACACTCTCTCTCTCTCTCTCACACACACTGTATCTGTGTGAAACACACTCTGTCTCTCTCTCACTCACTGTGTCTCACATACGCACTCGCACACACTGTCATTCTCACACGCACACTCTCTCTTACAGACACTCGCACCTAGTCTCACTCTCTCTCTGTCACACACTCGCACAGTCACTCTCTCTCTCTCTCTCTCTTTCTCTCTCTCTCTCACACATAGTCACTCTCACACACACACTCTCTAAAACATACACACTCCGAGGAAAGCCTTGCTAGCGCCCGTTTCATTTGTGTCAGAAACTGGCCTTTTTTACTAATATATTGAATATTACCAGTGAGTAGGAGGGATTTTGAAATTGAGCCATTAGTATACAGCCATAAAACAAAGTAGCGCATGTGCACTTACTTCCACCCATTTTGCAGGTGGTAAGGGCTCGCACGCTATTCCTGCACTAATCATTAGCACACGGTAAGTAGCTGCGCTAACTGATTAACATAGGAACGCGCTGCGCCCTCAAGGAAAAAATGTAAAAAAAAACCAACAGCCTTTTAATGTGTGGTTAGTTCTCACACATTTGACACTTACTGTAGCATGCCTGAGCACATCCCATGGTATGCTATTGTAAGCTGCATTAGGCACAGTTAATGCTTAGTAAAAGGGCCCCAAAGTGACAGAGGTACCAGCACCTCTGTTTGTGTCTCTGGTGAGACCTTATTTGGAGTACCATGTACCGTTCTGCAGATTGCAACTTCAAATGGATGTGAACAGGATGGAGTCAGTCCGAAGGGCGGCTACTGAAAATGATCGGTGGTCTTCATCATAAAGCATAGAGGGGGAAGACTTCAAAACCTAAGCACTTATACTCTGGAGGAAAAGAAAGGGAAGGGGAAATATGATAGAGGCGTTTAAATACCTCCTAGGTACAAATGTACAAAATGAGGTATTCTTATAGAAAGGGTGGTAGACTCATGGAGCAGCCTCCCAGTGGATGTGATAGAGACAGTATCTGAATTCAAGAAAGCATGGGATGAACAGAAGGAGAGGGATAGATGTGTACAGCTGAGCAGGAGGTGTGGGTGACCAAACTGAGTGGATTCTAAGATGTTGGTTTGGAGATAATGGAAGGAAGTGCATTTCCCTTGCTCTTGAAAAAGATCTTAACAACTGTGCTTAGATAGCCATTGTCCATTTTTCTTGAATGTCACACTTGTGGCAGATGGGTGCTTTTCTGTCATTTGCTAGGAAATTTTCCATTTATAAGTACAGGACCTGTCTGTATGCTGCCTATGGATAGGATATGTTCAGTGGATTTTGATGTTGCTGAACTTCGAGATTCATCTGCTATAGTTAATGAAGATAGTGCCTTATGTTGTGTTATATTAGAGATGAAGGTGAGCATAGTTTCCAGAGGAACAAAAGGATATTGGCAAAGCTTTTCACATTTTTAGTTTTCTCATTTGCGATTATCTCTGAACATACAGGAGGCATAATACATAAACTGCCAACTCTGGGACAAATCCTGCCACACCGGCACTAATTAAACAAAATTATAGACATAATTATGTTTTCATGATTGCCACAGGTACAAAATACCCAGACGTTTGTGCCTGCTTTGAAGAAAAGCAATACGTGTAGATAAAATCAGGGTGTATGCGTATTCTTTTCCTTCCCCATGATCTAAATACATCTCTGGAAATGTCTCCACATTATAGGCCAGACTCTAGCATTTAAAATCTAGATGCTTCCAGAAAAAGCGCTTAGCGCTGTTCTATAAACCGCGCCTAAAGTTAGATACGATTTTTAGAATAGCGCATAGGGCCAGGAAATGGGCCTCCATTTAAGCGGGCTACTGAAAGCCTGGTGTAAATACCTGTGCCTAAATGCAAGCACATTTCCCCAACTCTATAACAATATGTATAAATTTGAGTTAACACCCCCCGACGTCCCCACACTCCTCCTATGACTGTGCCCCTTTTTAGCTACGTGTGATGAAATTGATCTGTGCTTCTTCTAAAAAGCATTCATAAATTCCAATTACTGCCAATTAGTGATAACTGATTATTGGCCAGGCCAGTTATCAACACTAGCTCGTTGCTCAATGCACACTACTCGCCACAACTTATTTAGAATCCAGGGTTATGTGGGTAAATGTGTACACACCGCTATAGTCAGCACTGAGGGTGGCTTGTATATATATATATATATATATATATATATATATATATATATATATATATATATATATATATTTAAAAAAGTGATTTACATGGATAAGAGCTTCACCCATGGAAACTGACTTTCAAACTGGCAAAAGGCTGCTAGAGACCAAGAGACAGTTGTATGGTCTTCAGCCTTTGTGTAGGCATGGAATAGGAAGGAAGTGACTATACAAAAATGCTGAGCTGTGCAGGCAAAGATACTTGGGCTGAAACAGATTCCTAAAAGCTTGCATGCGGAAGTCGAGGGTAAGTGGTCTGTTCAGTCTATCTTGCAAAGTGCTGGTGGTTTTTTTATCTACTTTCAATCTGTTCTGGAAGCTCTGTTAGGAGTTTGGGAAAAGTTTTTGTATTTGCATATTAGTTGGATGTGGAGAAATATAGGCCAACAGATTTCATTGTAGGTGACAATCTTTATCTGGCTTTTTATGTGATCTGTAGGCCTCTTAGAACTGTGATGTTGCACTGTTTCTCCTGCAAGGTCACAGATTTTTTTTTTCCTTCAGAAACCTTTGCCAGATATGCCTTTCTTTATTTCCACATCGAGCACTGTATATTCTGTGAACTCTTTAGGATGTATCACAGGTCTGGTATAATCAAGCTCTGTAATACACTAGTTATACTATAGCAGGGGCTTTCCCCCCCCCCCCCCCCCCCCCCCAGACACCTCCTCACCTTTCATCTGTACCTTCCTGGACAGCCTCATGACTCTGCTATATATAACTGCTCTGTCCTTTTTACTAACCAAGTGAAAGGATCATAGCTCTTGAAAGTTAGTCACAGATATGTGTCCAATTCTGGTCGCCGCATCTCAAAAAAGATATAAAAGAATTGGAGAAGGTGTAGAGAAGGGTGACGAAAATGATAAAAGGGATGGAACGACTTCCTTCTGAGGAAAGGCTAAGAAGAAAAGGTGGCTGAGGGGTGATATGATAGAAGTCTACAAAATAATGAGCGGAGTAGAGCGGACAGATGTGAAGCGTTGTTCACACTTTCAAACAATAATAGAACCAGGGGACACAAGATGAATCTCCGGCAAAGAGTTCCAGAACTTATTCGTTGAGTGAAAAAAATATTTCCTCCTTTTTGTGTTAAAAGTATTTCCATGTAACTTCCTTGAGTGTCCCCTAGTCTTCGTACTTTTGGAATGAGTAAAAAATCGATTTACTTCTACTCGTTCTAAACCACTCAGGATTTTATAGACCTCAATCATATCTCCCCTCATCCATCTCTTTTACAAGCTGACGAGCCCTAATCTCTTTACCTTTCCTTATACAAGAGGAGTCTCATCCCTTTTATCATTTTGGTCACTCTTCTTTGAGCCTTTTCTAATTCCGCTATATCTTTTTTGAGATACAGCAACCAGAACTGAACGCAATACTAAAAGGTGCGGACGCACCATGAAGCAATACAAAGGCATTATAGTATTTTCGGTCTTAGTCACCATCCTTTTCCTAATAATTCCTAGCATCCTGTTTGCATTTTTGGCTGCTGCTGCCGTACACTGAGCAGAAGATTTCAGCATATTATCTACAACGACACCCAGATCTTTTTCTTGAGTGCTGACCCCCCCCCCCCCCCCCCCCCCCAGGTGGGACCCTAGCATCAGGTAACTACGATTCGGATTATGCTTTCCAATGTGCATCACCTTGCATTTGTCCAAATTAAATTTCATTTGCCATTTGGACGCCCAGTCTTCCAATTTCCTAAGGTCTTCTTGCAATATTTCACAATCCGCACGTGTTTTAACAACTGGTGAGAGATGAACAGGGTATAAATGGCCTGAGGTCCCAGAAAAATTCTGTGTTAATTTAGAATGAGAAGCTTTTTTTTTTTTAATCTTGTTTTTAATAAACCAAAGTACCTGTAGATTTTTCTAAGAATTTGAAATACTGTCCTATTTAATATATTGTGCAAACAATGTATAACAATTGTTTTGGCATATCTTCAACTTCTTTGGTGTATATTCTCTGGTGTGCATCCCATAGCAGCAGGCTACCTACACAGCTTGTGGGTGGGCCTTTTCATTTCTACATGTTATGAATTTTAAAGTTTTGTGTGTAAAGAGAATCCTTCAGCCAGTCCAGCTGGTATAAGAAGGACTGGGGCTTCAACATTATGCGATGAAGCTGCATCCTGCGGGTCATGTTCCACCCCAGAACAGGCCTCAAGAGTTTAGCATACACAGGATGGATAATCCAACTTGCCATCCTGATTGAGTCTACTAGATTTGCTGGGACCTTTGTTGTATTTTCTTCCCCCATTGTTGAGGATAAAGACCTATGCACACGGGACGAAGGCTTTCTTCCCTGCACTGTTCCACCATCTTCTTCCTGCTAGCTATCTACACCAGTACTTCTCAGTCCAGTCCTCTGGGTGCATCCACCCAGGCAGCTTTGCAGGATATCCACAATAGATTTGCGTGCACTGCATTCTCGGTGGACAAATCTTTCATGCATCTTCCTTGCGAATATCCTGAAAACCCGATTGGCTGGGTGTGCCCCCAAGGACTGGGTTGAGAAGCACTAATACCTTGGTCCCTTTTAACGTTGTGGACCTAATTTTTAGCAAGTATTTTGTGCAGTTGTGGGAAGAACCATTTCAGAAGAGCATTCGGAGCTGAAAGAAGTAAATGGCACAAGGCAGCAGCCAGTAGACCTGTACTATAATGTTCTGAGCTTTACAGCTCAGATCAGTTCCACTTGAGGACTGAAGTGTAAGGGCTTGCAGCCATCCTAGGCATGGCTGGGTGCTGTGTCAAGAAAAGGTATCCATTTGAAGTGGGACATGGAAATCTGAGCTAGTGATCATTGAGGCATAATCAAAAAGGGTAAATAGTGTTTGACTACATCTGTGTGATAATACTCAGTTTCCATTCTAATCCAGGGACAGCAATACACTTTCTTCCCTCCCCCCCCCCCCCCCCCCTCCAAACAGATTAGTAGGGGGAGCAGTGCTGTCTGTTTTACTCTTGGGGCTGGATCTAGACCAGCTTTGAGGTTCTATCAGCTTTTCTTTGTGCTTTCAGTTAACAACCTCTGTTTTGTGTCAACATATGTCCTTGTTTTGAGTTTAAATTTAATATCCATTGCTGGTATGGATGTGTGTTTATTGTCGATTTTGTTTCGTGTAATCTTGCTTCATACCTCATCTAGATCAAGTAGTTAGGATAGATGACTAATAAATAAGGTGATCCCAGAGTAGCTGTTCACAATGTGGAAAGGAAAGCCACTGTTTTCTTAAGGACTTTTAGGTTCTAATTTTCAGGGGGGTGGTTAGCATTATATTTTTAACATCATTAATATGGGTGTTACTGTCATAATGCTAATCTTTGCAATTAAGTGTGGTAAAATGGTCCTTTATGTTGGGAGATCTGCAGTGCTAGAGGGAAATCGTTCATATTCCTGTGCTGTGCCCTGTATTTAATTCTTTATACTACGTCCAGGCATCTTGCTGTTTGAGTTGTGTGGATTACTAGTTTAGTAGGCTGTTGTGAGGATGCATTTTAACTTTGCATTCTGAAACGTGACTCAGTGCTGTGTTCTAGGTTTGCAGTATCTGAGAGAAACGAGGCAGCTGGTCATTTCTGAGGGCAGTTTTCAAGCAACTCGTATTGCTTCAGAGATTGTAGGTCCCATGGGCTTTGCAGCAGTTTTAAAGGTGAAAGCATGCACATAGTTTCACTTTAAAAATTGCGTTAAGAAAAAAATACCTGTACAGACTTGTGCAGATATTTTTGCCTGGTAAAATGCATTTCGCTTTGAAAATATAAAATTGTACATGTTGGAGAGATCGCTGCACAAACTCCAAACTCGCAGGAATGTTTCTGCTAAATGTATGGGCTGGGTAATTTTTTGTATCGTATGCTGGGACAAGGCATATGAATAATTGGTACACTGGTGTGAAATGTGAGGGTATCAGTGTTGTGTAGAGCAAGAGTAGCCTAGTGGTTAGTGCAGTGGACTTTGATCCTGGGGAATTGAGTTCGATTCCCATTGCAGCTCCTTGTGACTCTGGGCAAGTCACTTAACCCTCCATTGCCCCTGGTACAAAATAAGTACCTGAATATATGTAAACCGCTTTGAATGTAGTTGCAAAAACCTCAGAAAGGCGGTATATTAAGTCCCATTTCCCTTTCTCTCCAATGTGCTTTTTTCCCTAAGATGTTAATCCGGTTTTCTGACTGCTTTTCTGTTTTCAGTTTCAGTAGAAAATAGTTTAAAGTGAACTTTTCTGTAGCAGTGATGTTGCTCGCTGGCTGCAAGCCCATTTCTGTAGTGAGCAGGCTGGCATGATTGGTTTCAGTCAGGGTGGGGTGGGAGTAGACTTTTTGCCTGGGAGGGTATTGTGCAATCCTTTAAGAGTAATGACTTGCTTTTGCATACCTGCCTGTGCAGTAGGACAGTATTCAAATCATTTTCAGAAATGGAGTCCTAATTGCTCCCTCATGCAGCCTCACCTGTGTCTTTCCCAACACATCAGAGTCTCTTTTCTAACTGGCCCAAAGTAAATCCTTTTTGTTTCTTCTTCTCCTTGCTTCTCCTGCCTTCAGACTTCAGATTCTCAGAATCAGAATTTAACAGGCCAAAGCAGGTGTCATCTTGAAGCTTTAGGCAGTCTCCTCCCAGAACCTACACATTTTGTAGTGCTGGCTTTGCCAAACAGGACCCCCCCCCCTTTTTTTTTTTTTTCGTTTCTTGCCAGGATTCTGTTACTGTTGGGTGGTGTCACACAAGGTACTGGAATATTGTGCTGTCACTGGCCTCTTAGTATCAAGGGTGTGAGCAAAGAGAGAGAAGAATCTTTTAACTTTCTTTCCTTTTGCAAGCAAGATTAAAATTGTGATTTATACATGCAGGGTGGAAAGGCATGCATGCAGAATTGTGTGCATTATTCACAGCTTCTTAGAAGGAAGAGACAGAATTGCTGTGTTTTAATAACTGTGGTCCTGTTGGAAAAAGAGAGTTGGACATTGAAGTTACTGTTCAAATACAGTACACGTCAGATAAGTGCATGCTCTGTTTAACTGCATGCCGTACTTCGGTTCTGTTTTTGGCACCATCAATTTCTATGGGGACAAACTTTGGTTTAGCGCACCACTGATGAGTGCAAGATTCGCTTATATGCATGGTTTAAGACCGCTCCTCTGCAGGAAAGACTCCGCATAAGCGCGCGCACAGAATATGGAAGCCGATTGGCGCGTGACAAAGTGGCAGTAAGTTTGAAATCTCGTTGGTTAACTGCCACAGGCAGAATAAGCGAAAGAACATTGTTAGAGTGTACAGTGGAGTTGTCGTCGCTCAACTGTAAGACTTTAACACTGGCTGAACTAATAGAAGTTCTTAAAAAATTAGAAAACAAAGTCAAGCATCTATTGCTAAAGAATATGGTGTCAATCCCAGTAAAATTTCACGTATCTTGAAGCAGAAAGACCAATTTCTGGAAGACTGGCAAAACAATACAAATCCAAAATGAAAACGGGCGAGAAAAGCTGAGGAGGTAGAAGATGCTCTTCTTCAGTGGTTTTCTCAAGTCAGGAGCAGACAGTTTCCTGTCAGTAGTCCTCTGCTTATGGAGAAAGCTAATCAGCTAGCTGAAAGTCTTGTACTAACTGAATTCAAAGCCACTGTTGAATGGTTGGAAAGATGGAAGGAGAGGAGCAACATAAAATTCAAGAAACAGCATGGTGAAAAACAAGACGCCGATGACTTTGGTGCTGAAGATTGGGTTGTTTCAGTTCTTCCTACCATCTTGAACGAGTTTGCACCTCGTGACATTTTCAGTGCTGACGAAAATGGACTCTACTGGCAAGCGATTCCTGATGGAACACTTGCATTCAAACAAGCCGAACTACAGGAAGTAAAATGTTGAAGGAACGACTGACAATCCTCCTTTGCTGCAGTATGGATGGGAGTGAGAAGTTGGAACCACTCGTCATTGGAAAACAGCCCCGTTGCTTCAAGAATGTTAAGCGACTTCCTGTGTCATACGAGGCTAACGCAAATTCATGGGTGACTGGGGAAATTTGGAAGCAGTGGCTAAAGAAGTTAGACACTAGAATGCGGGCACAAAAGCGTCAGATTTTGTTGCTTTGTGATAATTGTGCTGCACACATTGATGATGTCAGGCTGTCTAATGTCAAGGTGGTCTTCCTGCCACCAAACACTACCTCTCTGATCCAACCTATGGATCAGGGCATAATAGCCAATTTCAAACAACATTATCGGGCTCTTGTGCTACGTCATCTGATGAGCGTTATGGATGACCAGACTGGCAAAGATAAACGGTCGGTGCCCTGAAAAAGACAGATACAAATCAAGGTCAGGTGTAAACAAAAAGTAGCACATATGAGTTAATCTTGTTGGGCAGACTGGATGGACCATGCAGGTCTTTTTCTGCCGTCGTCTTCTACTATATAAACGTGTTGTTGAACTGGCTTGTAATCTGTCACTGTTGGATTCCCTACATATGCAGAAAGAAGCCTGGAATCATGTTACACAGGCAACCATTATGAACTGCTACAAGCGGGCAAGCTTTGTTAGGGGTGTGTAGAGAGACAAAACAGATGCAGCTGTTGCAAACGCGTCAGATGAACAGGGTATGGACATCCCAGCCGGTGTTACTGAAGAGGAATTTCATCCCTACGTAGCTGTTGATTACAATCAACAAACAGCTGATGACAGCACTGATGTCGAGATATGCGCCTACACGCAGGCAGTGGCTGATGATGAAACAGATGATGAAATGATCAGCGAGGTACATGCTGACAAAATTCAACAACTTCCTGTCACTTTTTGCAAGAGCGCTGGAGAGTCTCAACACCGTGCGGGCCTATCTGGAGGCCACTGGATGTCGGTGCTATGACAGTTTTTACCGTCTGGCAGACGTAGTCTATGGAACTCACAGACACAAGAGTGTACAGAGGACTGTGACTGATTACTTCAAGTAAGCCTAACGTGGGCCTGCGCTAATAAATAATCAAAAGAATACACATGGGACCGCGGCACTCTGCCTGCTACTACTGTTTCCTGTGCCAGCCCCTCTGTAGAGAGAGAGAAGTTGCTAGATGGCGAGTGGTAGAGAGAGACATAGAGTACAGAGATACTTGATAGCAGAGGTAGAAAGAGAAGATTCTGGATGGCAGGGGGAAAGAGGAAACAATTATTGAAAGACTGGGAAAGAAGAGGAAAAAGAGTGGGAGGGCCAGAGTGAGGGAAAGAAATGGTAAGCCGTAGGTAGACACTGTAAAATGAGGGAGATTGAAATCTGAATTGATGTGCAAAAAAAAAAAAGGAAGAAATCTAAAAGGAACAGATTTGGAGTTGGATGTAATGGAGTAGGTGAAGAAGAGGGAGAGAAAAAAATGACCAATGGACAGGAGACCTTTTGGGGGGGGGGGGGGGGGGAAGAGTTAAATGAAGAAAGGAAAACAGTAACCAGAGTTTAGGGCTAACACAATTAGAAAAATTAAATGGGCAGACAGCAAAGGTAGAAAAAATAGTTCTGTTTTTAATTTAGGATGAAGACTGTGGTAGCTGTGTTACTTTGCTTTTAAAGTTAATAAATAGAAATAAAAGAAAAAACGTAAAAGAAGGTGACACCTTTTTATTGGACTAAAGACATTTTTTGACCAGCTTTCTTAGGCTAAAACCTCCTTCCTAAGTCAAGACAAGCTTACCATAACAGTGGTATACTTGTTCAGACCCGAAGAAGGAGATTTTGGTGTAAGAAAGCTGGTTAACAAATGTATTTAGTAGTCCAAAAAAAAACAAGGTAGCACCTTATTTTCCTTTTTCATTTTGGGATCTGTTTACTAAGCCGCGCTAGTGGCTTCCGCGTGACATTGCCAACACAGCCCATAATTAAACTGCTACTATCCCTGATACAGTGGGGGAAATAAGTATTTGATCCCTTGCTGATTTTGTAAGTTTGCCCACTGACAAAGACATGAGCAGCCCATAATTGAAGGGTAGGTTATTGGTAACAGTGAGAGATAGCACATCACAAATTAAATCCGGAAAATCACATTGTGGAAAGTATATGAATTTATTTGCATTCTGCAGAGGGAAATAAGTATTTAATCCCTCTGGCAAACAAGACCTAATACTTGGTGGCAAAACCCTTGTTGGCAAGCACAGCGGTCAGACATCTTCTGTAGTTGATGATGAGGTTTGCACACATGTCAGGAGGAATTTTGGTCCACTCCTCTTTGCAGATCATCTCTAAATCATTAAGAGTTCTGGGCTGTCGCTTGGCAACTCGCAGCTTCAGCTCCCTCCATAAGTTTTCAATGGGATTAAGGTCTGGTGACTGGCTAGGCCACTCCATGACCCTAATGTGCTTCTTCCTGAGCCACTCCTTTGTTGCCTTGGCTGTATGTTTTGGGTCATTGTCGTGCTGGAAGACCCAGCCACGACCCATTTTTAAGGCCCTGGCGGAGGGAAGGAGGTTGTCACTCAGAATTGTACGGTACATGGCCCCATCCATTCTCCCATTGATGCGGTGAAGTAGTCCTGTGCCCTTAGCAGAAAAACACCTCCAAAACATAACATTTCCACCTCCATGCTTGACAGTGGGGACGGTGTTCTTTGGGTCATAGGCAGCATTTCTCTTCCTCCAAACACGGCGAGTTGAGTTCATGCCAAAGAGCTCAATTTTTGTCTCATCTGACCACAGCACCTTCTCCCAATCACTCTCGGCATCATCCAGGTGTTCACTGGCAAACTTCAGACGGGCCGTCACATGTGCCTTCCGGAGCAGGGGGACCTTGTGGGCACTGCAGGATTGCAATCCGTTATGTCGTAATGTGTTACCAATGGTTTTCGTGGTGACAGTGGTCCCAGCTGCCTTGAGATCATTGACAAGTTCCCCCCTTGTAGTTGTAGGCTGATTTCTAACCTTCCTCATGATCAAGGATACCCCACGAGGTGAGATTTTGCGTGGAGCCCCAGATCTTTGTCGATTGACAGTCATTTTGTACTTCTTCCATTTTCTTACTATGGCACCAACAGTTGTCTCCTTCTCGCCCAGCGTCTTACTGATGGTTTTGTAGCCCATTCCAGCCTTGTGCAGGTGTATGATCTTGTCCCTGACATCCTTAGACAGCTCCTTGCTCTTGGCCATTTTGTAGAGGTTAGAGTCTGACTGATTCACTGAGTCTGTGGACAGGTGTCTTTCATACAGGTGACCATTGCCGACAGCTGTCTGTCATGCAGGTAACGAGTTGATTTGGAGCATCTACCTGGTCTGTAGGGGCCAGATCTCTTACTGGTTGGTGGGGGATCAAATACTTATTTCCCTCTGCAGAATGCAAATAAATTCATATACTTTCCACAATGTGATTTTCCGGATTTAATTTGTGATGTGCTATCTCTCACTGTTACCAATAACCTACCCTTCAATTATGGGCTGCTCATGTCTTTGTCAGTGGGCAAACTTACAAAATCAGCAAGGGATCAAATACTTATTTCCCCCACTGTATGTCCTGTCTGTCCTAACCCTTATCCCTTACTTGTCCTGTCTGTCTGTCATAATTAAATTGTAAGCTCTATTGAGCAGAGACTGTCTCTCCATGTTCAAGTGTGAAGCGCTGCGTACGTCCAGTAGTGCTATAGAAATTAGTAGTAGTAGTAGTCAGTTAACAAAGACTGTATACAGTACGTATAATAAACAGTACTGTACATATGTTTGTCAGATGTCAAGCTTGTTTTTTGGGTCACAACGATTAAGTGCACGCTCCGGTTAACTGCATGTATTTCTTTGATCCCAGACCTTTGCACTTAAGCGGATTGCACTGTATAAGTTAAATACAATTTTAAAAAATATCAGGTGGTTTCACTTACATTTACTGGTGGGTTTTTTTGTGTCCTTGGTCTCTGTCCAGTATGGATGAAAGATGAAAGTGCTTCCCTGTATTCGGTCTATTTGTCCATCGCCGCCTTGCTCACTGTGCAGTTTTACCTCTCCAAGCCTCATTGCTCAGTCTGTCACCACCATCCCAGATGCTTTTTCTCATTCTTTCTCCCAAAGTATGAAAATTGAAACATAGAGGCAGAGTCTAACAAAGATGGCACAGGAGACAAAACATTGGACAAAAAACAAGCAGGAGCATTGGCAATATGGGAAAAGAAAATTTATCGCAATAGGATCCGGCATGGCTGTGTTTTGGCAGAAGTCTGCATCAGGGGTACAGATATATTTAAATATAACATCATAAACAACTGAAAAATTGGAAAAATGAACTCCATACTACACAGCAGAAAAGTGCTTGACTTCAAGGCTGATCAGTACAAACATTTCATATATAAAATAAATATTTAAGCTCTAACAAGTACAAAATGTATATGCACAAATATACACATGCCCACTGATCTTGAGCAGGCATTGAATAGGTAAAACTAGTCATGATTAATGTGACTCAACCTATAAAAGGGTAGACAGAATCTTAGTGTGCCTGAAGAATGACTTTTGAGTATTTACTGTGAGTCCTTTACATGCACAAGGCACTGGTTAATAGGCATGTGAACAGATGCATAACTCATAACAAACCAAAACAGGAGGAGAATTGTTGCATTAACGTACAAAAATAATTCAAATTGTCCAGTCAGATAAAAATGTGCTGAAAGTGCTTCCACATCTTGGACAAGTTGAGTGACTAGGGACTAGATGGCGCGAAAAAAAAGTGCTGTTCTATAAGCTGTGCTTAAAGTTAGGTGCGGTTTACAGAAAAACGTTTATGCCCAGGAATTGTGCCAAATTTTAGTCGCAGTCATTTGCCCCCAACTGAAACATGGTGCGAACAGTCCTACATTAGGCGCATATCCCTGTTATTCTATAAACACGCATTAATTTTAGGAACGCTCCCTCCCCCGTTCCACCTATGACCCTCCCATTTCCATGCCTCCTTTTTTAAATCGCATGTAAAATTTAGGCACAGTTCAATTTAATTAGTGCCAGTAATTATTAAAAAGCTAATTATTGGTGCCAGTTAGCTTGTAATTGGGCGTACATTAATTTTTTGGCAACTTTTTACAAAATTAGGGAGTAGATCCCTAACCTAATACAGCCTATAAACAGTAGCTCTGCAGGTAGCAGAGGTAGATTTTATAAGATATTCTAAAGTCAGAAAAATGAATGACTAGATGCCATAACTTAAAAACAGGGATAATACTTGCATAAGCTGACTATATACAGACTGAATTTATGCTGCTGTCAATGTGTAACTCAGGGACTAAACAACAGTATTGATGTTATCAAAATTGCATCTCTGATTTAAAAAAAATAGCAAAAGGTTCTAATGACATAACGTTCCTCTTGCAACAGATTATGCACTAAAATTATATAAGACCAGTATTCACTGTAAAGCTGACACATTTCGTTGGCGGCCAGGGCCGTGAGCACAGTAGACTCGCATCCCTAAAGTTGTTGGTGAACTGCAACTTAAAAGGAATCACAGTGCAAGGAAATACTTTAAATCATCCACAGATCCTGAAATGGAAAAATTGCTGCAAGTACAAGGAAGTGTAAAATTTGCGTCTGGGAGAAAATGCTCTTGAGCTGTCAGACCACCATTTTAGATTGGATTTTCCACATTGCCCTGATTGATAAGTCATCATGGCAACTAAAGGCTCTGTCGCTCTCTTTTTACAACTGTGGAAAAGTGATTAGTAGTGTAGGCTTACATCCATGTGGAGAGTCAACAAAAGAGAAGTTGCATAAATAATTTCAAGATCCCAAAAAGAAGGATGTTGAAAAGAAGCCGTAAAAAGGCTTGAATATTGCTGGGGTTAGACTTATGGTGATCCATGCTAAACAGAATCTCAAAATAGTGTAAGAAAATTTTAAAATGGTAAAAATGAAGGGCATTTAGATAAATGACAGATCTTTTAAAATACAGCATTTAAAGATCTTCCCACAATGAGGGTAATCTATTCAACTACATTACTATAAAAATGTACCTGGGAATGCAGTGTTTGAGACAGCAGTACAAATCTGTCTAAAAAGGCTCCATACTAATTATAGAAGGGCAAAAGGTATTTTGCAAATTTCAAACAATTAGGCATTCATTATAGAAAAATACAGATTGTTTTTACAGGGGCTCTCACCTTCACTATTAAGCTACATGGTTAATTTGGACACACATATAAAGACAATTTCTATAAAAAGAAAAAAGCTGTGTAGGTTTTTTTTTTATAGTGTTGAAAGAGGGAACACTATTTCTAGTAGCATTGTTATTTTAAAATCAGAGTTGCAGTTTTATTTTGATAAATCAGTATTGTTGAGGCACTGTTTCTTTCTTTACACAATTTACACTAGCAATATTAGGTTAAATATCTAAGTCACTCAACTTCTCCAAGATGTGGAAGCACTTTTAGCACATTTTTTTTCTAAGGACAGTTTTATAGTATTTACATTATACTAAATTATAAAGAATTTGAATTCTGCCTAGAACACCAACGAATCAAGATAGATTTACAACTAAAGAAACCCCGAACAAAAAAGGGCATCTGCCAAATAGTATAATTACATTCGTTTATAGTACTTTTAAATACGATCATATTGTGAGAGTAAAAACATTTTCAGAGCCTTTCAAAATAAGCAATCCAATGACTGCTATCTAGTCTGGTTCCATATTCTTACTCCCTGATATGGATTATTATTTTATTTTGTATGTTAATGCAACAATGGACCTCCCATTTTGGTTTGAGTTGCGTTAGCTCACATGTCTATAAACTAGTGGCATGTACATCTAAAGGACTCCTAGTAAATACTCCCACTATTTTTCGGGCACAGTAACATTTACTTGAGCCACATTAATTGTGATTTGGTTTTCACTATAGATTTTGCCTGTTCAATGTCTTCTCAAGATTGATGGATATATGCATATATATATTTTGCAGTTGTTATTTGAGTTTATTTTATTAGGATATATTTGCTTCCGGTTTGAAGAAATTAACCCAAGGTGGTGTACAGCAAGAATAATCTGGTCATAGAGAAGAGACGATTTCGGCAGAAAAAATGTCAACAGTACATGTTGGAGATACATCTGGGTGCTAATTTATAGAATTATGTGCCACTTAGGTGCGTCATAGGCGCTAATAATTGGTAGTTAATGCATGAATGAGCATTGGGTATTATTCTATAAGATAGCACCTAAATGATATAGCATGTAACTACTGGGGAGCATGGGTGGATCATGAGTGGGCTATGTGTGTGTGTCCAAGTGACAATACTACACGCTATCTAATATAATAATTTGTACCGTCAGCGTTCCATGGCTGGCTGGCTAGCTAGGTTCGTAACATCCTGACGTCGGCAAGCCTCCAGCGTTCCATTCCCTTTCACTGTCCTGCCCTCGCGTAAAGACGAAATGATGTCAGAGGGCGGAACAGTGAGAGGGAAGGGAACGCTGGAGGCGAGCTGACGTCAGGGTATTATGAACGCAAGCAAGACAAGTGAAGGCAATGGAACGGTGGACATGGAGGGGAGGACAGAATCGAGGGACATCGAGGGGAGGGCAGAGGAGAATCGACATGGATGGGATGGGAAGAGGAGAGAATCGCGGGACATGGGTGGTTTTGGGCGTTACCGTTTGGCCTGGCTATGGCTCCTCGCGCATTCACCAAAGTCTTGGTTGTGGTAGCGGCCATGCTCAGGAAAGAGGGCATCTTGGTCCATCCGTACTCGAACAACTGGCGCATGTGGACGAAGTCGTATCGGGAGAGTTTGCAGGTCACGGATCGGGTGGTGCAGTTTTTACAGTCTGTGGAGTACTTGGGGGGGGGGGGGGGGGGTCTCCTTCGACACGGCGCGGGGCCGGATTTGTCATCCTCAGAGCAGAGTCCTCAAGTTGCAGTCTCAGATTCAGGGGCTACTTCACAAACATGTACCCTGTGCTCGGGACTATCTACAGGTTCTGGGCTCCTTGGCGGCAACGATAGAGGTAGTACCGTGGGCCAGGGCAAATATGAGACCTCTCCAAGCTTCTCTTCTGTCCCGATGGTCTCCTCAGAGAGACTCGCTCCTGGTGAGGTTGCCTTTATGGTCGCAGGAGCACGGCAGTCTCTGGTGGTGGCTGCAGATAGTAAACCTCACCAGGGGGATGCTGCTGGATTCCCCCCAGTGGATAGTAGTTACGACAGATGCCAGCCTCAAGGGCTGGGGAGCCCACTGCTTGGGTAAGTTGGCTCAGGGCCTCTGTTCGCCTTCGGAATCCTCCCAGTCGATCAATTTGTTGGAGACCAGGGCGATTCGCCTGGCTCTGGAGGAGTTTTGCCCCATGTTGGCGGGCGGTGCGGTTCGAGTCTTGTCAGACAGAGCAACAGCAGTGGCTCATGTCGCCCTTTGCAGCTGGAGACAGCGAAGCTCATGGCCTGGACTGAGCATCACCTGTCTGCCATTTCAGCCACTCACATGGTGGGAGTGGAGAATGTCCAGGCAGATTTTCTCAGTAGTCACACCCTCGATCCAGGAGAATGGTCCCTAAGTCCTCTGGCATTTCATCTGATCGTAACCCAGTGGGGGAGCCCCTCTGATGGATATATTCTCTTCCAGCCTCAACGCAAAGGTCCCCTGTTTTTCAGTCGATGAAGAGACCCAAAAGCGGAGGGGATAGATGATGCTCTTCTGCAGCAGTGGCCTTCCAGTCTTCTATATGCATTTCCTCCATGGCCTCTCTTGGGGCAGCTCCTTCAGTGGATCAAGGCACACAGGGGTCCGGTGATGCTTGTCGCTCCAGATTGGCCTTGTCGCCCGTGGTATGCAGATCTCCAGCATCTTCTGTTCGTGTCCCCTCTTCGCCTCCACAACGACCTTCTAGTTCAGGGCCCCATTCTTCATCCAGACCCGGCTTGATTCTGTCTTAACGGCCTGGCTCTTGAATGGGCCCGCTTGAGAAAAAGGGGTTACTCTTCTTCTATGATTGCTACCATGTTGCGGTCTCGTAGGCGGTCTACGTCTCTGAATTATGTGCGGACTTGGTGGATTGGTGTGCAGACCGTAGTATTTCTCCGCTCCTGGCCTCCTTGGCAGAGATGTTAGATTTTCTAAAGGTCTGTCTCTCTTTCTTCCCTTAAAGTGCAGTTGTTGCACTGTCCTGCTTCCGAGGTTGGGTGCTCGGTAAGTCACTGGCAAGCCATCCAGATGTGTCGCGTTTCTTGAAAGGTGTCTCTCTTCTTTGTCTGCCGGCTGGGGCAGCCTTTCTGGCTTGGGATCTCAATTTGGTGTTGTCCACCCAGACGGGGGACCCCCTTTCGAACCATTGTCGTCTTGTTCCTTTAAGGATCTCACCCTCAAGATGGTGTTTTTGGTGGCCATTGCTTCG
Source organism: Microcaecilia unicolor (assembly GCF_901765095.1). NCBI lineage: Eukaryota > Metazoa > Chordata > Amphibia > Gymnophiona > Siphonopidae > Microcaecilia > Microcaecilia unicolor. The sequence goes on along the minus strand of NC_044031.1, from coordinate 653,176,612 downwards.
GCGATAAGAGTCTCAGAACTACAAGCCCTTTCCTGCAGGGCTCCCTTTTTGGAATTTTCCAAGGAACGTGTGGTTTAGTTTCTTCCTTTCTGCCTAAGGTGATCTCGCGCTTTCATCTTTCTCAGTCGGTCATCCTGCCAGTCCTGGGGTCTGCCTTGGGCTTGGAGGCCCAGAGAAAGTTACGTTCTTTGAACATTAAGAGAGTTCTTAAGTGCTATCTTAAAGCTACGGAAGACTTCAGACGCATGGATCACCTGTTTATGCTCCTCAGGGGTTCGCATAGGGGCTTGGCGGCTTCTAAGCCCACTATTTCTAGGTGAGTTAAGGAGATGATAGCTTCTGCCTACCTTCTTGCTAGAAAGCAGTTCCATGGGGGGGAGGGGGTCAAGGCCCACTCCTCTAGGGGACAAGCAGCTTCGTGGGCGGATTGGTTTTCGATGCTGCCTGCGGACATTTGTAAGGTGGCGACCTGAGCTTCCCTACATTCCTTTTCTAAGCATTACAGGCTGGACGTCCTGTGTCGTCAGGAGGCAATCTTTGGAGCAAGGGTGCTTACAGTGGGTTTGCTGTGATCCCTCCCTTAAGTGTACTGCTTTTTTACATCCCATCAGCCCAATCTTGGGCAGGTCTGGAGGGATGCTACGGAAGGAGAAATTAGACCTTACCTGCTAATTTGCTTTCCTTTAGCCCTCCGGACCGGCCCAGGTCCCTCCAATATTCTTTGAAGAGTAGTAGCTTGTTTATAGTTCTGGGTAGCGGTTCATGGTTCTTAGCCTGGTTACATGTTCTAGGATGGAGCTGCTTGGTGCATTTATGGTTTTACAATACAAAACAAACAAAAAAACCATTGTAATGGTTTTGGCCTCCCTCTGTGGAGTGTTCCTCGCTGCCAGACCACTTCTCTGGGGGAGTTGGGACACGGCCTTGCTGTGTCGTCTCAAGCACGTTCTTTGGAGTGCTTTAGTGGCTGCTTAGATTCCAGGAGGCACAGAAGGTGGTTCTTTCTCACTTCCTGCTTTGTTAGTCAATTACTGAGTCTAGGGTCACATGGCCAGGGCTCTTATTGGCTCACTAGAGTCAGAAGTTCTCAGTCTCCACCTTCTGGAAGGAGTGCACAACCCATCAGTCCAATCTTGGGCCAGTCTGGAGGGACTAAAGGAAAGCAAATTAGCAGGTAAAGTCTAATTTCTCCATTAGCATGTGGCCATTATAAAACAAAAAAACAAATGTGGCCATTTTACTGCCGTGCTAAGTAGAGCCCTGTATTATTCATATTTGAATTTAATCACTGTTCGACCAAATGTGAATAATGTATTTGGGGCCAAATCAAATACGAATATTTGGTACAGCCCTACAATAAAACAAATAACTGCAACAAATAGCAAGGGTGAAAATAATTTTTAAGGGGGTCTTTTACTGAACACGGGCTACTAGCAGCCCAAACCAAACCAATACCAAAATGAATACAATTAAACTACTCCTAGCAATCTACTCCATATCACTCATTTATCTAACACTATCTATCCCACTCACAGAAAACAATATCATACCCATCCTACAGAATCACCAAAGACGGATCACACCTCAAGAAACTGGCAATAACCGAAACACAGGAAGAATACCAACATGCGGACAGCATCAACAAAACAGAAAGAAAGGTCACAACAGACACACACTAACTAAGAAATGACAACTACCAAAAATCCACACAACACCAAACATAGAAGCCCCATACCAAAAAATTCAAGTGGGTTACATTAATGCCAGATCCGTAGTAAACAAAACAACAACAATAACAGACTGGATCACATCAGAAAACCTCAATCTAATTTTCATGAATGAAACCTGGATCCACGGTCAAAAGGACCCCATAATCCTAGACCTATGCCCTCCAGGATACAAAATCACTCACTGGACCAGAAAGGAAAAGAGGTGGAGGTATAGCACTAATCTAGCGCTCCCACTACACCACCGAAACCACTGCCGAGTCCATCACCACCCACCTTGAAATTTCCTCAATCAGGATCCACAACAATTCCCTGCTTGATCATCTGAACTGCGTCTTGTTTTACAGACCGCCCGGTAATTGGAGCGAAAGCCAATCAAATTTCACGGACTTCATCACAAACACTTGCGTGACCAACTCCAACATATTAGTACTAGGAGACATAAATCTTCACCTAGAAGATCCAAACTCCACCAGTGCACGAGAATGTAATCTCCTCTACTCATGCGATTTCAAATGGCCACACATACAAGCTACCCACGTCAAAGGGCACACACTTGACCTCTTCTCACGCAAACTGTCTACAGACCACAACCTACTAGTAACAGATATCAGATGTACTGAAACACCTTGGACTGATCACTACAAACTAAACTTATCCCTAATTGGCGGAAAAAGGGATCATACCGAACACAAGAACACACAACCTATAGCACAAGAGGCCAAATAGACCCTAAAGCATTCTGGCAACAGATATACAACAATGAGTGGACAGCACAAACGGACTCCATACACTACCTCTCAGACTGGGACAAAAGATGCAGAAGCATACTAGACAAAATAGCACCCCTAAGAACAAGAACATCATGTAGACAAAACTCGATACCATGGTTCAACGACGAATTGAAAAAACTAAAAACACAATCCAGGAAACTCGAGCGAGCATGGGAAAAAATAAAAGATGATCACACACTCAACACATGGAAACAAACACAAAGAAAATACAAATATGCAATAAGACAGACCAAAAGGTCCTATTACAAAACCAAAATAGGACCAGATTACAAAGACATGAAGAAACTCTACCAACTCGTAAATAAACTACTAGACACCACCTCAGTCACCACAACCAACACAGACATCCCACCTGCAGACAAACTTGCTAAATACTTCAATGAAAAAATTGTAAATCTAGGCAATACACTTCCTCAGGACAACACCAACATCGAATACTTCATCAACGGCCTGGACCCAACCTTTGGAGAATACACAGTGGACCGAACCTGGTCAAACTTTGCTCTCCTCACTGCCGAAACAATCGCCCATGCGACTCATAGGTTCTCCAACACCCACTGCTACCTACTCAAATCCGCTACTGTTAACGTCTGTGCTCACCTCGCCCTCTGGTGGCTAGAACCGGTGGCTGCTGTGGACTGTCACCCGTTCCGGACTTTAGCCTAGTCCGGTCCGGATCTTCTGGGCTGCCAGACTTGTCTGTCTTGTTTGGCCCTGCAGCTCCCGTAGTTGCCTGGTGATTGCTGCAGCTGAGCCTCAGCTGCTGCTGAGCTTATTAGCCATTTGGAGACTCTCTGCTGTTGCCTTTGCATCGCCTTAGGCCCTGGTATGTGGGTGCTTGTTGCACTTCAGCTTGAGTTTGATCCATTGTTCTAGTTCCTTGCCTGTTTCTGTTTAGTCTGTGTTGCCTTGCTTGTTCTGCCCTAGTCTTGATTCTTTGTTGTTTTCTGTGTCTATTTCTGGGTTCTCTGTGTTTCTTGTTTAGTGGCTGCGCTGGCAGCTTTTAGTTCTACTCTGTTGTGTGTTGCCTGTTGGTATCCTGCCCCTGCCCTGCAAAGCCCTGCCGGCCGCCTGCACCCAGGGGCTCAACACCTGGGGAAAAGCGGCTAAGTGCAGGTGAAGATTAGGGTTCCTGCTCTGCCTTTTCCAGCTGGTTTTGCCTCTGCTGCAACCCCAGTCCGTGGTTCCAGTCCTGTTCTGCCTAGTCACCGGTGTGGAGTGGTTTTGCCTGCCACTGCCGCTCCTCGGCAGTGACCCAAGGGCTCACAACCCAGTTTCCTGCTTTGGAAAGCGTGACAGCTACATAGCAGACCTCACATATCACCTAAAACTACATGCTCCAACAAGGTCTCTTCCCTAAGGAATACAGCAACATCCTACTCACCCCAATACCAAAAGATACCAAGAAAAAAAACAAACTCACCAATTACCATCCAGTTGCATCTAACAGTCAAACTGATGGAATTCACGGTAACCAAACAACTTGCTGACTACATAAACAAGTTCTCAATATTACATGAATTACAATCAGAATTCCGCCCCCCTCCATAGCACTGAAACTTTGCTAATCACTCTACTGGCCAAATTCAAGCAGGAAATAGCTACAGGTAAAAGCATACTTCTCCAATTTGACGTGTCGAGTGCATTCAACATAGTGAACCACAAAATATACTACTAAGACTCCTAGATTACTTCGAGATTGGTGGAAACATACTTAGCTGGATCAAAGGTTTTGTATCCACCAGAACATACCAAGTGAAATCAAACTCAAACATATCACCGCCATGGAAAGCAGACTGCGGAGTACCTCAAGGATCACCATTATCACCAATACTTTTCAACATAATGATGACCCCACTAGCCAAGTCCTTATCCAACCAAGGCCTCAACCCATTCATCTACACAGACGACGTCACAATATACATCCCATTTAGACATGAGCACCATGGCCTCATGGGCAAATGCATTCCAACTGAAACTCAGCACTGAAAAAACGCATTGTCTCATCCTCTCATCTCAACACAATATGCACAAACCACAACTATAAACACCCCAGACTACACCCTCACTATCTCGGACAGCCTGAAAATACTCGGCGTTGCAATCGACAGTAACCTTACACTTGAGAGCCAAGTGAACTCCACAACTAAGAAAATGTTCTACTCAATGTGGAAACTTAAGAGCGTGAAACCATTCTTCCCGAGGGAAACATTTGATACATAGGTGGTGATTATTAGTAAAATTGGACAAGATTAATTGCATTTTAAATAGGAGTGTGTGTTTAATGCACTATTAATTTGATTTTTAAAAACATTTTTAACTATTAAATTGTTTAATCCTGGTCAAAAATTTTAACTCCCCTCTGTTGTCTAGCATTGCTTTCTCTCCCCTGCCTATCCTGTTTGTGGCATAACATAGCAGAGGGAAGGCATCAGCATTGGTTGCAAGTAGCATGTGGGAATCGCTGCCAGAGACCCTATGAAGAGCTAGATAAATGTTAAAAACGTTTAAAAATTTTTTTTTAAAAGCATGTGCAGGACAATCAGCCACACTGAGCATTTCTTCAAAAGTATGTTTAGGTCAGGGTTCAAAAATTGAAAAACGTGCCCAAAATGCATGCCGTGATTAAGCGCTATTAGTCATGCGATTAAAATATTTCATCTCTGCCCGTCCCTAATTTTAAATCTTTTTCCCTTGTCATCAGTTATAGATGAATCCATTATGAATTGGATGTGTCCACCTACCAGCAGGGGGAGATAGAGAACACTGAAAACCATAGTGCCTCTAGGACGGCAAGCTCCATCTGCCGCTCAGTATTTCTCTATCTCCCAGCAGGTTAGGACGCAACTTGTTCAGCTCCTTGAAAATTTCTGCCTGGGGAGGCTCCTGTGCTTGGCCAGTTGAGCTGGGGTGTTGTGGCTGGAGGTGCCCACTTTAAAGGCACATAGGTTCGCCCTTTCCCTGCCTTTCCCACTTCCCCCTTGTGGATGTAGGCATATAGGTTCGCCCTGTCCCTGCCTTTCCCACCCTCTCCTGCCTCCAGAGGACCTCTGTAGCTGTTTGCCTCCAACTCCTCACAGCGTTAAAAAAAAAAAAAAAAAAGCGCTTTTTATGCGCTGCTATTCTGAGGCTTTTATTGACGTGCAGTATGACTGGAGCTCGGTGGACTCGGTCCTTTGACATAAGAGCGGTACTCAGCTCCTCCGGGAAGGGCCAGCGGAATGCGTTCCGATCGGGGTGATTTTAGCGTGAAGCTGCCATTTTGTATTTTATTCCGCCGTTTTTCGGCGATGGCTGCTGAGGGAGTTAAGCGCTGTTCCTGTTGTGGCAAGCGCAGATCAGCAGCGGGGCTCTGTAAACGTGCTGTATAGACTGTAGAGCCAGTACGAGCATGGCGAGCGATGAGTCTTCCCGCTCAATGGAGCTGGCAATGGGCGCCATCTTGGAAGTGCCGCATGGCTTGACCCCCGCGGTTGCGGAGGAGTCTGTGAGCAGAGGGGCGCCTCGGGCCGAGGCTACCAGAGGAGCTCCGTTCCCCATAGTTCCTAATTCGGAGACGGGAGGTCAGGCTGAGTTTTTCTCCCCTGGGTTTGTGCTTATTTTACATAAAGCCTTCATGCTGAAAAGAGCTCTGCCGCAGGTGTCTGACACTGCGGTACTTCCTGGTCTCCCTCCGACTGATGATGGCCCGGGGCAGATGTCAGAAGTGGATGCCGCTGAGCGTTGGATGCACACTAGACATAGACGGGTAAATTCCCCGTCTGAGAGTGGCGCACCACCCCCCCCCCCCCCCCCCCCGGTGGTCGGGCTGTGGAGACTCTGAGGGATCTGGCAGTCCTTCGTGGTCTGAGGAGCCAGAGGAAGGTGCCGGTTTGCCACTGGATCTGGATGATCCCACTGCGGTTCGGATTTTCCACCGCGATGAGCTGCCAGTGCTTATCTCTGATGCCTTACAGGCCCTCTCTATTGATGATCCTGTTCAAGACGAGGCCTCCTCTGGTTATCCGAGGATGGCGAGTACTAAGAAGCCTGCTCGAGCCTTTCCTTTGCATGACTCCATCCAAGAGCTTATTTCTGCTCAATGGGCTGACCCAAAGGGGCCCTTGAAAGTGGCCAGGGCGATGGGGCATCTACCCTCTGAGTGAGGAGCACTTGGCCCGTTTTGGGATGCCTAAAGTGGATGCATTAGTCACGGCTGTGACAAAAAAGACCACCCTCCCAGTAGAGGGAGGGGTCGCCCTGAAGGACATTCAGGACCGGTGCCTGGGAATCAGCGCTAAAACGTTCCTTTGAGATTTCGGGCCTAGACTTAAGGGCGTCTGTTTGCAGTTCTTATGCTGCTCGAGCCTGCCTTTCTTGGTTACAACAGGCAGTGGAACAACCCGTGGATGGTGCGGAGTCCTTTGCTGAGGTTTCACCGCGCATGGAGTCGGCCTTGTCATTTTTAGCTGACGCCCTCTATGATCTGGTCAGAGCTTCAGCTAAACAGATGTCTGTGGTGGTGTCCGCCCACCGCCTTCTATGGCTATGGCATTGGGCGGCTGACATGGTTTCTAAGCAAAGGCTGGTGAAGTTGCCCTTTCGGGGACTTCTGTTATTTGGAGAGGAGTTGGAGAGGATTGTTAAAGACCTGGGAATGCTAAACCCCTGCTGTTACCTGAGGATAGACCGCGGCCTTCTTCCAAGGGTCAGGTGGTTCCCTCCTTCTCTAGACCTCGCTTCCGTGAAGCTAGAAGGTATCGCCCGGGGCGCTCTGCTGGGTTCACTCAACGTGCCCGTTTTCAGCAGAGGAACTCCTTTCGCTCGGACAAGCGATCCGCAGTGCTAGGCCTGGAGTTCAAGGGCGACCCTCTCAATGATGGTGCGCCGGTCCACTCCTTCTTTACAGATGTAGGAGGACGCCTTTCCCTCTTTCTAGAGGAGTGGACCAAGATTACCTCCTATCAGTGGGTCCTGCACCTGATCAGAGAAGGTTACCGATTGGAATTAAATGCCCCGGTGAGAGACGTGTTTTTAGAGTCCCGATGCGGTACTGCCGTCAAATGGGCGGCGGTAGAGGAGACCCTACAAGTCTTGTTGCACTGTGGGGCAGTGATCCCTGTGCCTCCTGCCGAACACGGCTACGGTCGTTACTCCATTTACTTTGTGGTGCCGCGAAAAGGCGGGTCTTTTCGGCCCATTCTCAACTTGAAGGAAGTCAACAAGTCTCTAAGAGTGCGGATTTTCACATGGAAACCCTGCGCTCTGTCATTGCGGTGGTACAGCCAGGAGAGTTCCTCACGTCTCTGGACCTAAAAGAAGCTTACTTGCACATACCTATTTGGCCCTCGCACCAACGGTTCCTCCGATTTGCGGTGTTGGGAAGACATTTCCAGTTTCGGGCCTTGCCTTTTGGCCTCGCCACAGCTCCCCGAACCTTTTCAAAGTTAATGGTGGTAGTAGCTGCCTTTCTCAGGTGAGAGGGTATCCGGGTTCACCCGTACCTAGACGACTGGCTCATCAGAGCGGACTCAGCAAAAGAGAGTCATCATGTCACAGCCAGAGTGGTCTCAGTACTGCAATCTCTGGGCTGGGTCGTCAATATGCCCAAAAGTCACTTGACCCCCCTCTTAATCTCTAGAATATTTGGGGGTCCGGTTCAACACGGCCTCAGGGTTTGTTTATCTACCCAAGCAAAGGCAGTGCAAGCTTCAGAATCAGGTCCGTCTGCTCCTGAGGATGCCTCGCCTGCGAGCTTGGGACATTGTCCAGCTGTTGGGGTCGATGACGACCACCTTAGAAATGGTGCCATGGGTGAGAGCGCATATGAGACCTCTGCAGATTTGCCCTGCTTCAGCGATGGTCTCCGATGTCCCAGGATTATCAGCGCAGACTCACGTGGCTCCCTGCGGCCTAACTCAGTATGGAGTGGTGGCTCTCAGACAGCATGCTGCGGTGAGGAATGCCGCTAGCGCTTCCCGATTGGTGCCTGGTGGTAACGATTGTCAGCCTGAAGGGCTGGGGAGCACATTGCCAGGGAAGCTATGCCCAGGGTCTATGGACACCCGAGGAAAAGGGGTGGTCCATCAATCGCTTAGAACTGAGAGCGATATTTCAGGCGCTTCTGGCCTTTCACAAAACCCTGGAGGGACTGGCTGTTAGAGTTCTGTCGGACAACACGACAGCAGTGGCCTACATAAATCAACAAGGCAGCACTCAGTGCAGAGCACTGGCCGCAGAGGCCGCGTTAATTTGCCACTGGGCCGAGCTACATCTGCAGCTTCTGTCAGCAGCTCACATAGGTCAGAGCAACGTGCAAGCCGATTTTCTAAGCAGGCATCAAATCGACCCAGCGGAGTGGTAACTGGCAGACAAAGTGTTCCTTCAGATCTGTGCCAAATGGGGAAAGCCCATGATGGATCCTATGGCGTCAAGCACAAATGCCAAAGTCCCGTCCTTTTTCAGCAGACGGAGAGATGCTCGCTCTGCGGGGTTGGATGCCTTGGCGAAACCCTGGCCTCCGGGTCTCCTGTATGTGTTCCCTCCTTGGCCCTTAATAGGGCTTCACATCCGGACATTGCCCGGTTTCTGAGAGGAGTGCTACGGCTCCAGCCTCCCATGCAGGCCCCTTGCCCGGCCTGGAACCTGGGGCTAGTATTAAAGGCTCTTCAGTGTTCGCCCTTCGAGCCGCTGAAGCGCGCTTCATAGAAGGATGTGACTCTAAAGAAGGTCTTTTTGGTGGCCATTGCATCGGCGAGACGGGTATCTGAGCTCCAGGCGCTGTCCTGTCGAGACCCTTTTCTGCAATTCTCAGAGTCCGGAGTAACGGTACGTACTGTGCCTTCCTTCCTGCCTAAGGTGGTTTCAGCGTTTCACCTAAACCAGCCTATCTATTTGCCCTCCTTTACTAGGGAGGAGTTTCCAGAATCCTTTGGGCAGTTGCACCTCCTGAAAGTGCGCTGGGCTCTGTTGCAGTATCTGCAGATGTCAAATGCTTTCAGGATCTCTGATCACCTTTTTGTATTGTTGTCAGGTCCTCGCAGAGGGTCTCCAGGGTCTAAAGCCACTATAGCCCATTGGCTTAAGGAAGCCATTTTTTCTGCATATCTGCTGTCTGGCCGGTCTCCGCCTGACGCCTTTAAGGCTCATTCCACAAGAGCGATTTCCTCCTCCTTGGCCTGAAACTGGAGCACTCTCTCTTCAAGAGATCTGTAGTGCAGCAACTTGGGCTTCTAAGCTTTCTTTTGCCCGACATTACAAGCTGGATGTGGCTGCCAGGAGGGACGCACTTTTGGAGCACAAGTGCTGGCGCGTGGTGTGGCTTGTTCCCGCCCTATCTAGGGATTGCTTTGATACATCCCATTCATAATGGATTCATCTGCTGCTGATGACAAGGAAGGGAAAATTAGGCTCTTACCTCGGTAATTTTCTTTCCTTTAGTCACAGCAGATGAATCCATGATCCCTCCCTGTTCAGTTTTTCCTGCAGACATGTTCCCTCATTGGGAGAAGTTGGAAAACAGTCTTCAGGATTTCTGTTCTTCTACAGGAGGTTGAGTTCGTCCCTCCTTTGTGTTATTGCTCCTGTTCTGGGGCGTTCGTTCGCTGTGAGGAAAGTTCATGTTATGTTACTTTGCGGTTTAACACTGCTTTGGAAGCTTCAAAATACTGAGAGGCAGATGGAGCTAGCCGTCCTAGGGGCACTATGGTTTTCAGTGTTCTCTATCTCCGCCTGCTGGTAGGTGGACACAACCCATTCATAATGGATTCAACTGCTGTGACTAAAGGAAAGAAAATTACCAAGGTAAGAACCTAATTTTCCCCCTTTTTTTTTTTTTTTTTTTTTACTTCATGTTTTCTTGTTTTACAGTGTTGTTTTGTTATGAAGGTACGTGAGCAGTATTAATTATTTTCACTAGAAGAGGCAGCCTTTAGAGGCATTTTAGATGTTTGGTTGCTGTTCTCCACTGGAGAAATTTATAATTCTATATTTAATATAATTTTGTTTTTGTAGGAGAATAAGAAATAAACTACCATTTTTGTTAGTCTTTGGAAAGGAAGGTTTTAAGGTAAAAGCATTTAACCTTTGACATATGGAGGGGTATTTTTGATATGACATCCAAATCTGAAAATGTTTTGTGGAAAATGTCCAAAAATCCAGTAGCTAACAAGGTCATTTTCAAAACAGAGAAAGTCCAATTATTTGTTTCAAAAATGGCCATCTGCTAGACATTTTTGTGCTCAGTGGCCCTGATATTTAGACCGCGGGAGATAGCCAGACTGTCTCCTGCGGTCTGAGCTGAACCTGAATATTCAATGTTGGGCTGTTTCCGATGACCAGCATTGACTATCTGTGGGTGTTGGGGGTCGGCCAGGTTGAAGATAACCGGCTGTATCGATATTTAGACATAGCCGGTTATCTAAACTGGCCAAAAAAATACCAGGGTTGACGTGGCTAAATATGACCACCAAACCCAGATTAAAAATCAGCAGATAGCCAGTTATATTGTGTAATATAACTGGTTATCCACCAGCTACTAACCACGGATATTATTTATTTATTTATTTATTGCATTTGTACCCCACATTTTCCCACCTTTTTGCGGGTTCAGTGTGGCTTACAGTAAGTTATGAAGACTGGAAGTACATTTTGTTACAGCTCAGTTATGGATTACATTATGAAGTGTTATGAGACAAGTTTTGTAACAAGGAATATAATAATGGAAAAGATCATTGAGACATTGGAAGGAAAGAACGGGAAACTAAGTGGGGCGATACATTGGAGGGAACCCGCGGGAAACAGGTATGATTGAGGTAAGTTTCAGCAGAGGATAGCTGGTTATGTGCTATTTAATTGGTCAGCATCTGTTCTGACCGGTTAAATAGCGCTAAATATCAGGCAGAGTTTGTCCATCTTTTCGGACCATTTTAGATAAAAAAAATCGTCTAAGGGCAAAACACACAAGAACAAGCCATTGGGATGTATTTGGGGGGGGGGGGGGGGGGTCCAGCATTCTTGGTAGATTGGCCACACAGACATCCCAGCAGAGCAGTGGGGCACCCTAGGGGGCACTATTTCACATAAAAGCTCCCAGGAACTCATCTTGCCTTTACCTCCTTATATGGTGAATTCTCCAAGACTCACCAAAAACCTACTGCACACCACTACAATAGCCCTTACTTGTCCAAATTCAGTACGTGAGGGCCACAAGCAGGCCAGATTTTCAGAATATCTCTAATGAATATGCATGAGGGGGGTTTGCATGCCCACTTCTAGTGTATGCAAATCCCTCTCATACATATTCATTAGAGGGGTCCTAGAAATCTGGCCTGTTTGCAGCTGTCGAGGCCTGAACTTGGATAAGCCTGCAGTATACAGCAACTGATTTACAGAACTTTGGCCCTCTTTTAAGATTTCTTCGCAGGAATATTAGTTACTAGAGTGGCCAAGAGAATCTGGATTTAGAGATGTGGGTTGGGAAATCTTCCCATGCTTTATTTTTCCATGGAAATTGTTCCATTTCTAAAAAATCTTTGTTTAATATTCCTTAGTTATATTTATTGGATGCCAACGCAATAGTAGGAAAGTTTGGCTCGAACATTTAAATCGCATCAAGAGTAATTTTATAAAATTGTCCCCAGAACATAGTGCACATATTTACATTGCTCTGACAATCGAGCAGTTTTCACATTCTTTTGCACGTGACTGTGGAATATTTTTTAATATATTATGTGTTTTAAGTTCCGACGCTCTCCATGCTGTGCCCTCGGGCACAACTACACCTATAATACGTGGAAAAAGCACTGTAGGGCTCTTCTACTAAAGGGTGTTAAGCACTTAATGCACAGAAACAAGGTACTGCATGACTGCATTAAGCAGTCTTGTGGTAGTTTACCTGGTTCTGCATGTTACACAGTTTTTCAGTCAGGGGACATGGCATGGGTAGAGAGTAGATGTGGAAGCACTAGCAAGCTAGTGTGTGAAACTTAACCAGGCACTAACTGGCAAATGCAAAGTTGATGAGGGACCACTTACCACCTTCTAAATAGGAGATGCTAAATACTTCTGTGTTCACTGGGAGCAGGTACCGTATGTTAATCTGACCCCGTATGTTAATCTGAACGTTAATGCACAACCTGCTGTTAAAAAATTTTATATATAGTGGGAACTCCCCTTCTTGATACAGAGTTAGTTTTGGACATGTTAAGTTTTGGACTTAACACACTAATTCAAAATTTTAACGCCCTTTAATAGAAGGGCCCCTGTATTTTGCTACCATTTTACCTTTAACACACCTATGCAGTGGGCAAACAAGTCCCTCCCTCCCTCTGAGTTTCAGGGTCCCCCCTCCGAGTTCCAGGGGTCCCCCTCCCGCCCTCCCAGTTCCAGAGTCGTCGTCCCTCCCTTCCTCCCTCCCTCCCTCCCTTCCAGTTCCAGGCCCCCTCCCTCCAATTTTTAAAAGTCATCTTCACTTACCACAAGTCAGGGTTACGGCGGCTGGCAGCAGCGGTAAAACGCGTGCACAGGCTCGGCCCTTCTCTCTCTTTTTCTCAGCTGTGGTCCTGCCCTTGCAGAAACAGGAAATGAGGGCGGGACCACAGCTAAGAGAGAGAGAGAGAAGGGCCGAGCCTGCACGCGTTTTACCACTGCTGGCCGCCGCCGTAACCCTGACTTGGTAAGTGAAGATTTTTAAAAATTGGAGGGAGGGGGGCCTGGAACTGGGAAGGAGGGAGGAAGGGAGGGACAAAGACCCTGGAACTGGGAGGGAGGGAGGGGGGACCCTGAAACTCTGAGGGGGGGGAGGGAGGGGACGACCCGACCCTGGAACTCTGAGGGAGGGGGGATGACGACCCTGGAATACGGAGGGAGGGGGGACACGAACTGGGAGGGAGGGAGGGGGGCCCCTGGCACACACTCTCAATCTCACACACACACTGTCTCTCTCTCACGGACACACTCGCACCCAGTCTCACTCTCTCTGTCACACACACTTGCACATTCTCTCTCTCTCTCTCTCTCTCTCTCTCACAGTCACTCTCACATACACTCTCTCAAACATACACACTCCGAAGAAAACCTTGTTAGTGCCCGTTTCATTTGTATCAGAAACGGGCCTTTTTTACTAGTTTTATTATAAAATCTCCACTACTGTGCTACCCCTTGTCACTTATGTTCAGATCGGAGGGAAGTTGGTTGGTAAATAAGGAAAGCAAATAGCTTTCTTTTTAGCATTCATTTTTACAATTTTATAGTTAGCAGAAATGTTTTATTAACAGTTAAGAAAATGTCTGTCAGCTCAGAGGCAGCAGAACCTGAACCTCTGTTCCCACTGTAGCTCCTTGTGACTGAGCAAGTCACTTAACCCTCCATTGCCCCAGATACAAACGCCTGTATATAATATGTAAACTGCTTTGATTGTAACCACAGAGAGGCAGTTTATCAAATCCCATCCCCTTTCCCTTTTGTTGGCGGGGCCAAACAAACTAATCTCCAGCTTTGCCCCCAAGCTCTCTAGCTGCTGATGCTTTATTGGGCAAAATATTGGTGGGGCTGTGTCCCCACACCCCCATCCCGTTGCCTATGTCTCAGCTGTACCCACATTATGTATTTCAGTATATTGGGGCTGGCTGATTTTCGGGAAGGAGATTTTAAGCTGGGTATGATTTGAAATGAAAGGTATACACTTTTATTCCAAGGTAGTGTAAACTAGTGGTTCTCAAACCTGTCCTGGGGCTTCACCAGCTAGTCAGGTTTTCAGGCTATCTCTAATGACTATACATTAAATATCCACTCTTATCCGGGTTCCTTAGTTCCACTATAGTTACATATATTTTATAACCATTACACAGCAACTATGCCATATACAAAATTTTATTATATGAACTCAATTTTTACAAACTCTTATTAAAATATGCCTTCAAAATCACAACCATGAGGTGAACAAAGGTTGTGATTTTGAAGACATATTTTAATAAGAGTTTGTAAAAATTGAGTTCCTATAATAAAGTTTTGTATATGACATAGTTGCTGTGTAATGGTAATGATATACATGAGACAGGTATGCATGCCTGTCACTTCCATTGTATGCTTCTCTCGCTCATGCATATTCATTGAGGATATCCTGAAGCCCGACTGGCCAGTGGTCCCCCAGGACAGGTTTGAGAACCACTGATGTAAGCTATGAGAAGGAAAGAGCAAAAGAGGAGGTAGTGAAGCTGAGAAACGATGCTGTCTGAAGCCTTCCAGCTCCTATTGCTCCCTAATTGTAAGGCTTAAATGGTTTCAAGGTTAGTCTGCCTCTTCCATGTGGCAAAGAGCAACTCAGCTGCTGAACCCCAGGTTAAGGAATTTTATTACACTATGTAATTAATTACTGGCAGCAGACAGCAGATGCTTTAGGTTAAGGCCAAATGCCTGCAGTACTGTTACCATTGGCCATTTTTCAGAATTTCTTGGAGAATTGTCCCAGTTTTGGTTCTAGTGCTCATTTGACTCCAGAAGATTCTTAACCCTTTGAAGTGCAACCAGAATGATAAAGGGGATGGAACTCCTTTCATATGAGGAAAGGCTAAAGAGGTTAGGGCTCTTCAGCTTGAAGAGAGATGGCTGAGGGGAGATATGATTGAGGTCTACAAAATCCTGAGTGGTGTAGAACGAGTAGAAATGAATATATATATATATATGTGTGTGTGTGTGTGTATTTTTTTAACCACTTTCAAAATAGTATAAAGACTAGGGAACACTCAATGATGTTACATGGAAATACTTTTAAAACAAATAGGAGGAGATATTTTTTCACTCAACGGATAGTTATGTTCTAGAACTCATTGCCAGAGGATGTGGTAACAGTGGTTAGTGTATCTGGGTTTAAAAAAACGTTTGGACAAGTTCCTGGAGGAAAAGTCCATAAGTCTGCTATTGAGACAGACATGGGGAAGCTACTGGTTGCCCTGGGATTGGTAGCCTGGAATCTTGCTACTGTTTGAGTTCTGCCAGGTACTTATGACCTGGATTGACCACTGTTGGAAACAGGATACTGGGCTAGATTGACCATTGGTGTGACCCAGGGCCAGCCAGCTTTTTAGACCAGTTCCAGCGGGAGATTCAGAAAGGGTCTCTTTAGGCTTTTTACCGTGTGGGGTAGCAGACAATGGGAATCCTATGCTAATCTATTTAAACGAGCTATTTAGCATTCAAATGTGCAGCCCCTACCTTTTTTACATGGGACGTGATGAAGTCAGTTGCTGTCATAGAATGAGGTGGAGCAGTCTGCTGTGTATTTTTCTGATGAGGGAAGCTGAGGATCATGTTCTGAGGATGGCCAATAAGCAGGAAGTGGCAGTGCGGATGGGTCAGGCCCCTCTGGCAAGCAGGGTTTGCTGGGAGATCGGTGCTGTCAGGACACTTTCATTCTTTCCTTAGGTATTGAGAGATTGTAGCTGAGCCTTGAAGAGAAGGGAAACCAGACTTTTCCAGCACAGCATTAGGGATTTCCTGTACCGTCCCAAAAGAGAGAGCCTGGATCCAGGAGCACAGAGGCAGAATCTGGGAGGGGGGGGGGGGTGTTGGCCACCACACTCAGTACCCTACGATCCAGACCCACTTCCTGAATTGCACTTTTGTACTGATCGGCGCTTCTGTGACAGTGAGAACCCTTGTATTTCTAGATTCTCTCTTCTGGGACTGAAGGATTCTCTGGATGTAGTTTCCTTTTCTGTTTAATCTTTCTTTGCAAAAGGGCAGTGAATTGTTTTTTTTTTGGGGGGGGGGGGGGGGGGGGGTTTGCTGGAGATGTGCGCATTTCTCCCAGTAACCATCAGCTGGGAAAAGTGAACAGTGTTCACTGTGAGCTTTCGTCTTTGGGGGCTATGTGTCACAAAACCATCCAGATGCCTCTTGATTTTTCTTAAGAAGAAAACAAAAATGAGCAGACCTACAGACCATTATGCCAAGTCATCGCATGGCTGCATTACTGGCTGTTTAATAAAAATATTTATTTTATTTATTTATTTAGATTTTGCTCACACCTTTTTCAGTAGTAGCTCAAGGTGAGTTACATTCAGATACTCTGGATATTTCTCTGTCCCAGGAGGGCTCACGATCTAAGTTTGTACCTTAGACAAAGCAGGGTTAAGTAACTTGCCCAAGATCACAAAAAGCAGCAGTGGGATTTGAACCGGCCAGTAACCTTCCTCTACCCACGGCTTTCTTGTACACATTTCTTGTATGTGCGTATGAAAGCCGTGGGTAGCACACACTGTTCTGAGCATGCGCAGAGCAGCCACTCTTATCAAATGACTGTTCTGTGCCTTTGCAACTTACCAGCTGTCTCTCTCCTACCGAGCTGCTTGCTGTTTTTGCGAGTAGCTCATTTGCTTGCTGTTTCCTTTGGGAATCGCATGCTTTTTTTTTTTTTTTTACCGAGGTGGTAATAGCAAGCTGTTCGCTCCAGGGACCTTTGTGCATTGTCGCACCCCCCCCCCCCCCCCCCCCAGTATGGCTGTTCTTATGTTCCCATTGTAGTCATGGTTTCTTCTTTCTCCCCCTCCTCCCCCAATATATCTTTATTGATTTTTCAAAGATTCCAGTACAACTTCAGGATAGTACGAACCCCTTCAATCATCAAAAACTAAACAGTGTAACTGCCAACAGGCACAAGAAACTTCTAATTCCCCCTCCCCTCCCTGTTCTGAGTATACTCTCCACATTTTCAATTACAAATCCATTGGTCAGCATCAATGAGAACAGCTTACATTAACAAAGCAAAATTCTGAGTGTAGGCAAATCAAAGTGGACAGAAAGCAAGGACCAAAAATAAACTTAATACAAAGTATACTAATACAGTGCTACTGTTAGAAAGCAATTCCAGAATGCATCAGCTTTTTCATGTGTTAATACTACAGTATAAGCAAACTGAGGGAAATATACATTCAAACTCTTTGGAAGAGCATAGCAGAAGTATGGGCAGCTGGGGTTCTCCAACAGTTTGGACCATCACAAACAGAAGGAAAAATACTGAAAAGGGGGGCACCAAAAATATAGACGAGTAGAACAAAACGAAACTTCTCACAGCTGATGTTCAAACCAAAAATTTATTCAGAATTCTTCTAAAAACATGGGACACAACCTGACATGACTCGTGTTTCGGCCCAATCGACCTGCATCAGGGGGTCTATACATTTGAAAGTCACATATAAACAATAATAAATAAATTTAAACAACTTTTAAAGACTTTTTTTTTCAACTAGCCTTCAGACACACTGGGAGTCACGTCCTGACCTTGCTGAAGCTGACACCGCTTATCCCTGCCCCATCTCTTACCTATTGAATGTATGTTTTTTTTCCTGTTTTTAATGGTGTTCCTTTTCTTTCTTTTATTTTTATTTTTATTATTATTTTATTTTGTAAACTGCTTTGGCTAACGTATAAGCGATATATCAAGCTTTTAGTAAGCTATAAGCTATCCCTTCCACCCCCCTCCCAGGATAGTGATTAAAGCTGAATTAAATTCAAACCAAAAAGGTTTGGCTCTTCAGGAACTCCCACCACATATGAATTATAATGCCTCTTTGCCCACCCTCCTCTAGCAGGACCCAAAAGGCAGGCAGAGCTCCAAAGTCTCAATGTGTGGTTGAGACGATGGTGCAGGGATGAGGGATTTAGATTTGTTAGGAATTGGGCGACATTCTGGGAAAGGGGGAGACTTCCAAAAGGATGGGCTCCACCTTTACTGGGATGAAACCAGGCTGCTGCTGCTAACTTTTAAAAAGGAGATACATCAGCGTTTAAACTAGAATGGGGGGTGCGGGAAAGCTGACAGTCGCCCAGGAGTACATGGTTCGATGTGGAGTATCCTTGAAGGATACTATTGAAACAAAGCATTTATGGAATTCCAGTAGAGAGGTTTCAACAATGCTGGAAGTAAGCCAGGTGTGCATAATGAGAGAGCAGGATAAAGGATGCGCATTATCCCCTTCAGCTTCTAAGCAGCTTGTAGATCATAGGAAAAAATACAGTTTGAAGTGACTGTTTACAAATGCTAGACGGGAAAGTTAGAATATATATCACAAAATGGTGAGGTAGATTTAATACACAGTCACAAAAGAGAGGGTATTACAGCATACAAGCATACAACAAGAACAAAAAAAGCAACACTTATCTCTTTCTTGAAGGCCCAGTGTTGCTTCTTTTTGTTCTTGAGGTAGATTTAATAGGCATCTCAGAAACTTTGTGGAAAGAGGACAATCAGTGGGACACTGTAATGGTACAAGCTGTATTGCAATGATAGAGAGGATCAAATTGGGGGGGGGGGGGGAGGTTGCATTATATGTTAAAGAGGGAATTGAGTCAAATAAAATAAACATTCCATATGACACAGATAGCAGCGTGGAATCATTATGGATAGAAATTCCATGTGTGAAGGGAAAGAGTATTCTTGTAGGGCTGTACTACAGTCCACCGTGACAGAACAAACAGACGGTTGAAGAAATGTTTACAGAGATTAGGAAAGCTGGCAAATTGGGCAACGCTATAATAATGGGTGATTTCAATTACCCCGATATTGACTGGATAAATGTTACATTAGGGAGTGCCAGGGAGATAAAATTTCTAAATGTAATAAACGACTGCTTCTTGGAGCAGCTGGTCCAGGAACCGACAAGAGGGGGAGCCATTTTGGATCTGGTCCTTGGTGGCGTGCAGGGCATAGTGCGAGAGGTGGTGGTGGTGGTGGGTCCCCTCGGAAACAGTGATCATAACATGATCAAGTTTGAGCTACTATATGGGATGAACCCTCAAAGGAAATCTACTGTAGCTGCATTTAATTTTCGAAAGGGCAACTATAATAAGGAAAATAGTTAAAAAGAAACTAAAAGGATCGGCTGCTAAGGTTAGGACACTAAATCAGGCGTGGACGTTATTCAAAAGAACCACCTTGGAAGCCCAGTCCAGATGTATACTATGAGGCATATTTTCAAAGCACTTAGCCTTCCAAAGTTCCATAGAAACCTATGGAACTTTGGAAGGCTAAGTACTTTGAAAATATGCCTCTATGTGTTTGCAAAGGTGGAAAGAAGAGAAAACGTCAGCTAGCATGGTTAAAAGGGGACGTAAAAGAGGCCATTATAGCCAAAAGATTGTCCTTCAAAGAATGGAAAAAGGACCCAAATAAAGAAAATAAGAAGAAACATAAGCACTAGCAAGTCAGATGCAAAGTATTAATAGAGAAGGCTAAAAGAGTATATGAAGAGAAACTTGCCGCAGAGGCTAAAACTCACAGTAGGAACTTTTTCAGGTACATCAGAAGGGGAAAGCGTGCAAGGGAATCCGTTTAGACCATTACATCACAAGGGATTAAAAGGGGCACTCAGGGGAGGTCAAGGCCATAGCGGAGAAACTGAATGAATTCTTTGCTTCCTTCTTTACGGAAGAAGATGTAAGAGATCTGCCTGAACTGGAAATAGTTTTCAAGGGTGATGATGCGGAGGAACCAAATGAAATCTCAGTGAACCTGGAAGGTATACTGAGCCAAATTGACAAATAAAAGAGTAGTAAATCACCTGGACTGGATGGCAGACATCCAAAGGTACTCAAAAGAACTGAAGCATGACATTGCTGATCTGCTGTTAGTAATATTTAACCCTTCTTTAAAATCGTCCATAGTACCTGAAGATTGGAGAGTGGCCAATGTGGCGCCAATTTTTAAAAAGGTTCTAGGGGTGATCCGGGAAATTATAGACAGGTAAGCCTGATATCGGTGCCGGGCAGAATAGTGGAAACTATTATAAAGGATAAAATTACAGAACACACAGACAAACATAGTTTAATGGGACAGAGTCAGCATGGGTTCAGCCGAGGGAATTCTTGCCTCAACAATTTGCTTCATTTCTTTGAAGGCATGAATAAACGTGGATAAAGGTGAACCAGTTGTTGTAGTGTATCTAGATTTTCAGAAAGCTCGTGATAAAGTTCCTCATGAGAGACTTAAAATTAAAAGTCATGGGATAGGAGGCAAGGTTCTGGTGTGGATTAGGAATTGGTTATTGGACAGAAAACAGAGAGTAGGGTTAAATGCTCATTTCTCTCAGTGGAGGAGGGTGAACAGTAGAGTGCCACAGGGATCTGTACTGGGATCGGTACTATTTAACATATTTATAAATGATATGGAAGTCAGAACGACGAGTGAGGTGATCTAATTTGCAGATGATACAAAACTATTCAAGGTTGTGAAAACATGTGTGGACTGTGAAATATTGCAGGAAGACCTTAGGAAATTGGAAGACTGAGCATCCAGATAGGAGATGCAATTTAATATGGACAAATGCAAGGTGATGCACATTGGAAAGAATAATCCGAATCATAGTTATCTGATGCTAGGGTCCATTTTGGGTGTCAGCGCTCAAGAAAAGATCTGGATGTCATTGTAGATAATACGCTGAAATCGTCTCCTCAGTGTGCAGCAGCGACCAAAAAAGCAAACGGGATGCTAAGAATTATTAGGAAAGGGATGGTGAATAAGTCTGAAAATACTATAATGCCTTTCTATTGCTCTGCTGTGTGTCCCTACCTTGAGTTTTGCGTTCAGTTCTGGTCGCCGTATCTCAAAAAAAGATATAGCAGAATTAGAAAAGGTTCAAAGAAGAGCGACCAAAATGATAAAGGGGATGAAACTCCTCTCCTATGAGGAAAGGCTAAAGAGATTAGGGCTCTTTAGCTTGAAAAAGAGACAGATGAGGGGAGATATGATTGAGGTCAACAAAATCCTGAATGGTGTAGAATGAGTAGAAATAAATCGATTTATTTTATTTTTTACTCCTTTCAAAAGTACAAAGACAGGGGACATTCGAGAAAGTTACATGGAAATACTTTTAAAACAAATTGGAGGAAATATTTTTTCACTCAATGAATAGTTAAACTTTGGAACTCTTTGTTGGAGGATGTGGTAAAAGTGGTTAGCGAATCTGGGTTTAAAAAAGGTTTGGACAAATTCCTGGAGGGTCCATAGTCTGCTATTGAGACAGACATGGGAAGCAACTGCTTGCCCTGGGATTTTTAGTATGGAGTGTTGCCAGGATTTGGGTTTCAACCAGGTACTTGTGACCCGGCTTGGCCACTGTTTGTAAAACAGGATACTGGGCTAGATGGACCACTGGTCTGACCCAGTATGGCTACTCTTATGTTCTTATAATGCTCACGTAACTGTGGGTCAATAAAATGTAATTTCTGAGTGTTCAGATACCATCTACACAGGAGTTTTAGCTCAATCTGTACTAGACTGGCAGAAACTTAAGAGTTAATGAAGTCTTTCAGTGTCTGTCATTCCTTCCAGTCTAGGGAGATTCTCAAATCTTCTTCCCATTATTTTTGATACCACAGCTTCACCTGAGGCGCTGGCAGGAGGATATTCTGAAGTTTTGCTGCCCTACTCGCTCCCCCTTAAGACTATCTCAAAGGAGGTCAACTCCACAAACAGGGCCTCCTGTATACTTTTTGAGAGGTGTAGTGTCTAACTTGCAGGTATATATTAAAAATCCCTATGACTTGGCTGGAACTCATCTTGCAGCCTAGTAAACTGTTTGAACACTATCCCTCTCATAAGGTAGACCAGCCCCTCGAGTCCCCCTTGTTTTAGGTGATCTAATCCTAGAAGCCTAGGAACTGATTTCTCCCCCATCAAAGTACAATGAAATTGCTGAGCTCTTCCCCTTAGTCATCCTCTGTTTTTAACTTGTTGGCCTTGTAGTGTCTCTCTTGTTTCATTGTACATAAGGGAAAAGGGGATCCTGGGGAACTCTTTTAGGTGAAAAGACAACATACCAAAAGGTCCCTAGAGTATCTTGTGCTCTTGCTGTCAATCATTTTTTATATTTCAATGCTGGGAATATAATGCATCCATTGTCCCATTTTTGTAGTTCAACTGGGTCTACTAGAACATCAACAGATTTGATGGCAGGAGCAGGAGGAAATGGGGGACTTTTCAAATCATTAAGGGCCCCTTTTACCATGCTGTGGTAAAAAGGGGACGCACACCAAGGCCCTTTTTTACTGCAGCAGGTAAAATGCTGTTTTTTGTTGTTTGTTTTATTTTTTTTAAGGAAATAGCCATGCACTAATCACAGGGATTGGCGCACAGCTATTTACAGTGGGAGCCCTTACCGCCATCTATTTAGATGATGGTAACCCAGCAGTTTCCGGGCAGCAATTACTGCCTGGTAAGCCCTGGACTCCTACAGTAGCTTGGTGGTAGTCCCGATTTGAAACGTGGCAAAACGGTGATAGCCCTACCGCCACTTCATAAAAGGGCCGTAAAAAATTATGAATTAAGACAAAGCTGCTCTTAAAAGCAGGGTTTAATAAAATCCAAGGCACCAAAGCACCGGGGCAAATAGAAATTGGATTTTGTGTCCTCCCAAAGTTCCCTCAGCCACAAAACATTTTATTTCCAAGTGCACTGTGCTGCCACAAGGCACAGGCAGAGCTGCTTCATCTCAAGTCTAGTGAGATTTGAAAGCATGAGATGAAGCAGCTCTCTCTTCACCATGCAGGTCGAATTCACTGCGAGCTTGATGACAGTGGGGTTCAATTGGCAAGAGTACATTTTTGAGGTACAGGTAGCCAGGCAGGGTAGAAAGAAAATAGCTAAGTAAAGAGGAGAGGAATTGCTGGTTAGCTAAGTGGGAGCAGTTAGTGAGTGAAGAGGGTTGAGACTGCTGGAGACAACTAAGTGAGGACAGGGAGACTGGGAATGAGTGAGAGAGATGCTGAGGACAAGGAGAAGGAGGAGATGACTGAGAAGAGGGGCAATCTCTCTCTGTCTCTCTCCCCTCATCTACTCAGACTGGTGGTGATAGGTGAAGCTGAGGCAAAAGACTTAGGCACAGCTGTCATAGGGATGATCAATGCTGTGCTGTGACACATTAAGGGCCTGTTTTACTGTTTTTTCATATAATCAGAGAATAAGAAAACAGCCTTAGTAAATTGGGTTCTAATGAGCTTCAGCATACCTCAGAGGAGAGGCCTCTTCCCTCCCAAACTTCAGAGGAGGGAGCAGCAAAATTACTGGTTGGCTTCTTATTAGAAAGAAAATTTGTCAAGCCCTGTCTTAAAGCACTTTTTTTTTTTTTTTTTTGAAAAGTGTGCATCATTTTATTATGGCTGCCTACTTTTTTTTTTTTTTTTTTTTTTTTATCTTTCTTGGCATTTGCTCCATCGGTGCCCCTTTTTATTTTGCGTTCAGATTTCAGACAACCAGACTACTTAAGTGTTTCACTTCCCTTATTTTGTTGAAGCACTTTTTGCTATTCCACATTTCTTCGTTATTCTAAAGATCTCTGTTTGAACACCCATTCCCTGAAACCATGGACATCCCTGTGTGGTAGATGGAGATGATGTAATTACAATGTCCAGGATATTCACTCCCATCTAGGGGTTTATGGGTTGAGGTTTTAAGAGCCTTTGACCTGATAACTTTTCTGAAGTTCATAGAACATGTTCTCTGACGAAGAAGGGCAACCTTCGAAAGCTAATCAAGAAATGTATTAAGTTATGTCCAATAAAAAAGGTATCATCATATTTTCTTTTCCATGTTTTATTTTGTTTGATTTCTATTGATAACCTTAAGAGTGGACTAACACGGCTACCACACTCCTCTACTGGTAGAAAGCAGAAAGAAAGAGTGACTCATTGGCCAGGCAGAAGGGCTCCTAGTGTAGTTGTCTGCATCCAGACTCAATGTATTTTAAATTTAGCTGGGATAACATTGAAAGCGTGGTGAAAAGTATAGCAGAGATTAACCTAGAATTAAGGCCTTCACCCTTGTCTTCATGCTTGTACTGTTTAATCTCTGAATGAATGGAGTGAGAGGGGGACAGATGCTGCCCCAGATCTGTGAGATTAAGCAGTACAATGTAAAGAAGATGTCTGGATTATAGCAGCATCACAGGAAAAGCTAATCCTTCCTGAGGCTGGGGTGGGATGGAAGGCATAAATTGAGTGTGCTGCTTTTATGCTGTATTCGAGTCTGGAGTCCGGAGTTCTGATTTTATAATGTGCTTTTATCCTATTGATATTAAGCTGTACTCCTTCTCTTTACATCTCTACCAATACACCTCAGTCCTGCCCTGGATCACCCTCTTCTAATTGGCAAGCACACAGCTTGGCAGGAACACCTCAGGCCTCCCTTGCAGTAGCTCCTGCTATTCCAGTACTATGTGTCATAGGCACAGCAGTAGCAGTAGAGAAGTACAGGCCTGTACTGGAACAAGATTAGCTGCTGTTCCTATTTCTTGCATTGTTTGAATCTATGCTTCCCCCCACCCCCCTCAGAAGCATATGGTGACTCATTGTACTGAGCACTGGGAATATAATTGTACTTTACTTCTCTGGCATGTCCTTAGCTCAGAAAGTAGGAGAGGTCCCAAGCATTAGGGCTTCAGGGTAAACAGGGAGGTAAAGATACAATGAGGGGCACAGCAGGTGAGAACTGCAGAAGTACACCTGAGGAGGAGTGAGCTGCTTGTTCTGTCTCTGCATTGTTTCCTCCTGCTCTCATTGCAGGAAATGCTTTTCTTGTTTTGGAGAGGATATTGTCAGTGCTCCTCCCAAATCCTCTTAGGTTGACTGGGAATTTTAGTGACTCACTGGCATTATCCCTGCAGAAACAGAGAAAGGGAACCCTGTCAGGGTGAGGAGAGAAGCATCACTTCCTGTCATCTACCAGTAGAGAAGTTTTGCTACGGAGTGGGTGTGGGGTAAAGTGATTTCATCGAGATCTCTTTTGTCCCTCTGATGATGAAGAACTTCCTGGGCTTGAAGAGTGTTGTGTGTGTTTGTTTTGTTTTAATATTGGCACCTAGAGTCCTAAAAACAGCCACACAAGCTGTCCATGTGCCAGCCTGACACATGGCATAGTGTGGGTGTAGTGATTACCCTATGTGTTCAGAGTATTGGGACTAAACCCATGTGATGGGGTTCTGTTTACGAACTGCCTAACCTGCCTCTCATTTTCTAGAGGGTGATTGGCCATATAAAATCATATGTATGTACCACCTAGCCTAGTAAGTCCCTGTTAACTTTTGAACTGTTCATTTGATTTCATTCTAGTTTCTTACAAAATTAAGATAAAAGGTATCACCTGCCAGCTCCTTTTTAAATTGGACTAATTTAATAGATTTCTGACTAGCTTTTGAGAGCAGTAGTGGGAGTGGAGGAATAGCCTGATGGTTGGTTAGTGCAGTGGACTGAGAACCAAGGGAACAGGGTTCAATATTGACTGTCTCCTTGTGACTCTGGGTAAATCACTCAACCTGCCATTGCCCCAGGTACAAAAACTTAAATTGTAAGCCCACTAGGACAGAGAAAAGTACCTGCATATAATAGAAATATATCCGCTTTGGTTGTACCACAGAAAGACTGTGTATCAAATCCATGACCCTTTACCATTAATCAGTTCAAAGCAAAATGAGCTTTGATATTATGGACTGGTAGCGCTCAAAGGTAGTCACAGATACATTACATTTAGTTCAGATAAAAGCAGTTGCCTACAGCTGTATTTGTTGAATAATTTTCCATAATTGAGTAACCAGCGTAGCAACTACATTATCTTCCCCACAAATACCCAGTTACCTGATATCCTTCTGTCTCTTAGAATCTCTTTTACTTTCTATTTCCTAGTATAGTCAAATTCTCGGGGAGTTCTAAGTATTTTGAAAGGTACCTGCCATTCTTGGTTGCTGTGGTCAGTGAGGGAAAGTACAGGAATTTTGCAGCTTACCACAATTTGTACTCAAGACATGACTAGATCCTAACCTTAACTCTGATAAGAAAGATGACTTCACATAAGAAACAATTCTGACAAAAAAAACATATTTCCTTTTTATCCTGCTAAAGTAGTCCAGACCAATGAGTTGAATCCGCCCTACGAGCAGACATCTGAATATTCCAGTGACGTCACCAGTATAAGATCTGGTGCAGACTGGAATTCTCCAGTATTTCTCTACCTCCAGCAGATGGTGTAGGTTTGGGCTTTAATATCCCATCAGCTCCATTGTTTGAATCTTTGAGAGGGTCCTTGGTAAAGGATCTTGCCCTGAATATAGTGTTTCTGGTAGTCATTTGCTCTGCTAGGCAGGTGTCCAGATTGTAGGCCTTTTCCATTCAGGGATCCTTACTTGTCATGTTCATGCAATGCTGTCTCCCTGCGTAATGTGCCTTCATTTCTACTGAAAGTGGTTCCCCCATTTCATGTGGATCATAAGTTTTCCTCTATCTTTGTGGAGCAAAGGAGGTCAGTTTTCATGGAATATTCATAAGTTGGATGTCTGTAGAGTTTTGCTATGTCATTTAGAGGCAACCAATCCTGTTGCATGTTGGATAGACATTTTGTCTTGTTTCATGGTCCACACAAAGGGCAAGCAGCCTCTACATCCTCATAGCTTAATGGATTAAGGCCACAATTGAGTACACCATTTCACAAAAAGTGGTTCCTGTAGGCCTATGAACCTATTCCACATGAGCTCAGGCAACTTCCTGGGCAGAGGCCCATTTGATTGTTTGTACTTGAAGATAGGAAGGGATCCCCAGAAGCTTAGCTTTCGTACAAGAGCACCTCACTTCAGGTATTGCCACAACATTTCAGTAAGGTTCAAGTTATTTGTTGTGACCACTGCTCCAGTGGCGTAGCCACAGGTGGGCCTGGGTGAGCCAGGGCCCACCCAGTTTGGACTCAGGCCCACCCAAAATTGTTACACTCTTGCTGTGGCTGATGGAGATCCACAAACCTTGCCAGCTGAAGATTTTCTCTCCTTGGGCAGCCAGCGCTCTTCCAAATGTCAGCCAGCAGCACTTGCCTTGAGCTGACGCTGAGACTGGCCCTTCTGCACATGCTCAGTTTTCGCACATGCAAAAGCACTGAACATGCATGGCCTCCTGGCAACAGCATCAATTTGAGGCAAGTGCTGCCGGCTGTCATTTGGATGAGTGCTGGCTGCTCGAGGAGGAAGAGGAAATCTTCAGCTGGCAGGGTTTGGGGATCCCCGCCAGCTCAAGTATTTAATATTTGAGGTTTGTGGGCAGGGAGGGTGGAGAGAGGAAGAAACCAGAGGGGGGCTAGGGGAGGGTCAATTCCATGCCCATCCACCTTGGACTCAGGCCCACCCAAAATTAGCCATCTGGCTATGCCCCTGCACTGCTCTCTAAAAAGAATATTAAGGTCTTTCTCTGGTTCACCAGAGAACATCTGGATGATACACAAGACTTCTTGAATAATGTGCTCTGAACAGATGAATCAAACATTTTGTTTTGGGGACAGAAAATGTAAATATTTTGTTTGGAGAAAACACACACTGTTTTCCAAAGTAGAAACCTCACCCTGACTGTTGAGCATGGTGATGGAGGCATTATGATGTGGGGTTGCTTGATGGAACGGTACATTTCTCCTCTTCCCTGCAAGACCAGTGTGAATATACCCTCCCTCCCAGGGGGAGAAGGAGGAGAAAAGACTGCTTTACTTTTGTTTCATATGCTAGTTTACCTGGTAGCAAATCGGTATTAGCCCTCCCCAGCAGTGAAAATTGCTGGCTGGCATACTAAAGCGAGAGGAAAGAAAAAAAGCAAACTCTTGATAGCCAAGACTGTGGAACAAGGGCCACTGGGGGTTCCTGGTCTGGTTCTCCAGTATGGCGCTATTTCCCCTTCCCTTCCCCTCCCCACCCCCAACTTTCTCCTCAGGCTCTGGAGGAGACCCCAGAGGCTAGTCAAAATGCCTCTTGGAGTACTTCTTGTCTAGAACATAGTTGTTTGGAGACTTTTTTTTTTGTGATGCTTTTGTTTAAAAGAAAGAGGAGGAGAAAGCAACAGGTGTATTGGGGTGCTGTTATGGGCCTCAAAGACTCCTAGAATAGAGAATGACATGGGGACAAAGTTTAGCCCCGTCTCCGCGGGCTCCATCCTCATCTGCAGAAGCCTCGAACGCTTATGGTTTTACATTTAACTCTTTTTATTATAGTATAAAAAGGAACAATATTCTATGAAACTGTTTATAAATCGCGGAAAAAAAACAATAATGAGCAACTATAATAACCCTTCCTCAACCATAATCTACCCTCCAACGCCAACAATAGCTGACTTCTTCTACTCAAGGAACCCTAATCCATCCTGTTAAAATGCCTAGGGGTACAAAATACAACCCATTCTGTTTTCCATAGCAAGGAAGAAATATGCCCCATGAAGCACTGTTATGATTTTTTAAAATCTGGATGAATAATAAATCACAAATAGTCAAGCAGCACCAACGAGGGTGAAAGGGAGCAGAGTGCCAAATGACCGAGACAAACCAGGAGTAAGCGCATCCAAGAGTTTATTTGCCAAGAAATACTGATACAAAGACCCTACACGGGCTGTGTTTCGGCACAAAGCCTTCCTCAGGGGTCTATTTCCTTTCAGATAAGTCCAGACCAATGGGTTATATATCCAGCAGATGGAGCTTCAAGCAGGTCTTGAAGGTCACCAGCAGCAACAATTCATACAGGCTGACTGAAGCTCCATCTGCTGGAACTCATTTGGACTCTCCTCACTTTCACCCTTATTGATGCTGCTTGACTGTTTATGGAATTTTTGAGGACCCCCCCTCCCCCTTTTTTTCTTGGTTGGATTGTATAATTAATCATCAATCTCCGGATTCTGTATAGTTCTTCAGGATTCAGTCTAGCTCTCCTGTCTTTCACAGTCCTTCCTGCAATAGAAAATGTTTTTTTCAGAAGATGTGCTGGAGCAGAAATGTACAGGATCCTCCATGCAAATTTTGCCAGTTGTGGCCAGCGTTTTTGCTTGTTTTTCAAAAAAAAAAAATCACAACATCGTCATCTGCATTACTCAAACATAAATAACTGTCCAATTAATTAACAGTCTTCAAAGTAGAGAAGGACAAAGTGTGTCCCCATCCCCATGGGCTCTGTCCCTCAGTTACCGTGGGTCCTCGTTCCCATGTCATTCTCTACCTTGGAAGTAAGTCCTGTTGAAGGTGGTAAAGCTGGAGAGCCACTACAGGAATTGTGCCATGCTCACCAGAAGCAAGCACTGACTTAGTGCTTACTAATGGAGACAGTGTTTCTGATTATAGTAGGTGATTATCCGGCATCCAGTGATCACCAGATATGTGGTTAATATTAAGATAGGTGTGGAAAGGGTTCATTCAAAAGTGATAGTTCCCTTGTCCAGGATCTCCCTGCTTCTAAGAGATCCCTAGGGATACCCCAACCAACATCTGGTATATTAAAATGACCTATTAATAGTACTTTCCCTTTTGCATCTATATTTTGAAGCATTAGTAGCTGTATTAGATTTTGAGAAGGGAGACAGGACAGACTTTTTTGTTGTTGTTGTTGTTGTTGTTGTTTTTTGCTTACTGTGCCAAAGGTGGAATTTGGTTTAAGTTGTGACCAAATTCACTTCTATTCAAGTAGAACTAGAAACAGCCTTGAAGGTGTTTCAAGATGGTTAAACTCATTTTGATAGGGTTTCTTTGATGGGGCTGCCCTCCATACAGCCTCTTGTAGAAGGTTATCCATGAACCTATGTTGAAGTCAACAGAAACCTTTCTGTCAGATGATCAATATGACTTGATCCAGCTAATGGTTGAAATGATGGCCTCTGTGCTCATAGGTCAAAGATATCTGTGACTGGGCGGGAGATGGAGCCTATTTAGGTGGGTCTTTTGATGCCTATCTTATTTGTTGAAAATGTGGAAAGATTTAAACCCTAGACAATGCCTCTTGGTAGGAACTGAGGTATGGGTCCTGGGTAAAGACTTTGTGACTCTCGATCCTTTCAGTAGAGTAGATGTATGTATACTGAGAAAGCCAAATGTCAGAGGAAATTTTCCTTTTAAGGATCCTTTCAAGGGGCTCATATAGGATTGACTGACTATTCACCCAGTGAGATGTGGACTCGGGTTGGTTATGCAAGTTCGAAGTCAGTTTTACTTTTTTCTCCAGACCTGGACTTGGTCCTGAACCTGAACCAACATTTTGGAGGATCAGTGGTTCTTGCCTGTCATTAGGGATGCTATGTCCTTGATAATATAAACTCATACTCAGGAGCATTCCTGGCATCGTGCCACTCATCAGAGAGGCAAGCAGCAATACGATCCAAGTTACAGTACCTCTGCAGCTTACATGCTGTAGTCCTGGGGCCTATCCTTTAAAGGAAAATACTCCCCATATTTTGTGATACCCAAGAAGGAGCGCCTGTTTCAACCTGTTTTTGATTTTTAAGCCTGGTAAATGCTTTGCTCAGGATTCCACCATTTAAAATGGAAACTTTTAAGTTCAGTCATGGTGGTCATATGTGTTGAGGAGTTCTTAGCTTCATTGGATCTAATGGAAACCTATTAATGTATTACAGTCAAGTCAAAATTTCAGAAATTGTTTGTAGCACTAGGCCAGGATTTCCATTTTCAAGTGCTATCCTTCAAGCTAGCCATGGCACTACAAACATTCATCAAGGGAGTTGTAATGGCACGATGACTCAGGAAGAGGAAATCTGCTGAGAATATTTAGATTGAGCGAGGTATAAATCATGCAAGTAAGTGGAGGTGGCTGCCTCAAGAGGGGGCGTGTCAAGGTGGCGGCCTGAGCACATCTGCTAGTCGGTCTGAGCTGTTCTCTGGCATTTCTTCTACTAGTTTCATTGCCTAATGCCTCATACCAAAAGGAAGGGGACGGTGAAGGGCCAACTGCCGCTGGCCAGAACCTCATCCCCGATCCAGCAAATGCTAGACCGATATGCGACGAGCACCCCACCAAATACCAGAGCGTTGAACCCTGCTTTGAGTGCCGACAGAGGACCAACGGCACTCGTGGGGATTGAGACATCTTTATCCTCTCCGGAGCTTAATCCACCACCATGCCCTGCATACTTTAGGGGTATAGAGGAAGGCCCAGCTGAATCGGGAGTCGGTGGCAGCAAGGCCTTGGTCGGCAGCATTCTACCCCAAACCGCAGAGAAAACAAGCTTGGAGCCTGAAGCTCCCGTGGTGGCTACATTGGAGTCTATTTGGAGAACAATTCAAGAATTAAGAACTGCAGTTACTAAATCTGCTCAAGATACATCTCTTCTCATGAGTAAAGTAGATGCTTTATCGTTAGAAAAAGTCAAATGAGATTCAGCGAATCAAGCCTTACAGATGCAATCAGAGGTTAAAAATTTAAAATCTATTACTGATGTATTGGTTAAAGACAAACTTATGACAAGCCGGAAAATAGAGCAAATAGAAAACTGTAACAGGCGTCTTAATTTAAGAGTACTGAATTTTCCTATGACTACAGCAATAAACACGATGGATTTCTTTAAAAAAAATACCTTGTAGAAATTCTTCAATATCCTTCTTCTGTTATTCCTCCATTCAACAAAATTTATTACCTTCCACTATCTCCTCGAACTGGAATAGAGCCAATGGGCTCTGAAAATTTGCCTCAAGTTCAGGATCCTGTGCCGGGAATTCAGGATATTTCTGCTCTAT
This sequence comes from Microcaecilia unicolor, assembly GCF_901765095.1. Taxonomy (NCBI): domain Eukaryota; kingdom Metazoa; phylum Chordata; class Amphibia; order Gymnophiona; family Siphonopidae; genus Microcaecilia; species Microcaecilia unicolor. Next base: position 653,144,597 of record NC_044031.1, on the reverse strand, counting down.
TGGAAGAATCTTTGTCTGAAGTAATGACGCGGCGGACTTTAATAGTATCATTTGTATTTGAACAGGACTTAAACTCAGTAATAAAGTTATTCTTTAAAAACTCATTAAAAACTTTTTGTGGCCATAGAATATGGATTTTTCATGATGTGACAAAGACAACGCAAGACAGAAGGAAATTATTTCTAGCTCTCAGGGAAGAGATGAGGGCGTTAGGAGCATCATTCTTATTGGCATATCCATGTAAATGCCTAATTCGGTTCTTGAACAGAACGAAAAAATAGATATCCAATTATCTCTGGTATTTAAATAATAATCCAATACTAGAACCAGGACCACTGCTACCAATCAAAAAATACACTCCAATATTTCATGTATTACTGCCATTCAATATGATAGTATGTTTTTACAGAGTACCCTCAGATTTTACCCATAGCACTTCTTTCATCAGGTTACTCTTTTTAATTTTTTGTTTTTTGTGTTCATAAAGCCACAAAAGTGCTATTAATCTAGTATCTTTTATGATACTGTGTAATGTTTGTAGTGATTCAACCAGCACCAAAAATCATTAAATTAAGAGGCAGATGCACTAAAGCTAAATGAGCCTTTAATGACTCTCCAACGAGGAAAATTTGATCCGTTGCATGCATCAAAGGGCTTTTACCGAGGAAGCCAGCAGCTAACGAAAACGGAATGGAGATGAGCAATTAGTGTGAAAACCCCATTGAAACGACATGCACTAACCTTTTCCGATTGCCTTTACGCAGGAAAAAGGCAGGAAAACTAACGAGAGGTCTGGACCTCTCGTTAGGACAGCTCTGTGCCAGGAAAAAGTGTTAAGTGAAAAAATAAACAAACTTTGAGCCAATCCCAGCGCATTAGCAGAGCTAAAAGCGCTGTGATTGGTCCAAAGGACCTCAGAAAACACATAAAAAAATAAAAAAAGGATCGGGAGGGGGCAAGGGCGCTCATCAGGAGCGTCCTGTACGGACGGCCTTGCCCCCCCCCCCCGCTGCTCCCCACTTTCCGCCGCTCCCCCCACCCCGAAAAAGCAAACTTCTAGAAGCCCCTGCCCCCCTCCCTTCCTCACTACTCTCTCACCTCAGCTCCGCCTCCCGACATCCTCCGTCCGTGCCCCGCCCCCTTTTGGGGTCGTCGCCGCCATTCCCCTCCTCCATCGGGCCCCCCTTCCTCTTACCGGGCCCGTGCAGCGCCTCTCTCCTCTGTCCGAAGGCGCTGCACGGGCAAGAAGAAAGCTGAATCAGCTGATGCCTGCCTTCGCGATGGCGCGTCTTTCTCCTGCTGCGCCCGCCCCTGTCTGACGTCAGTAACCTACGTAGGTTACTGACGTCAGACAGGGGCGGGCCCAGGAGGAGAAAGACGCTCTATCGAAGCTAGGCGAAGGCAGGCATCAGCTGATTCAGCTTTCTTCTTGCCCGTGCAGCGCCTTCGGACAGAGGAGAGAGGCGCTGCACGGGCCCGGTAAGAGGAAGGGGGGCCCGATGGAGGAGGGGAATGGCGGCGACGACCCCAAAAGGGGGCGGGGCACGGACGGAGGATGTCGGGAGGCGGAGCTGAGGTGAGAGAGTAGTGAGGAAGGGAGGGGGGCAGGGGCTGCTAGAATTTTGCTTTTTCGGGGTGGGGGGAGCGGCGGAAAGTGGGGAGCAGCGGGGGGGGGGGGCAAGGCCGTCTGTACAGGACGCTCCTGATGAGCGCCCTTGCCCCCTCCCGACCCTTTTTTTTTTATTTTTGTTTTTATTTGGGAGCCATGTGCTTGCGATTTGACTGTGTTTTTGACTGTTTGTGGCATGCGCAGAGCAGCTAACATAACGCTTGGCTGCTCTGCGCATGATTTGGGGGCCGATTAACGATGTGTATTGTGATTCTTTGATACATTGTACGTTTCACTACCGATCTCAGCATGTGTGACTTTTTTTTTTGGTGCATTTTTCGTTATTTTAAAATCGTTAGGGACTTTAACGATTTAGATTTTTTAACGTTTGGTTGCTGCATCTGCCTCTAAATGGCGTAATATTCCAATTGCCAATTCGGTTTTTGGGCAATAAATATGTTTTCTTTGAGCCAGAACGACTTCGAACATTTTTGGATATGAAGAAACTAGTCAAATAGACCGAAGGAATGATAGATGGAATAACTGATTAAGAAAAAACTATAGGGTGGGAATATTCAGGCCAGGCCATTTACTTATAATTTTGTTTCTGAGTTTTACTTTGGATCTCCTCAACTATCAATCTCTCCCCCTCTTTATTGCTAATAGTGGTCTAAGAAAGAGATTGACTGTAAATTTCTTTAAATTATGTCCTTTTTTTTTTTTACTATGTGTTTAGTTTATCTCTGTATTTCAGTTTGCAAGTTATGCTTGTAATAGAATATAAATGCTATAAATAAAAAAGAAATCATGCAAGTAAATAAATCCCTACCTCAGTGTCTGGTTGCTCTTGAAGGACTAGGATGGCTTTTGAGTTTGATTCCCACTACAGCTCCTTGTGACTCTGGGCAAGTCACTTAACCCTCCATTGCCCCTGGTACAAAATAAGTACCAGAATATATGTAAACCGCTTTGAATGTAGTTGCAAAAACCTCAGAAAGGCGGTATATCAAGTCCCATTTCCCTTTTAAATAAGTCCAAGAACAAACTGGTCCCAGTTCAATCCTAGAGTAGCTAGGGGTGGTGTTGACAGGGAGAAAAATAGACAAGCTCCAGGGATGTCCAAGGATTTCCAGACACATCAGTTCTGTTTACATAGGGCTATGTTCAAGTGATAGGGTCCATGTCGGAGACCCTACAGGTAGTCTGAGCAAGAGTGCGCATGTGCCCTTTGCAGAGAGCTCTCTTGACCAGATGGTCACCAGGAAATGGAGATTATGGTACGAGGATTTCTTTACAGAGGGCAAACAAATTCTGCAATGGTGGTTTAACAGCAGCAATTTGGGAAGCATAGTCTGCTTAAAGAGTCCCCCTGCTTGCACCATTCTGAGTACTGATGATGTACCCAAAGGGTGGGACGTGCACTAAGTCATGTGACGCAGAATGTGGTCAAAGGAACAGTCCAGGGAACCAGTGGTTTGGAGATCAAAGTGGTCAGCTGCCCCTCCACCAGTGCTACTACTCTTCTTGAAGGCCATAGTATACGTTGGCCAACAAGGAGGAACTGAGAGCCATCTGGTAATGAGAGAGACGAGCTTGATCATGGCTTGGGCAGAAAAGCACCAAAAGGCTCTCACCTTGTTATGGACACAATCAGTATAGAAGTGGACTTAATAACATAGTAAATGAGAGCAGATAAAAAATATGCATGGCCCATCTAGCAAGGTGGCCAGGATTGTATCTGTGACTCCATTTGCCCCCCCCCCCCCCCCACCTTGTATTTAGGGTTGTAACTGAAGCCTGATGCAATCTAAACTGCACCCACTCCCATACTTCCCTTTTTAATTATTATTCTTTGAAGTATGAAAGTTAAGTTTTACTATAAATGGAAGTGCTTTATACTTCTTATTCCAACTTCATGCTATATAGGGAACCTCTGTGTTAATCCCATGCCTTTTTGAATTCCATCAGAGTCTTCAACCCCACCATTTCTATGGAAGAGCATTCCAGACATCCACCATCCTCTCTGTGGAAAAACGTATTCCTGATGTTACTTTTTAAGTTACCCTCCTTGAAGCTTCATTTCAGATTATTTGCAGCTGGCTTTGTTGATTGTTCTGGGCAATTGTAAAGGATGAGATTGGATTATTTCTGCATTGTAAACAATGAATTTGGGTCATTTTTTGTATTAGAAATTTTATTTTATATATGTTTTAATAATTGTAATTATAGTATTGTGAAACGCTTTGGTGCCTCTGGGTGTAAATGTGGTATATCAAATGAATAAATCAAATTTAATGTTCTTAGTTCTATAGCCTCTCTGTTTTTGGAAAAGGCTGTTTTATCTTTCAGGTATTTAAATGTCGCTATCATATCTCCCCTGTCCCTCCTCTCATCCAGAGTGTACATATTTAGGTCATCGTCTCTTCTCATATGTCTTCTGGCGCTTTCCTCTGAATGGCCTTGACTTTTTTTTTTTTACGTGCTTGCCATGATGCAGCTTCCAAAACTGAACATGCGGTCTTGCCGAGTTGTACAGGGGCATTATCATCTTTTTTTTTTTTCTACTGATTATGCCCCTCTTTTGGCCTTGGCCATTACCTTGTCGCATTGTTTTACCTCCTTGAGATTCTCAGACAGTACAACCCTGAGGTCCCTGTCCTGGTCCATACATATCGGCCTTTTTCCTCCTACCATATACAGCTTCTTTGGATTTTTGCACCCCAGCTGCATCACCCTACATTTTTTCCTATTCAACCTTAACTGCCAAACATTAGCCCAAGTTTCAAATTTTGTAGATCACTTATGGGGGGACAGAATTTTTCTTTGGCTTAATCTGACCCTGCTCACAGCAAAATATGTTACTTGACCATACGATAGCAACCAATAAAACTGATTCTTGAAGTCATTTTCTGAGTAGAATTAACAACAACAAAAATTAAATAAATTGATAGGAAAATAGTAACATTCTCAGTGTGTGTATCTGTGTGTGTGTGGGGGTATGATGTGCGTGCTGAGCATGTGTTGCGATTGTAGGGGGAAGTAGCTGAGTTTGAAGGGGACATTTGTAGAACAGCAAGTTCAAGGGGGAGGGGTATTTTGGACCATGTAGGGATGGTTGCGGGGGACTAGATTTGAGGATGGGGCAATTACAGGAGAATAGATTTTGGTGATGGGGCACTTTGTGGGATGGTTTGGCAGATATGGGGGGATAGTTTTGGGGCTGTGGTGCAGATTGGGTAGAGCATTTGCAAGATGGGCAAAGTGTTTGTTTTTCAGGGAGGGATGCTCTAGCTCTACCTCCTTTTGGCTTGGGGAAAATTGACACAGAAATGGGGTAAATTCTGTACCCTGTGGAGTTCTGCTCAAATTATGGATGGATGGATCAAATGAAAGGGTTACAATGAGGTTTAGAGTATACTAAAAATATAAAACACGCCTACAATAATGCATTAGATATCCAAACAGTGCATGGGTTGTCTTATTGGAGGTGTAATCTACTAAACCTAAGAACCTAAAAAGGCCATAAATAAAAATATTTGTGAATCCTTATTTTAAACTTTTGTATATTTGTCTCCAGATGAAGATAAAATGGGAGAGAATTCCATAAAGCTGGGGCAAGATGAAAAAGAAATTAAAAAGCAGAATTGTGGGTAGAATTTAACCTTGCTGTAGAAAGGGATGGGATAAGTAAACAATTTTGATCTTGACACATCAATAAATGCATTGGACAGTACAGGATAAGTAGACTAGCCAGAATTTCCCCAGTAATATGATGGGTCATGGGTTTTTTATGCATGGTTGCAGTAATTGCTCGGTTGGGCATTCTCAGTTTATTTAGCTAGAGGTTTATTTTGTCATAATTGTTTTTTTCATTTTGTTTCTCCCCTCCTCCCCAAACAACATATTTACACTGGTATCAGTGCTTTTGGTTGTGCCATAGTTTTCGAAACTGAGTCATCTTGATTTTGTTGTGGGGTTTTTTTTAAACTCTTTCTCTCACTTCTGTTCTTTCCATTGTGCTGCTTTCAGGCTTTATATTTTGGTGTGGTTTTTGATTTCTCCAATTTGTTTCTATTGCAGGTGTCCGTGGCTCAGTCGCTCCTTCTCTCTTGTGATTCCCATTTACAATGGCATTGTGTTCCTCTTTGTTCTGGCTAACTTTAGCATGGCAACCTTTATGGATCCTGGCATCTTTCCTCGAGGTAAGAGTCCTTCCAGGGTATGGAGGTCATCGGTTCATTGAGTTCAGCTGATGGAAGTGATTTCTGGGTTTTCAGTGTAAAAAGGTAAAATGTTGAAGATATTCTTGGTGGCTTCTCTGTTGGGTTGGAATCTTGGTGAGCTAAAAGAGAGAAGTTGCCCACTATGGCAGAAATTCAATTACCACCACATGGCCAGTAAGCACCATTGCTGTTCATCAGTTTTGATCACTAGGCAGTGGCGTACCAAGGGCGGTGGGGGCGGTCCGCCCCGGGTGCACGCCGCTGGGGGGGGGGGGGAGGGAGCATGGAAACGAACGACTCTGACCGGCGCACGGCACCCCCCCCTCCCCAGTGGCGTGCACCCGGGGGGGGGGGTTCTTTCACTGGGGTGGGGGGGTGTCCTTTCGCCGGGGGGGGGGGGTGTCGCGCTGCACCGGGGGGGGGGGGGCGCATCAGCGATCCGCCCCGGGTGTCAGCCTCTCTAGGAACGCCAATGTCACTAGGTGATCAGGCAGTCCCCAGGCTTCAAAATGATTTTTCTTCTGCTGAAAAAGGCAGGCCCTTCAAAAAGCTGATCTGATGTGAGGGTGTGAAAGAGGGAAAGCAATATCATATGAGGCTGTACTTAAGCGCCAACATCACTGTGTATAAAACCTGTTTTCTGGTCTGGAATGATTAATTTCCAGAGCTAACTTGCAGTGGTTTTTCACACGTGCAGTGTGACCTTTAGCACCACTGGGCCAGGTAAAAGCTGTAGGACACTTTGAAATGATTTGTATTCCCTTCTTAGTATTGCAATCCATGAGTGACCTGAAAATGCCTGCCCCCACATTGAGAACTCAAAGAATTCAACATTTTTCACCCTGAATGTCAAGCCTGTGATTATATTGCATTTTAAATACAGAAATACTTGAAAGTGAACCACATCTAAAGCATTTTAATATATTCTAAAATGGAGCATAATAAAACAGGTCATAGACCAGCTAGAAGTGCTTAACCTGACAGCCCCAGATGTTGTTCCAGAATTACCGCATCAGCGGGATCGTGACATCACTAGGATACATGCTATGTGCTACTACCACCCACCCACAAGCTCTGAGTCAACAGCCATGTGGAGCAGCTATGGCTATAGTTTAAATATGGTGATTGTTCATTTATTATCTGTGTACACGCGTTAGTGATGATGCAGTAATCCTATAAGTGTAGTAGTTGTACTCCTGGGAATGATGAGTATCTGATGGCTGGTTATGGGAACAGAGGACTGGCAGTAGTATGCAGAAACAGGCGTTAAGACAAAGGACAGCTGTCTGATGGTAAATGTTTATCCATTTCTGTTTATCTATTATAATACAATTCAGTTGGTGTCCATCCAGGAGATGGCGAGGGTGGGGGAGCAGGGGCTTGCTTTCAATGGAGCAACAGTGAGGGCAATGAAGTTGGTCATATTGCTCTAAAGCACAGTGAGGGGCTTCAGCCTTAAAATAGTTCCAAGAGCCCTTGGTGCTGCACAGGCCACAGGAGGTAGTATCAGGAGATTTGGGGGGTATTTGAGAAGAAATGATAATTTGTGGACTGGAGGGAGAGGGAGGGGATTGGTTTGTGCAGTTAGGGCATTTACTGAAGGGAAGACTTGATGGGATCAGTGGGGAGAGGTTGAGAAGGGATCGATTATGTAAAAGGAGATTGGTGCCAGGGCTAGGTCTGTAAACTGGAGATAGGGGAGGGAATGGACATTTGAGGGGGAACAGACCTCCAGTGAAATTTTGATTTTAATAGTCTTCGGTGAAAGAATATCTAGAAAGCTTGTATTTTCTGAAATATTGTTACAATACAGAAACACTTTGCATGTTTCATCTTGTTCATTTTAAATTTAGCTTTTTATCTTCTGTAATGTTATAATCTGATTTATGGTTAGATAAGAGCAGTGTGTTAGAATCTACCAGTTTTCATGTGCAGATGTAGAAATAAAACAAAAGAAAAAGTTTTTCATTGGACTAGCATAATACATTTTTTGACTAACTTTCGAAGGCCAGAACCTTTTTTTCTCAGGTCATGACAGTATAAGCAAACAAGGGTGATAACCATCAAATTATCCCAATTGACTCTGTACCATGCATCTTGTTCCCTTCATATATCTGTGCTTGGTCTCTCAGCTATATGATAAGCCATATTGTAGAAACGTTTTACCATCATATCTGCGTTAGTTGAATGTTCTAATGCGTGCTTATTAGGTGTATCATTAGTATTATGCTAACATTGTATTATATCTCTAGTATTTGAATTCCAGTGCTGTTAAATGTGTATATTTTTGATACTGTTTCATGGTAGTTCTATTATTAGGTTTCAATTTATTGTCTTCGTTTACCTCATTTATTGTATTTATTCTTGGTTATTTTATTATTGTTATGCTGTTAACAAAATTGTAAGTTTTATGTTATACTGTGCCTGCTGTACACCACCTTGAGTGAATCCATAGGCACTCCGTATAAGAGGCTTGGGGAGGCTAAGCCTCCCCAGCCCAACCATGACCTTCTCCTGCTGCCCCCACAAGCGCAGGGCTCCTTACCTCCTGACTCAGCTCCCCGACCGGCAGCCCTCCTCCTCCCTGTTCCTTCCTCCCACCGCCCCCCCCCCCTCCGGTGTGTGTTTTACTTTCCGTGGCAGCGACGTCAGTGAGGAAGAAGGCACTGCTGGCTCACCTCCGGCTCCAGCTTCTCCCTTCCCTCTTCACACAGTGTCCCGCTTTCTGCGATGATGCATTTCCTGTTTCCGCGAGGGCAGGACATTGTGTGAAGAGGGAAGGGAGAAGCTGGAGGTGAGCCTGCAGTGCCGCCGCCTTTACTCACGTCGCTGCCATGGATAGTAGGGTTAAACGCTTGGGGGGCAGTAAGGAACGGAGAGGAAGGCTGTCGGGGAGCTGTGGGAGGGCAGGGAGAATTGTTGGACATGGAGGGGAGGGCAGGGGGAGAGAAGAGATTGCTGGACATGGAGGGGAGGGCAGGGGGCGAGAACAGATAGCTGGAGAGGAGGGGAGGGCAGGGGGAGAGAACAGATCGCTGGACATGGCGAGAAGGGGAGGGCAGGGGAGAGAAGAAATCGCAGGAGGAGAGAAGAGATCGCTGGAGAGAAGTACATAAGTACATAAGTAATGCCATACTGGGAAAAGACCAAGGGTCCATCGAGCCCAGCATCTTGTCCACGACAGCGGCCAATCCAGGCCAAGGGCACCTGGCAAGCTTCCCAAACGTACAAACATTCTATACATGTTATTCCTGGGATTTTAGATTTTTCCAAGTCCTTTTAGTAGCGGTTTATGGACTTGTCCTTTAGGAAACGGTCTAACCCCTTTTTAAACTCTGCTAAGCTAACCGCCTTCACCACATTTTCCGGCAATGAATTGCAGAGTTTAATTACACGTTGGGTGAAGAAAAATTTTCTCCGATTTGTTTTAAATTTACTACACTGTAGTTTAATCGCATGCCCCCTAGTCCTAGTATTTTTGGAAAGCGTGAACAGACGCTTCACATCCACCTGTTCCACTCCACTCATTTTATATACCTCTATCATGTCTCCCCTCAGCCGTCTCTTCTCCAAGCTGAATAGCCCTAGCCTCCTTAGTCTTTCTTCATAGGGAAGTTGTCCCATCCCCGCTATCATTTTAGTCGCCCTTCGCTGCACCTTTTCCAATTCTACTATATCTTTCTTGAGATGCGGCGACCAGAATTGAACACAATACTCAAGGTGCGGTCGCACCATGAAGCGATACAACGGCATTATAACATCCTCACACCTGTTTTCCATACCTTTCCTAATAATACCCAACATTCTATTTGCTTTCCGCCGCAGCAGCACACTGAGCAGAAGGTTTCAGTGTGTTATCGACGACGACACCCAGATCCCTTTCTTGGTCCGTAACTCCTAACGTGGAACCTTGCATGACGTAGCTATAATTCGGGTTCTTTTTTCCCACATGCATCACCTTGCACTTGCTCACATTAAACGTCATCTGCCATTTAGCCGCCCAGTCTCCCAGTCTCGTAAGGTCCTCTTGTAATTTTTCACAATCCTGTCGCGAGTTAACAGCTTTGAATAACTTTGTGTCATCAGCAAATTTAATTACCTCGCTAGTTACTCCCATCTCTAAATCATTTATAACTATATTAAAAAGCAGCGGTCCTAGCACAGACCCCTGAGGAACCCCACTAACTACCCTTCTCCATTGTGAATATTGCCCATTTAACCCCACTGTCTGTTTCCTATCCTTCAACCAGTTTTTAATCCACAATAGGACATTTCCTCCTATCCCATGACCCTCCAGTTTCCTCTGTAGCCTTTCATGAGGTACCTTGTCAAACGCCTTTTGAAAATCCAGATACACAATATCAACCGGCTCCCCTTTGTCCACATATTTGTTTACTCCTTCAAAGAATTGAAGTAAATTGGTCAGGCAAGATTTCACCACACAAAAGCCGTGCTGACTCGGTCTCAGTAATCCATGTTCTCGGATGTGCTCTGTAATTTTGTTTTTAATAGCCTCACCGGTCTATAATTTCCCGGATCTCCCCTGGAGCCTTTTTAAAAAATGGGCGTTACATTGGCCACCCTCCAATCTTCCGGTACCACGCTCGATTTTAAGGATAAGTTGCATATCACTAGCAGTAGCTCCGCAAGCTCATTTTTCAGTTCTATCAGTACTCTAGGATGAATACCATCCGGTCCAGGAGATTTGCTACTCTTCAGTTTGCCGAACTGCCCCATTACGTCCTCCAGGTTTACCGTGAAGTCAGTAAGTTTCTCCGACTCGTCCGCTTGAAATACCATTTCCGACACCGGTATCCCACCCAAATCTTCCTCGGTGAAGACCGAAGCAAAGAATTCATTCAGTCTCTCCGCTACGTCTTTGTCTTCCTTGATCGCCCCTTTTACCCCTCGGTCATCCAGCAGCCCAACCGATTCTTTTGCTGGCTTCCTGCTTTTAATATACCGAAAAAAAATTTTTACTATGTTTTTTTGCCTCTAATGCTATCTTTTTTTCGTAATCCCTCTTGGCCTTCTTTATCTGCGCCTTGCATTTGCTTTGACACTCCTTATGCTGCTTCTTGTTATTTTCAGACGGTTCCTTCTTCCATTTTCTGAAGGCGTTTCTTTTAGCCCTAATAGCTTCCTTCACCTCACTTTTCAACCAGGCCGGCTGCCTTTTGGAGTTCCGTCTTTCTTTTCTAATTTGCAGAATATGTATGGCCTGGGCCTCCAGGATGGTATTTTTGAACAGCGTCCACGCCTGTTGTACAGTTTTTACTCTCTCAGTTGCCCCCCTAAGTTTTTTTTTTTACCGTTCTTCTCATTTTATCATAGTCTCCTTTTTTAAAGTTAAACGCTAACGTATTTGACTTTCTGTGTACAGTTACTTCAAGGTCGATATCCAGAGATCGCTGGAGAGGAGGGCAGGGGAGAGAGGAGAATTGCTGGCCATGGATGGATGGCGAGGTGGACAGGGAGAGAGGAGAATTGCTGGCCATGGATGGATGGCGGGGAGGGCAGGGGAGAGAGGAGAATAGCTGGCCATGTATGGATGGCGGGGAGGGCAGGGGAGAATGGAGAGTTGCTGGACATGAATGGATGGGAGGGGAGGGCAGGGGAGAGAGGAGAATTGCTAGACATGGATGGATGAAAGGGGGCAGGGGAGAGAGAAAATTTGCAGGATATGGGTGGATGGAGGAGAGGGCAGGGGAGAATGGAGAGTTCCTGGACATGGATGGAGGGGAGCGGAGGGCAGGGGAGAGAGAAGAATTGCTGGACATGGATGGATGGAGGGAGAGGGCAGGGGAGAATGGAGAGTTGTTGGTCATGGATGGAGGGGAGGGAAGTCAGGAAGGAGATGCACATGGATGGAGGGGAGGGAAGGGAGGAGAAATGCTGGACATGGATGGAGTGGAGGGCAGGGAAGAGAGTAGAAATGCTGGTCATGGATTGAGGGGAGGGAAAACAGAGGAAGTAGATGCACATGGATGGGGGGGGAGGGCAGTGAGGAGAAATGCTGGATATGGATGGAGGGAAAATTGCTGAATTTAAGGGCTGGATTGGAACACTTTGAGGGCAGATGTTGAAACTGGAGAAAGGATAGGGACAGGGCTACAGATGGTAGACAGGACACAGAAGGATGGTGGACATGGTGAGAGAAAAAATATCAAATGGAAAGAAGACACTGCATAAAAAAGAAGACACTGGGACCAAAGCTAATAGAAAAACTAAATGCTCAGACAGCAAAGGTAGAAAACATTTTTTTATTCAGAATTTATTAATTGGAATACGTCGGCTTTTGGAAATGTGCATCTGTGATATTTTGTATGCAAGGTTCAACTTTTCTAGTATTGCATGCTGAATCTGACTTCTTGAGGTAACTTTCCAGTTCAGTATTTTGCCTTCATATCTGTTGTCATGTGTTTTTCATGTGTGATCAAGATGCAGTATTCTGCTAGCGTGTAGTATTTGCAGCCCTTTTTGTTTTTCTTTTGTTTTTTTGTTTCACTAGGTTGTGTACTGGTGTTTTAGAGCCCGGTGTAATTATAGTGCTGCCTTTCCACGCATAAGGTTGTAGCTCGTCCTGTCCTTGGAATTAGTGCTGTTATGGTTTGGTAAGGTTATGAGTGTTTTTGCACAAGTTTGTGTATAGTGTTTTGCAGTGGAGAGATTGTATGTTGGCCTTACTGAGGTGGCACCAAAACATCAGAAAGGGCCTAAATCATGACACACTACCTCTTGAAGGATCTACATATGGTCGTTAATAAAGGAACTCATTGTGAACCCTAGCCACCCTAAAAGGGTGTTTTGTGGCTCTACATGAGAATTGTGATATTATGATCCCTTGTTTCAAATTGTTGACGGTCTGCATTTTCCGTATGGGTGGTATGTTGGTGTATTAGGGTCTGCCCAGTGTAATATTTATGGTACAGTAAGGTTCTGAGTGTGTTTTTGCACAAAGTTGTGCGTAGTGTTTTGCAGTTGAGCGATTTGTGGTTAGTATATGCTTTGAAGAACCACTTTATTCTTTGACATATGATACATATCTAAATTTAATAAAAGGTATTAATTGTGGCTATTTTATTTTTACTTATTTTTTTTCTGTGTGTTGTCAGACAATTATGGATGTAAGCTCTGCCCCTGGCCCTGCCCCTAACCCCACCCCCTTTAGCCTCCCCGAACAGTTGGGCCACCGACCGCCTATGGGTGAATCTCTTCATAAAGGCGGTTAATAAATCCCAATAAATAAATAAATAAATAAATATTCATCCTGGAGTAGTGGCTGTAGGTCTCCTATGATTTTGTTTGTTTTTTTAAATCAGTATTTCTCACTCTGGATATTCCTACATTCACCAGTCCTGGCCTGATGACCACCAAATATGAAAGAAAAATTAATGAAAAGCCACCTCTCAAGAGAAACTCAAAAAGAAGAGAATGGCACAAGTCTCTGCAAAATACCATGCTGCAAATTGTGCTAGTATATACCATAGGACTGCATAGTTCTCCTCATTTTGGAAAAATATTTAACATAAGGGGATCCTCAAATGTAGTTAGTATACATTATTCTCCGAGGACAAGCAGGCTGCTTGTTCTCACTGATGGGTGACGTCCACGGAACCCCCTCCAATCGGAATCGTTTGCTAGCCCTCGTGCGCCCATGCGCACCGTGCATGCGCGACCGTCTTCCCGCCCGAACCGGCTCGTGTTCGTCAGTCTTCTTTTGTCCGCGCTCGGGATGGTCGTGTTTTGCCGCCGTTTCGTGCCCCTCAGAAGACCTCGCTCGTCTTTCGCGGTTTTTCTACTTTTTTTCTCTGTGTTTGTTAAAAAAAAAAAGAGGATTCCCCTTTTTTCCCGTATTTCTAGCTTTTTCCCAGCGTAAGTATCCTTTCGCTTTCGGGAGCGACCTTGTTGGCCGCCCCTACGGGTTTTTCTCCCTTTTTTTTTTCGGTGTCTATTGTCATCATCGCAAATTTTTATTTCGCCGGCGCGATTTTTCCGCCCATGTCATCGAAGCCTTCCAGCGGCTTCAAGAAGTGCGACCGGATAATCTCGCTCACTGATAGCGCGCTTCGTGCCTTCAGTGTCTGGGGGCTGGGCATTGCCCGCAGGCCTGTAGTCTTTGTGCTGTTTTGCAAAAGAGGACTCAGGTAGCGAGATTAGCCCAGTGGAATGTTCTGTTCTCCGGCGCTTCGACGGCAACAGCATCTCGGGATTCGTATAGTGCATCGGCGTCGACAGCACCGAAGTCTTCGGGGAGTGCGTCGACGGCATCAAGGCGTATTCCTCCTGCATCGACGGTACCGAGATTTCGGAAGAGTGCGTTGGCGTCGGTGGTACCGGGACCCCCACTGGTGCTGATGTCGGACGGTGGTGCTTCGTCTGGAGTGCAGGTGAGGGCTGTCCATTCCCCTGCTGGTGGCGGTGAGCCTTCGGGTAGGTTTCCTCCTGCCCTGAGGGCTCCTGGGGTACAGCCCCCCCGGGATCGACCTTCTTCGGCCCCGGCCCCGAGGAAGCGACGTCTGGATTTAACGTCCTCCTCATCGGTACCGGGGAGCTCCGGTGATGTGCTTCGCTCGAAGAAGTCGAATAAGCATCGTCACCGGTCACCTTCCCAACTTGGTACCGGGAGCTCTGGGTCGCCGAGGGAGTCGGCACCCAGCAGGCATCGGCACCGGGAGGACCGCTCACCCTCCATCCAGGAGGTGTCGGTGCGCTCTACCCCGGACAGCCCGGTACCGCCTCCTCGCCTGGAACAGATTTGGACCTTGACGCCTGCACCGGCTTCTCAGTCTTTTTCCACAGCCGCTCTGCACGAGAGTCTCCGGGGCCGTTCTTCCAGAGATCCTGGAAGAGCTGTTATGCCCTTCTCCGGTACCGGGGGTGCTTGCGCCACCGGTGCCGTCGAGTGAGGCGACGGCTGGCCCTTTGCCCGGGGTGAGGTCCCCGGTACGTACCGGCTCTGGCTGCCTCCCAGGTGGACTCCCCGACAACGTCGGGGGAGGGAGCTTCGCCGCTGCCGGCCAGGGGGTCCACCTCTCGACGCTCCCACCGTGGCCGTGTTTCCACGGAGTCGGAACGGGCGCGGCTTCAGATGCAGGTTCATGAACTTGTGTCTGATACCGATGATGAGGCCTCGTGGGAGGCGGAGGAGGACATCGGATATTTCTCTGATGAGGAGTCTGATGGCCTTCCTTCTGACCCCACTCCCTCCCCTGAAAGGCAGCTTTCTCCTCCCGAGAGTCTGTCTTTCTCGGCCTTTGTCCGGGAGATGTCTACGGCCATCCCCTTCCTGGTGGTCGTGGAGGATGAGCCAAGGGCTGAGATGTTTGAGCTCTTGGACTATCCTTCTCCACCTCAGGAAGCGTCCACAGTACCCATGCATCATGTCCTAAAAAAGACATTGCTGGCGAACTGGACCAAGCCACTGACTAATCCCCGCATTCCCAAGAAGATCGAATCCCAGTATCGGATCCATGGGGACCCAGAGCTGATGCGCACTCAGTTGCCTCACGACTCTGGTGTGGTGGATCTGGCCCTGAAGAAGGCTAAGAGTTCTAGGGAGCATGCTTCGGCGCCCCCGGGCAAAAACCCCAGAACCTTAGACTCCTTTGGGAGGAAGGCCTATCATTCTTCCATGCTCGTGGCCAAGATTCAATCATACCAGCTCTACACGAGCATCCATATGCGGAACAATGTGCGGCAGCTGGCGGACTTGGTAGACAAGCTCCCTTCTGAGCAAGCCAAGCCGTTTCAGGAGGTGGTCAGGCAGCTGAAGGCATGTAGGAAATTCCTGGCCAGAGGAGTATTTGATACCTTTGATGTTGCGTCTAGGGCCGCTACTCAAGGTGTGGTGATGCGCAGACTCTCATGACTGCGTGCCTCCGACCTGGAGAATAGGATCCAGCAGCGGATTACGGACTCCCCTTGCCGAGCGGATAACATTTTTGGGGAAAAGGTCGAACAGGTGGTAGAACAGCTCCACCAGCGGGATAACGCTTTCGACAAATTTATTCCCGCCGGCAGCCTTCAGCATCTACTTCATCAGGTAGACGTTTTATATGGGGGAAGGAGGGCTGCTCCCTACTCTTCTGGTAAGCGTAGGTACAATCCTCCTTCTCGACAGCCTGCGGCCCAGGCTAAGCCCCAGCGCGCTCGCTCTCGTCAGCAGCGTGCGCCTCAGCAAGGCCCCACAGCACCCCAGCAAAAGCAGGGGGCGAGCTTTTGACTGGTTCCAGCAGAGCATAGCCGAGATCAAAGTGTCCATGCCGGACGACCTGCCGGTCGGGGGGAGGTTGAAAGTTTTTCACCAAAGGTGGCCTCTTATAACCTCCGACCGTTGGGTTCTTCAAATAGTCCAGCAAGGATACGCCCTCAGTTTGGCCTCCATGCCTCCAAATTGCCCACCGGGAGCTCAGTCTTTCAGCTTCCAGCACAAGCAGGTACTTGCAGAGGAACTCTCCGCCCTTCTCAGCGCCAATGCGGTCGAGCCCGTGCCACCAGGGCAAGAGGGGCTGGGATTCTATTCCAGGTACTTCCTTGTGGAAAAGAAAACAGGGAGGATGCGTCCCATCCTAGACCTAAGGGCCCTGAACAAATATCTGGTCAAGGAAAAGTTCAGGATGCTTTCCCTGGGCACCCTTCTTCCCATGATTCAGGAAAAAGATTGGCTATGCTCTCTGGACTTAAAGGATGCTTACACGCATATTCCGATACTGCCAGCTCACAGGCAGTATCTTCGATTCCGTCTGGGAACATGTCACTTCCAGTACTGTGTGCTACCCTTTGGGCTCGCCTCTGCACCCAGGGTGTTCACGAAGTGCCTGGCTGTGGTAGCAGCAGCGCTCCACAGGCTTGGAGTGCACGTGTTCCCCTATCTCGACGATTGGCTGGTGAAGAACACATCCAAGGCATGAGCTCTACAGTCCATGCAGATGACTATTCGACTCCTGGAGTTACTGGGGTTTGTGATAAATTATCCAAAGTCCCATCTTCTCCCAGTACAGAGACTCGAATTCATAGGAGCTCTGCTGGATTCTCGGACGGCTCGTGCCTATCTTCCCGAGACAAGGGCCAACAATCTGTTGTCCCTCGTCTCCCGGGTGCGAGCGTCCCAGCAGATCACAGCTCGGCAGATGTTGAGATTGCTAGGCCACATGGCCTCCACAGTTCATGTGACTCCCGTGGCTCGTCTTCGCATGCAATCTGCTCAATGGACCCTAGCTTCCCAGTGGTTTCAGGCTGCTGGGGATCTAGAGGACGTGATCCACCTGTCCACGAGTTTTCTCGAATCCCTGCACTGGTGGACGATTTGGTCCAATTTGACTCTGGGACGCCCTTTCCAAATTCCTCAGCCGCAAAAAGTGCTGACTACGGATGCGTCTCTCCTGGGGTGGGGAGCTCATGTCGATGGGCTTCACACCCAGGGAAGCTGGTCCCTCCAGGAACAAGGTCTACAGATCAATCTCCTGGAGTTACGAGCGGTCTGGAATGCTCTGAAGGCTTTCAGAGATCGGCTGTCCCACCAAATTATCCAAATTCAGACAGACAACCAGGTTGCCATGTATTACATCAACAAGCAGGGGGGCACCGGATCTCGCCCCCTGTGTCAGGAAGCCGTCAGCATGTGGCTGTGGGCTCGCCGTCACGGCATGTTTCTCCAAGCCACATATCTGGCAGGCGTAAACAACAGTCTGGCCGACAGGTTGAGCAGGATTATGCAACCTCACGAGTGGTCGCTCAACTCCAGAGTAGTGCGCCAGATCTTCCAAGTGTGGGGCACCCCCTTGGTAGATCTCTTCGCATCTCAAGCCAACCACAAGGTCCCTCAGTTCTGTTCCAGACTTCAGGCCCACGGCCGACTGGCATCGGATGCCTTCCTCCTTGATTGGGGGGAAGGCCTGCTGTATGATTATCCTCCCATACCTCTGGTGGGGAAGACTTTGTTGAAACTCAAGCAAGACCGAGGCACCATGATTCTGATTGCTCCTTTTTGGCCGCGTCAGATCTGGTTCCCTCTTCTTCTGGAGTTGTCCTCCGAAGAACCGTGGAGATTGGAGTGTTTTCCGACCCTCATCACCCAGAACGAAGGGGCGCTTCTGCATCCCAACCTCCAGTCTCTGGCTCTCACGGCCTGGATGTTGAGAGCGTAGACTTTGCTTCTTTGGGTCTGTCGGAGGGTGTCTCCCATGTCTTGCTTGCTTCCAGGAAAGATTCCACTAAGAGGAGTTACTTCTTTTTATGGAGGAGGTTTGTCGTCTGGTGTGACAGCAAGGCCTTAGAGCCTCGCTCTTGTCCTACACAGACCCTGCTTGACTACCTTCTGCACTTGTCCGAGTCTGGTCTCAAGACCAACTCTGTAAGGGTTCACCTTAGCGCAATCGGTGCATACCATTACCGTGTGGAAGGTAAGCCGATCTCAGGACAGCCTTTAGTTGTTCGCTTTATGAGAGGTTTGCTTTTGTCAAAGCCCCCCATCAAACCTCCTACAGTGTCATGGGATCTCAATGTCGTTCTCACCCAGCTGATGAAACCTCCTTTTGAGCCACTGAATTCCTGCCATCTGAAGTACTTGACCTGGAAGGTCATTTTCTTGGTGGCAGTAACTTCAGCTCGTAGAGTCAGTGAGCTTCAGGCCCTGGTAGCCCATGCTCCTTACACCAAATTTCATCATAATAGAGTAGTCCTCCGCACTCACCCTAAGTTCTTGCCGAAGGTTGTGTCGGAGTTCCATCTGAACCAGTCAATTGTCTTGCCAACATTCTTTCCCCGTCCGCATTCCTGCCCTGCTGAACGTCAGCTGCACACATTGGACTGCAAAAGAGCATTGGCCTTCTATCTGGAGCGGACACAGCCCAACAGACAGTCCGCCCAAATGTTTGTTTCTTTTGATCCCAACAGGAGGGGAGTGGCTATGGGGAAACTCACCTTATCAAATTGGCTAGCAGACTGCATTTCCTTCACTTACGCCCAGGCTGGGCTGGCTCTTGAGGGTCATGTCACGGCTCACAATGTTAGAGCCATGGCAGCGTCAGTGGCCCACTTGAAGTCAGCCACTATTGAAGAGATCTGCAAGGCTGCGACGTGGTCATCTGTCCACACATTCACATCTCATTACTGCCTGCAGCAGGATACCCGACGCGACAGTCGGTTTGGGCAGTCGGTGCTTCAGAATCTGTTTGGGGTTTAGAATCCAACTCCACCCCCCTAGGCCCATTTTTTATTCTGTTCCAGGCTACACTCTCAGTTAGTTGGATAAGTTGTTAGGTCAATCTCAGTTATGTCCTCGCTGTTGCGAGGCCCAATTGACCATGTTTGTTGTTTTGAGTGAGCCTGGGGGCTAGGGATACCCCATCAGTGAGAACAAGCAACCTGCTTGTCCTCGGAGAAAGCGAATGCTATATACCTGTAGAAGGTATTCTCCGAGGACAGCAGGCTGATTGTTCTCACAAACTCGCCCGCCTCCCCTTTGGAGTTGTGTCTTCCCTTGTCTTTGTCTTGCTACATACGGGACTGACGAACACGAGCCGGTTTGGGCGGGAAGACGGTCGCGCATGCGCGGTGCGCATGGGCGCGCGAGGGCTAGCAAACGTCTTTGCTAGTGAAGATTCCGATTGGAGGGGGTTCCGTGGACGTCACCCATCAGTGAGAACAATCAGCCTGCTGTCCTCGGAGAATACCTTCTACAGGTATGTAGCATTCGCTTTCAATGCAAAAAATGTGACAGAGGGGTCAGATTGTAAAAACAAGAATTGGCTCACACAGGCACCACATTGGATGTCACAAAGCAAACGAAGATGAGCATTTTTGGGGACAAGAGCAGTATATCAGCGACCTTATGATCAGAATACCAAGAGGAAAATTTAAAACTATCCAGGGACCTAAGATGTTTGAAGTTAAGACAAAAAAAAAAAAAAACTTCATACCAACAAGACAGGAAACCCAGATCTCTGTTAAATCCTATCACATTATAAACCATAACATTCTATTGCTTTGTCATCTTCTGATCACCCATCCATCTTTCCCTGTTTCCAACTCACCACCACCACTGCCTTTCCCCCTGAGATTGTCATTGAAAAGCGTTTGTTTCACTTATATATTGTAATCTTTTGCTCATACTGTTCTGACCTGAGGAAAAAGGTTCTGGCCTTCAAAAGTTAGTCACAAAAATAAATTATGTTAGTCCAATAAAAAGGTATCTCTTTTTGTTTTGTTTTTATTTCTATTCATTAACTTTTGAAGTGGACTGACATGGCAACCACATTATTTTATCCAGTTTGTTAATGGTAAGTTTCAACAGAGCTCAAGAAATTACCGCAGCTTCAATGTCTTAACTTTTTTTTTCTGGGGGGGGGCCCTTAGCTGAGGAAGATGAGGATAAAGAGGATGATTTCCGGGCCCCACTTTACAAGACAGTGGAAATCAAAGGAATCCAGGTGCGCATGAAGTGGTGTTCCACCTGTCGCTTCTACCGACCCCCTAGATGCTCCCACTGCAGCGTCTGTGACAATTGTGTGGAGGTAAGAGTGCAGCAGGCTGGACTTTCACTCCCACCCCCTCCCCCTATTCTGGCCTTCTGGTGCCTCATCATTCCCTTTTTTTCTTGGCAGGAGTTTGACCATCACTGTCCCTGGGTGAATAATTGCATTGGACGTAGGAATTATCGGTACTTCTTCCTGTTCCTGGTCTCTCTCACTACACACATCATTGGGGTCTTCGGCTTTGGTTTGCTGTATGTCCTCTACCATGTTGAAGAACTGTCTAAGGCCCACACTGCTGTGACGTATCCTTTCTCAATGCTGTCACTCGGAACCAGGAGGAAAGGATGGCAGGGTCTGAGTAAATGAGTAATATATTAATAGACAACAGGTAAACGCTGACTGACCTATGTAGTCTGCCCAGATTGAAACATTCTCTCAAACCACTTGATTGAGCTTATAAATTCTCATTATCTAAACTAAAACCAGCTCCCTCCCCCATGTCTCCCATCCAGCTTCAGTCCTGCTCATACCACCACGCTTCACAACTGTCCTGCATATTTCTTTCTTTAATATATTCTACCTTTTTCAATCTTTTGCAGATCTTAGTGTTGTCTTCAGATGAGCACCGCTATTTATTTATTTATTAGGGTTTATTTACTACCTTTTTCAAGGAATTCACTCAAGGCGGTGTACAGTAAGAATAAAGATATTGAAAAGAAGCTCTCCCAGTTCTGAGCCCTGGAGAACACCATTGATTATTTTCCCTTCAGTGGGGTAAACACCTTTGACTACCACCCACTTCCTTACCCAGTTTAAATCCCACTCCTCCTCTCCCATACTGCCCAGCAGTTTTCAGTCAATTATGCAGAGCAGCTTCAGAAGCCTTACTCAAGCTCAGAATGGTCTACCACACCTCAGTTTTTCTGGCAGTTTCTGTCCCTTTTTGAGCCATGATTTCTGGTGCCCTGCAGGTCAAGATACCATGCTCTAAATCCAATTAGAAAGCTTTACTCAATTTTTCACAACCTGATGAACCCACACACACTACATTTAATTCATTACCTCCTTCTTCAGAGGCTTTTTCTCTCCTATTTACGAAAATCTCTGATCTTCTAAATTCTTTTATAACTGTTACTTCTCCTGCCCCCACTTCTCTGGTAACCCTTTTGAGTCTTCCCTCATAGTTATCTTCTTCTTTGCCACATCACTTCACTTCTACTGCTCAAGATTCTAACTCAGTCATGAGATTATCTTCCTGGTCCTCATTTTAGCCACAGACTGTACATTCTCTTATGAAAATACTGGCAACCATGAAGACAACCTTTTCCCCCCTTTTTGATTAAAGATTTCTGATCTAGACCTTTTAACCAAGGTTTTGTCACTTATCAATAAGAGTCAATCTTCTGGTCAGGTTCCAACCCTCTGGACAACTGCTATAGAATGGAATGCATTACCAACTGACTTGAAAACAATTAACGACATAACTACCTTTCGTAAATCTTTGAAAACCTATTTCTTCAACAAGGCCTACAACGGGAACCCATAGCGAATTACAACACCTCACCACTTCACCCTATTCCGACATTTATCTTTCTATAACTTTGCTTAGACCTTTTTTCTTTATCCAGAATCTTTTTTGTAACACCAATTGTATCTGTCTCCTGGAATGGCGATGCCATAACAGGTGCTTGTAAGCCACATTGAGCCTGCAAATCGGTGGGAAAATGTGGGATACAAATGCAATAAATAAATAAATAAAAAATAGTTTGTCCAACTTTTTATATTTCAATCATTTTTATTAAGTGAACATAATCAGCTGTAACATTTCACATTACATAAGCAAGTTCCATAACAGCAATTGGCATATCTTCACATTTTGTATTTTTATTGATATTAGTATTTCCCCCCCCCCCCCTAAACTACTCCCCCTCCCCTCCCTGTTCCCTACCCCCCCTTCCCTCCACAAAGCCTCCCCCCCCTTTTTCCCTTATATATCCAATAACAAGTAGAGGTTACAGGAGCAGCAGCAACGGGGATTATAGGTTCAATATCTGGCTCCGGACCATTGGGGTCAAGGTTTCCCAAAAGGGTGCCCATCTGCATTCAAATTGTTGTCTTCTTATCCGTGGCTGGTTCCGCATTGCCAGATGTTCTGTACGTAAAAGTATAAGCATTTGAGTTCGCCAATATTGCAGTGATGGTGGTTTGTTCCCCAGCCACTCCTGCAGGATTGCTTTTTTCGCTACTACTGTAGCTCTTTTTACAAAGTCTGTGAATCCCTTCGGCGTTGGCTTGCTTAGCCTTGGGTGTCCAAAAAGCAACTTTGGATCATATGTCCATCTTCGGGACCAGAGTTCTGTCACTTGTTGTAGTATACTTTTCCAAAACCAAACCACTCTTGGGCATGTCCAAAACATGTGAGCCAATGTAGCCCCTTCGTCTGTGAGCACATGATATAGGTATTCTATCCCCTTTTCCTTCCATCTGTTGAATACAGTATAACTTGTCCCAGGCTCGAACCCCGGGTTGCCACAAATCGATAGGTAGGGGGTAGTTTTAGGCGAAAAGCCATGCATGCGGCAGATCCATTTCCACACCGCTTTCATCGTAGGCAAAATATGTGACTTCTGTAGGACTGCTGGGGGATGTTGCTTGCTACCATGCAGAAATCCTGTAAAGTTGTCTGGGCCAAACAAGCCTAATTCCATAGTGGTAGCAGAGTATTCACTTGTCTTTCGAAACCAGTCATTTAGGTGCCTGATTCCACAGGCTACCGTTAAGTATCGCAAACTCAGGAGGCCCAGGCCCCCGTATTCTCTTGGGATCTGCAGAATCCGCAGAGCAATTTTTGCTTTCTTTCCTTTCAAAAGGAATTTCTGCAATATTTTGTTTATTTGCCGTTCCACTTTCCTTGGAAGATAAAGTGGGAGCGTTTGGAACACATATAACCATCTGGGTACAATCATTATGTTGTATAGCGCTATTCTGCCAAGCAAAGAGAGCGGGAGGGATTGCCACAGCTTCAACTTGTCCGCCATATCCTCCAATAGCCTGTTCACATTTTGGGAACACACTTGAGCCAGGTTCTGGGGGATTTGGACTCCTAAGTACTTGATTGCCTCTTCAGCTTCTTCCACTCCCAGTTCCTCTAACCCTGTGCCTCCCACCCCAGGAGAGATGGTGAGCCAATGTGATTTGTGTGCATTTATTTTAAACCCTGAAAGAGCACTGTATTGTTCTATCCGTGCCCAGAGCTGCCTCAATGAATTCTGGGGGTCCCTCATCACCACCAACAAATCATCCGCAAATGCCAAAGTCTGCACTACCTCTCCACCCACCTCTAGCCCCTTTATCTGCTCATCCATCTTCAACGTGCGGAGCAGTGGCTCAATAGACAACAAGAACAATAAGGGTGAGAGGGGGCACCCCTGACGAGTACCCCGTTCTATGACTATAGGGTCTGTTCGCACTCCATTAATTAATACAGAGGCCGTCGGCTTAGTGTATAATGTCTGTACGGCCTGAAGGTACCAACCATGCATGCCCATATACTTTAACACCCCAAACAAAAATTCCCATCCTATTTTATCAAATGCCTTTTCGGCGTCGAGACTGAGGAGGACTGCAGGTACATGATTTACTTGGCTGTAGCTCGTTGCCATCAGCAATTTACGCACATTAGTAGAAGAATGTCTACCCTTCACGAAGCCCACTTGTTCAGGCCCAATTATATCTGGTAAGTATTGAGCCAACCTGGTGGCCAAGATTTTTGCTAATATTTTTATATCTACGTTCAATAATGAAATTGGTCGGTAGGCCTCCGGTTTGTCCCTTTCTTTACCTGGTTTGGGTAATAATGATATTAATGCCATATTATTGTGAATGGGAAACCTTCCTGTCTCCACTGCGTCCTCTAGATAGTCATGCAGTGCCAATAACGCTTTCTGGGGTATCATATTGTAAAATTCTCCCGTGAATCCATCGGGGCCCAGGGCAGAGTGATGTGGCAATGACTTTATGGTGGCTTGGAGCTCTTTACCAGTGATTGGGCCATTCAGTGTCTGTAATGCTAGTGCAGAGAGTTTTGGCAACTTGGAGGCTTCTAAATAACTCATGAGGGATTCTTTATCTATGTCTTTATATTTTTGATATATTTGACTGAAATGTGCTCGGAATATATTTGCTATTTTTTCGCTTTTCGTATGTATTTTACCTTTCTCGTCCTTTATGGCTGATAGCACTCTATTTCCTCCCCATGTTTTCACCACTCGGGCAAGCAGGGTCCCAGTTTTATTGCCAAACCTATGCAGCCTGTACTTGTGATATATGGCCCCCTTAAGTGCCCTTTCTTGCAGCAGGGAATTAAGTGCTACTTGTGCTGCTTGCAGTTGCTCCCTATGCTCTTTATTTGGTGTTTGGGTGTACTTGCGTTTGGCCCTCCTCGCCTTTGCCTCTAACTTCACTATAGCTGCGGTTAGTTTTCTTTTCCGCGCACAGGCAAATGCTATTATATCTCCTCTCAGCACCGCTTTTGCAGTCGGCCAGTACAACTCTGGATTTTGTTCATGTTGCTTATTATGACTGGCAAACTCCTCCCACTTTTTGTTCACATATGCTTTAAAATTTGCATCAGTCGCCAAATAAGTTGGGAATCTCCACCCCGCTTGCCCCTGGTAAAACTTTCCCGCCTCTAAATCGAGCCATACCATGGCATGATCTGTTATTTCTTCAGGCCCTATTTCAGCTGCATAAACTTTTTGAAATAGTTTTTGCCCGACTAGAATATAGTCTATTCGAGATTGGGTGCCATGTGCTCTCGAGACATGTGTAAAGTCTTTTTCATCGGAATGCAGGACACGCCAAACATCCACTGCATTTGTTGCTATCATGAGGCGGGATAGCGCTCTAGCTTTAGGGCCCCCCCTATGGGCTTTCCGTGGGTGTGAGCAGTCTAACTGGGGGTCTGCTACCATATTCAAATCTCCCAGTATCAACCTTTGGAGTCCCGAATATTGATTACAGTGCTGGATTAATTCATGGTAAAATTTTTGGTTATATGTGTTGGGGCCATATACTGCCACAACTAACATATCCAGGCCCTGGAGCTACATGCGCACCAACACGTAACGGCCCTGAGGATCTTGTACCAGCAGTTTCGTTTTGGCTGCCAGGCCTTTGCGCACTAAAATAGCTACTCCCCCATATCTCCCTTCTGATGAAGCTGCATACACCTCTCCCACCCAGTCTCTAGCTAACTTTTGGTGCTCTTCCGCTGTTAGTCGTGTCTCTTGCAGACAAGCTACGTCCGCCTTATGTCTTTTAAGTGCGTTTAAAATTTTTTTCCTTTTAATTGGTGATGAGAAACCCCCAACGTTCCATGTTATGAATCTCGTTGTGTTAGGTTGGGTCATAATGTTGTAAGGTTACTCTCCTTCCACGTTCAAATTTAACAGTATGGGGTCTAGGCGCCCAGCTCCACCCAGTCCCCCCACTCTTCCTTCTGCCTCTACTCCTTCCCCTCCACTCATGTACTCTCTGCAGTGTTATGTCCTTCTCCCATCCCCCCCCTCTCACTTCCCCTCCCATCCCTCCCCACTCTTCCCCATCCCCCACCTAAACCCTTGCATTTATCCATCTCCGAACAAGATAGATACTGAGATCACATACAATTTGCCAGGGACCCCCGCGCCCTACAAATAACATTCTAAATTCAACATACCTTCAAACCCAACATGTCTATAAACCAATCTTTACATATAATAACTTTGTCATTGTAGCGACACTCACAGGTTACCTTCTACACTCATTGTGCATGTCCCGATTCAGCCTTTTGCCTGAGCATCCGGCAAACTTTGTAAAATTTTTGCCACGCCAGCCTTTGCAGTCTCTGCACAATCATAACATAGGCAGGCTGCACACTCTCGCGCCCCCTCCCTCGCTTTTCCCCTCAAGCACACACAAAACAGGCATGAGACAGATTTTTGGGAATAAATGGCCACAGCTTTATTGACAACACATTAAACTGCCCCTAGGAAGCACCCGAGCCTTGGGTTGGACATTGCAGATGCTCCAGCCCTCCACCATGCTTATCCAGCTAGAGAGCCAGCATCTCCGCCCACGCGACGGCCAGCCTTGACTCCGCCCGTAGCGTGGCCGCGCATCCGCCCGCTTGGGACTGCGCCCCAGACCATAGTCCCACCTGCCATGTATAACCAGTGAGGTGATTGGTCTGCCAGCAGTGAGTGTTCCTGTCCCTTGCGTGAAGCGGGCAAGCCAGCTTGGGACTGCACCCCAGACCAGAGTCCCACCTGCCATGTGTAACCAGCGAGGTGATTGGTCTGCCAGCAGTGAGTGTTCCTGTCCTTTGCCTGAAGCGGGCAATCTTCCTTTTGCCTGTTGTTCCAGCACATCCCAGAGTTCCCAGGCTCGGGTGCCTCCGCTGCTGTGACATTATACAGATTCTTTAAGCATCCGCCTGTGAAGAGACAACAGTAATCATAGGCAAGCCTAAATTCCCTGCAGTGTAGCGATATACATATATGGCAAGGAAACAAAAGTGGGCACGTTCTGTAACAACTTCTATAACTCTACAACGACATGGAGAACTAACCATGCAACCTGACCTTATAAGGGAACCTTAACAAATGTAATGGCAACACAATGCCATTCTGTGGGCACATTCTGTATCAACTTCTATAACTCTACAATGACATGGAGAACTAACAATGCAACCTAACCTTATAAGGGAATCTTAACAAATGTAATGGCAACACAATGCCATGGAGAATGAACCATGCAGCACAACAGAAAGTAACAAAACATACAATAGATTCTCTTGTGAGTGGTCCCAATAGTTTGCGGTGGGTATCACAGCCAAACAGGAAAATTGCACACTGCTAGAACCCCGCTCACCTTGCAGAGCACCAGATGAGCCCAGTGGCCATTCTAAGAAACGTGAAGGGGAAGGAGGGCGGGGAAAATTCCCGCACCGCTAACCGCCGACCAAGAGACTCCCCTTGTCTCGTCGGCGACTTTTAAGCGGTGCAAGAGGGCATCCCACGAAGCCCCGCCCCTTCCGGCCCCCAAGCCAATGACGGGCGAGGTTCTCCCCTACGTCATTCAGAGGGAAGCCGGAAGGGAAGGGTTGCTCGGTTTGGGGAGCTGCTGCTTGGCAGCCGCCATGTTATTGGCGGCTCCTCGCCGGCCTTCTTTAACATAGGCAGGCTACACACTCTCGCGCCCCCTCCCTCGCTTTTCCCCTCAAGCACACACAAAACAGGCATGAGACAGATTTTTGGGAATAAATGGCCACAGCTTTATTGACAACACATTAAACTGCCCCTAGGAAGCACCCGAGCCTTGGGTTGGACATTGCAGATGCTCCAGCCCTCCACCATGCTTATCCAGCTAGAGAGCCAGCATCTCCGCCCACGCGACGGCCAGCCTTGACTCCGCCCTTAGTGTGGCCGCGCATCCGCCCGCTTGGGACTGCGCCCCAGACCATAGTCCCACCTGCCATGTGTAACCAGCGAGGTGATTGGTCTGCCAGCAGTGAGTGTTCCTGTCCTTTGCCTGAAGCGGGCAATCTTCCTTTTGCCTGTTGTTCCAGCACATCCCAGAGATTCCAGGCTCGGGTGCCTCCGCCACAACCCGGGGGACCTGAAATTCAGGGACCACGGGTCCCCCCCCTTTTTCCCTGCTTCAGAAATGTCTCTCCAGGACCACCTGGAAGTCGTTGAGGAGGAGGAAACCTGCGACTTCCCCGAGACGGCTAGCATCTTCGAGGAAGTATCCGAGAGTGAGCGGGGCAGCCCACTGATGCCAGATCCTCGCACCGCCAAGCTGCTCCACCCACATGCCAATCTGGCGATTGACCTTGGTTAAACCTCTGGACCACAACCTGGAAGCAGATCCGTGCCCTCGCGGGATGATGCCGGACCAGAGGATAGCGGTGAGCAAGCCCGGGACACTACACAGGGTAACGGTGTGCCCTTTGCCTGCCTGATCCGTCTTGGCCTGGCGATTCTCAGGCAGACTACTTCCTGAGCTAGAGACGTCAGCCATCTGCAGGCCTATGGACTGCGCAGTAAGCTCGCCTATGTGCATAGCAGCGAAGAAGACCAACGAGAAGGCCGCCCCGAACAATGCCGCCTTGTAGCCATCCTTCCATAATCTGCCAAGTGCAGACCATAGGCGATGAAGGATCTCATGCGTCACGGGCCGCCTGGTGGCAAGAGGCGCCGGGGTGGCCCACGCCCACCCTCATAAAAGAGTCCTGCTCAGGAAGCTTGCGTGAGGGTTGCCCCACCCGCGGAGCTTGACAACGAAGGAGAAACCCGCAAAACGTGGGATGACCACAGCCCTGGAGGTGACCCGCTCGAAATCATCTGTGGAGTAGCGAGCAATGAAGTGCTCAGGAACCGCTCCCTCAGCCCACCCATGCCCTTGAAGGTAGCCACAAACTTGATGAAAGGCACGCCGGTACGCCCGCGGCGTGGAGTGGGCTAATGAGCTGTTGCTGAGTAGTTGCACAGTATTGAGACTAGAGGTCAAAATTACTCAGGGACTGTGGTTGGTTCCTTGTTCGCCGCGGGGTAAGCTGTCAGAAGAGTGAAATGGAAAACGTGAGAGAGCATCAACTATGCTTTACCAACTCCAGGTATGTGCTTCGCTCACGTGGTCAAATTAGGTTGCAAGCAGCGGAGCATAAAATGCCGGAGAATCGCTTCGTGCGGGCAACCGGCAGGTTGCTTATTTATGATCTCCCCCACGGCAGCGTTGTCTGACCACAGGATAACACTTCTGTTGTCTAGCGCAGGACCCCAAACCTGAGCAGCTGTAACAATGTGGAATAACTCAAGAAAGGTAATATTCTTGGTAAGTCCACTGTGCGTCCAGCCCGTAGGCCAACGGACAGCGAACCAGCCTTCGTTGTAGTAGGCTCCACACCCGGCAGACCCAGCGGCAGCTGTATATAGGCATGGGTCAGCGCTGGCAGTTGTAACTGATTGTATTAGGGGTCCTCCACTGAAGTACTGTATGATGCGAAGCCAGATGTGCATGTCCTGCCTAATGGGAAGCATTATGCACGCGTGGTGGTGCTTGCGCGATATGCTCACCATGGCGGCAGCGAGCCTGCGGACAAACACTCTACCCATTGGGATAACCCTGCAAGGAAAGTTGAAGGAGCCAATGAGAGATTGCGTCTGGTAAAGTGTGAGGCGAATGGAGGACATTAAGGATCTTCCGCGTCAGTATGTGCAACTTGTCCTCTGGGAGTTCGGTCGTCCGGGTTGTAGAGTATATCTCAATGCCCGAGAAGGTAATGACCGTACCAGGCCCCGTCGTGCTGTTGCTTTTGACATGTACTCCGAACTCCTGTGCGACGGTGTGGAAGACATCCATGTGGTCTCTACAGGTGCTGGAGTGATGAGGCCCAACAAGGAGAAGTCGTCCAGGCATTGCACGATTGCTTTTGCAATGGACCGTGGGGACACCACCCATGCTAGAATGCACTGAATGCCTCGAATAGGTTGCAAAAGACTGCGCATTCCATGGGCATGCATTCGTCACAATAGTAGTGGTTGCCATGACAGAAACCGAACAGGGGGAAGCACAGCGGCCTAGAGTAGACCAGTTTGCGAGCAAGTGCGCCTACACTACCTGTGATCTACCTTTAACATCATGCCTTGCGTAACAAACATCGCAACAGGCTAGTTCAGGCTGTCCCCAGTTCTATAGGGAGATCGACTTCGGCAAAGAAGCCGAACTTCCCAGTCACACAGCCTTATGCAGGTGAACCGCAGTAGGTCAAGTGCAGCTCCTAAGCCACTCATGGTAGATTGGCAATACATCGCAGAGGGCAAATAAAATCTAATGAAACGAAATGCAGGCTGGTGTGTATGTCAATGAGACACATATCAGTGAAATGGATGCGAAAGTAGAGGCAAAGGCAGTACTACATTTTCAAGAGCAACAGGAGGGAATGGATCACACCTTGTAAAGGTCGGAGGGGGTGACTGTAGCCCTGTGTCATAGAGCAACCTCGCTGTATTTAGATGATAAAGGACTAGGGAAAATTTAAACCGATGCCACCAATCTTATGCCTCCCATCCAAGGGTGGGCCAAAGCTGCTCCTGCATAGCCTCCACTTGTCACTTCTGGTTTGTACGCCTTCTCCACCCATGAGCCTTGAGAATTACCTTGAAATCCCATAGATGTTAAGCTGTCTATCCTTGGGTAGGGAAATGTGAAGTGAAACAGTGGATTCGGAGAAATACCGCAGCGATCATGACAGCAATCGACATTTGCCTGACCTGCCCAATGCAGGTACCTCTGTGCATCGGGAGCACTTGGGGCTTCTTAAGAAAGAATGAGCAAGCATTAAAAGAAAGGTGAGAAAGGGTAGCAACTGAGTCAGAAAAGGGGGAAGGAATACGGGTATAGTCAATGTTTTGTCAACCGTATGCATGCAAATCACACCGTAGGCAACCGGGTAATCAAGCCTCTGCCGTAGCACTTGAGGTGGAGACATGTGAGTGTTATAAAGTGTACAGGATCACAAAGAGCAGCAGTGGGACATGAAGCCGCCACCCCTGGACTGCAAGACTTTTGCTCCAACCACAGATCACAAGGAGCAGCAGTGTGGTATGAACCCGCTACCTCTGAATTGCCAAGGCCGGTGTTCCAACCAAAAGTCATAAGGAGCAGCAGTGCTCTATGAACCCGCTACCTCTGAATTGCAAGACCGGCGCTCCAACCAAAGGTCACAAGGAGCAGCAGTGTGCTATGAACCCGCTACTTCTGAATTGCAAGACCGGTGCTCCAACCAAAGGTCACAAGGAGCAGCAGTGCGCTATCACTACCTCTGAATTGCAAGGCCGATGCTCCAACCAAAGATAACTAGGAGCAGCAGTGCGATATGAACATGCTACCTGTGGATTGCAAAACCAGTGCTCTAACCACTAGGCCACTGCAGTCAAATGAAAGAAACCCCTGATAGGGAGATACAACTGGAAATTAGCCCAGATACATTGGTGGCTGGAATGGCACCTCCCACGGCGAGGTCTGGCTATGCCCCTGCTGTGAGCGTGCCCATATCAAAAAGAGTTAAAATTAAATGCACTGGTTGGTTGCCTTTTTTACATCATACGTGATCAGAAGCATCAGGCTATCCATATGTTGTCCCAAGGTAGTTGAAATTATTCCCATCTACACCAACACAAAGCAAACTCTCTATCCATATGTTATGTATTGCTCAATAGTTTACCAGGCTATAATAAAATTGGGCCGCTTTCTCTTTCCAAGAAAATACCCGTGCAGTGTGTTAGCATAGAAACAACTCTTTTCAACACAAATGAAGGAATTCAACTGAAATTGCGAATAAAGCCTTCCGGGGACCCGGTAAAGAATTTGCATACTACAGAATCTCGATTGGAGGGCCTCACCTGTCCTGCGGTGTGGTGTAGTACAGTCTCAGCAGGCACTGCCTGCCACCCACTGTCACACTGACTGCAGAGGGAAAAGAGAAGATCGGGTTTCACAAGAGCAAAGAGAAAGCAACTTGCTGAGCAGTCAAGAGGTTTCAATTATCTCACCAAATCCCAGAAACATACAGGAAGAGAGATAAAGACAGCCGATCGGCTGGCCACATGGCACAGTAGATTCGGCGTGATCCATGTATTCGCACAGCATGCCCTAGTGCATAGTACAGAAAAAGCTTACTGGGCTCCTCGCTTTCAAGTACTTTCAGAGGTACAAAATTAATTGTTCCACAACACACACAAGACAAAATTAAACAAGCAATAGAAAGTGTCGTTTTCCATAGCAAGTCTCCTCTGCTAAACTGCCAATTGCACTTGCTCTCTGCAGGACTGGACTCACCTCGTAGTTAACTGTCTTAAACCTGCAGAGTGAGCCAGCAGCACCGCCCACGCTAAGCTGTCTGGGAGGGAGATTAGATGAATTTACACACATACCCCAGGGCACTCTCACTGCACTCCTCCCACGGAAACATCTACCGAACAGCAACAAGAATCAACTGCCGGGACGACAGAGAATCAGGCGCCACACAGACACAAAGAGACTCACGGCGGCGTCCGACCCGGATCCGCACTGTGTAGGTGGCCGGACTGTGCGATGGCACGCGCGCATGCAGGATGCGGGGGGCCTGCCCAATCCAGCGCCAGCCTCGCGTTCTCTGGGGCGGGAAGGCAAAGGGCCAGTGAGGAAATATGAGGGGGAAACAAAGGCAGCCCGCGGCTGCTGCTCCTCTGCCATGTACCCCCGCCACACACGTGGCTCCCGAGACAGAAAATTCCCGCACCGCTAACCGCCGACCAAGAGACTCCCCTTGTCTTGTCGGCGACTTGTAAGCGGTGCAAGAGGGCATCCACCGAAGCCCCGCCCCTTCCGGCCCCCCAGCCAATGACGGGCGAGGTTCTCCCCTACGTCATTCAGAGGGAAGCCGGAAGGGAAGGGTTGCTCTGTTTGGGGAGCTGCTGCGTGGCAGCCGCCATGCTCCTCGCCGGCCTTCTTTAAAGTTGCCAGTGTCCATTTTGCATTATTTTTAGTGTGGCCAGGTATAACAACATGCACCTGATGTTTTTCTCATACAGCTGACGGCATAGTGGTGTAAACTGCCTCCGTTTCTCCTGCACAGCAAACGAGTAATCTTGGAAAATGCGAACTTGGTGTTCTTCATATTGTAAGGTGTCCTTCTTTACTCTGTAGCCACGTAATATTTCCACTTTATGGACATAGTTATGCAGTTTAATAAGCACTGCTCTTGGTGCTGTGCGGCCATCTTGCTTCTTGCCCACTCGGTGTGCCCTTTCCAGACACAGCGGCCCCGCACTGTCAGATAAGGCAAACTCTTTCTTCAGCCAAGCTTCCAACAGAGTAGGAAGCACCGCGTCTCCGATCGATTCTGGTATTCCAATAAGCCTTAAATTCGACCTCCGGGAGCGATTTTCAAGATCGTCCACTTTTCTGATAACATCCTCACTGTGCTGTTGCCAGATGAGAAAAATTTTCCCCACCCAAAATCAGCCTTAAACCAGCCCAAAACCCGCCCAATGTCAAACCCCGCCTCCAATGTCATCGACTCCGCCTCCGTCATCGACCCTGCCCCCTGATGTCACCTCTGACGTCATTTCCCCGCCCCCAATGACACCTCTGGCGTCATAAACCCTGCCCCCGATGTCAACCCCGCCCCGGAAAAGCTTCTATTGGACCAAATTGGACCAATAGAAGCCCCGGAAAAGCTTCTATTGGACCAAATTGGACCAATAGAAGCCCCGAAAAAAGAGCCCACACCCTGCACAGCTGCAGTGAAAAAGAAGCCCAATTTCCCGCAGCCCGCAACCTTCGATAATTTCCCGCATCCTGGCTTAAAAACCAGCCCAATTGGGTGGGAAACCAGCCCACCTGGCAACTCCGCTGTGCTGGCCAGCTTGCTTCTTTCTTCCGCAGCTGAAGGCCTTGCTTTCTTTTTCTCTCCTTGATTTCCTTTCCCTACCATACTGCTCGGGGAGGCTGCCAAGTATCTGTCCATTGAGTTGCAAATTTACAGCAATAAAATGCTGATTAGGTGTTAAAGGCAATTACTTTAATGATGTTAAGGAGCGAGGGAGGGTCCCGGAGAGCAAAGGAAACAGGTCTTGCTCCCTCAAGGCATCACGTGATCTCCCTTGTCCAACTTTTTAAAAACCTTCCTTGTATCCTCAGGTCCCAACTAATTATTGTCTGATATCCAACTGGTGCTTCCTCTCAAAAGTTCTTGAGAAAATTAATTTCATTCTTCTTTTGCGGAAAACTCTTTTGCTTTACATCCAAAACAATCTGGTTTTAGATCTCATTTTAGTAGTGAGATTTTTACAGCACTCCTAAATGAAATTTATTCACATCTCGATAAGCACAATATCGTCTTAGCTAGGGCTGTACATTTAGGGGCCCTTTTGCAAAGGTGCATAACGGCCTATGTGCATCCAGAGCATGCCAAATCGGTATTTCTGCCTGGCTACTTGTGCCCTGGGCGGTAATTCTGAATTTGGTGCGTGCCGAACACACACGGTAGAACATTTTTTATTTTCTACTGTGTGGCACTTACCCAGCGGTAAACAGCAGTGGGTGCATGCTGCATGCCTACTGCCTGAGCAGTAGCATTTTTGGCCCGAGACTTTTTTAAGGGGCTGGAAGTGGATATTCAGCAAAATAAAAACCAGCATATATCCATTTTCGGCCTGAGATATTACTGCTAAGTCAATGGGTGGCGGTAAGGTCTCAAGCCAAAAATAGACACGCGCTGGATTTTTTTTTGCCGCATGTCCGTTTCAAGCTCCTTAAAAAAGGCCCTTTTTCCAGGATACAGTAAGAACTGGCCCAGCACACACCTAAAAGATGTGCTCACACTGCCGCAAGCCACTTTATGCTGCGTCTTAATATAAGGGCCCTAAACGCGTTAATAATCGCCTCACCCCATGCGTGGAACAAACTCCCCGAGCCCATACGCTAGGCCCCCTCCCTGCCCATCTTCAAATCACTGCTTAAAGCCCACCTCTTCAATGTCGCCTTCGGCACCTAACCACTACACCTCTACCCAGGAAATCTAGACCGCCCCAACTTGACATTTCGTTCTTTAGATTGTAAGCTCCTTTGAGCAGGGACCGTCCTTCTTTGTTTAATTTGTACAGCGCTGCGTAACCCTAGTAGCGCTCTAGAAATGTTAAGTAGTAGTAGCATACTGGGACAGACCAAAGGTCCATCAAGCCCAGCATCCTGTTTCCAACAGTGGCCAATCCAGGTCATATATACCTGGGAAGATCTCCAAAAAGTGCAATACATTTTATGCTGCTTATCCCAGAAATAAGCAGTGGATTTTCCCCAAGTCCATTTTAATAAAGGTATATGGACTTTTCCTTTAGGAAGCCGTCCAAACCTTTTTAAAACCCCACTAAGCTAACTGCCTTTACCACATTCTCTGGCAATGAATTCCAGAGTTTAATTAGACGTTGAGTGAGTAGCTTCATCGCATGCTGCCTAGTCCTAGTATTTTTGGAAAGAATAAACAAATGATTCACTTCTACCCGTTCCACCCCACTCATTATTTTATAGACCTCCATCATATCTCCCCACAGCCATCTTTTCGCCAAGCTGAAGAGCCCTAGCTGCTTTAGTCTTTCCTCATAGGGAAGTCGTCCCATCCCCTTTATCATTTTCGTTGCCTGTACCTTTTCTAATTCCACTGTATCTTTTTTGAGATTTGACCAGAATTGAACACAAAATTTGAGGTGTGGTTGCACCATGGAGCGATACAAGGGCATTATAACATCCTCACTTTTGTTTTCCATTCCTTTCCTAATAATACCTAACATTCTTGGGCTGAAAAGACTCGCTGCTGGGTCCTGGTCTGGGTCAACCCTGCTACTGTGCTCCCAAGGCTGTCAAGGAAGATGGAGCCACGCAACAGTGACCCGAAAGTAACCGCGGAGGTATGAGTCCGCGGAATTTCAAGTCCGGGGCAAGACTGGAGAGGTTGTAGGCAGCAGCATTGGTTCTCTCTCTCCCTCTCTCCTTATACTTGCTTCTCTCGGCCCTCCAACTTTGCCTTCAGCGCTAGAGTGCTGAAGGTATGCTACTTCTTTCAGCCACCCGAAGCCTCTGTAATGCCCTTCCTTCTCTGACAGAACTTCTTTTTTCTGGGCAGTATACTACAGAGAGAGGCTTCAGGTGGCTGAAAGGAACAGCATGCCTTCAGCACTGCAGTGCTAAAGGCAAAGTTGGAGGATTGAGAGGAGCCTCCAAGGAGAGAGAGAGAGACTGGGGGGGGGGGGGGGGGGGGAGAGGAGAGAGAGATTCAGGAGTGCAGAAAAATTGAGGGGGAAAGAAAAAGAGAATGTTGACTGCAGGGTGGGAGGGTTCAGGAGTGCAAGAAGACTTGCTGGGAGAAAGAAGGCAGAGCAAGAGAGAGAGAGAGATTTGTTTGAGTTGGACAGATGCTAGAAATAGGGGATGGAAAAAACAAGGGAAATGGTGATCATGGAGGGGAGAGAAGAGAAAAAGGAGGAGACTGTGCTCATGAAGGGGAAGGGAAGGGGCGAGGAGAGACAAGAGGAGACGGTGTCCATGGAGGGGAAGGGAAGGGGAGAGAAGAAAGACAGGAGGAGATGGTGCCCATAGAAGGGAATGGGAGAGAAGAGACAGGAGGAGACAGTGCTCATGGAGGGGGATTTAAGAGAGACAGGAGGATATGGTGCCCAGGGAAGAGAAGAGAGACAGGAAGAGATGGTGCCCATGAATGGAGGGGAAGGGAAGAGATAGAAACTAGACAGATTTGAAAAAGAGGGGAAAAATGGATGAAAGTAGGATGAGAAAGAGGAGAGAAAAAAAGAAATAGTGAATAAACAGGAGGCCCTGGAAGCGGAGTTCAGAGCACAGAACTGTGCTGGGAGCACAGGGAAGCAGAACAAGAGACAAGGAATGAGATAATTGAAAAGATAAAATTACCAAACAACAAGGGTAAGATAAATGATTTTATTTTTAGTTTAGTAATTGAAATATGTCAGTTTTGAGAATTTATATCTGTTATGTATGTATTGCACTGTACAGGAGGAAATTTGAGGGAGGACACTTCATATGATCGAGCAATTAAAAATTTTTGTTCACAATTAATCATTAGGTTATGCCTTTTGATTGATGTACAACCCTAGTCTTAGCTATATCTTGATCTCTCTGCTGCCTTTCATTTAGTTAATCACTCCCTCTTACTTTCCCATCTCTCATCTCTTGGTATCAATAGAACTGTCTGGCCTGGTTCAGCTCCTTCCTCTCAAATCATTTCTATAAGGTTACCATTGTTTCCTCTACGTCCTCTTTGTGTTCCCTAACTTGTAGTGTTCCCCGGGGTTCTGTTCTATCCCCACTTCTTTTTAATCTTAGCCCTCTTGCTACTGTTATCCAATCGACAGGCATCTCATCATTTTTATGTGGATGATATACTTCTGATTTTTCCCATAAACCCTTTTTCTCCTTCTATTGGTCCTTTTACAAGATTGTCTTGATTTAGTTGCTAAATGGTGTTTTGATCATAAATTGGTTTTAAATAAGCAAAAAAACAGTAGCCTGCTGATTTTCAGGTGGTTTACCAATCCCAAGTTATACTTTAAATCTTTTTGGGGCCAATATCCAGCCGATAGACTCTCTTCATTACTTAGGTGTGACTCTTGATTCCTACCTTTCTTTCTCTGCCTAAATATGTAATGTTTGTAAGACTGTTTTTTTTTTTTCATCCTTCGACAACTGCACTCAGTAAAGACAGTATTTTCACTATGATACGTTTCACACTCTCATTCTTTTTTCAGTGATCTCCAGATTAGACTATTGTAACATAGTCTGCTTAAAGAAATTACAGTATCTTCAAAATACTGCGATTAGACTTCTCTGCCATACCCATCAATTGTGTCTCGACTGGCTTCCGGTCAGACAGCATGTTTTGTTCAAGCTTCTCATGCTCACTTTCAAATCATTTAGGGTAGATTTGCCTCTTTATTTATCATCTCTCACGATTCCGTATTCCCTGGCTTGGTTACTTTGCTCTATAAATGATCACCATTTGGAAAGGACAAGACGCCATGTTTTTTTTTTTTCTTTACTGCTCCTTATTTATGGAACTCTCTGTCTCTATCCATTTGAGCTAAACCATCAATGGCAAAATATAAAACTGCTTTAAAAATGTGACTTTTCCATCTTGCGTTCAACCCCCACCTAGGTGGACTGTTTCTTGTCTGTTACTGAGATTGACTTTCTGTTGATTTTCTATTTTCTTTCTCTGTCTTGCTTTGTTCTTCCTTTACTGTCATTTCACTGTCCATACCTAGTATGAACAAAAACTGTACAGGAAAGAACAGCCATTCATACCAATGACTGTTCTTTCCTGTCCAGTTTTTGTAGATCTTTTTCATTTCACTTTCTTGGTTTTTTAGATTGTAAACCTGCAAGTTAGTGAAGTCAGTATAGCAAATGTGAATAAACTAAAATAAACATAATTTTTGTCCATTACTGATGTTAGACTAACAGAAGTAACACTGTGTATTGGGACTTTCCTTAGTGTCTGCAGCAAATGTAGAGAGCTGCATGGGAATGGGGTTAGCAGGAATCCCGCTGTTCCCGCAGGGATCCCCTCCAGGTCCATGGGACTCCTGTGGGGATGGATTCAGGTCCTGCGGGGTTCCTGTGGAAGTGTAGTGCCAGGCCAGGCTACCTGTCCTTTCCTTGTGCCATGACAATTATAATAGCTCTAAAAAATAAATTAGTGGATATGGTTGATAGCATTGAAATCCCCATAAGCACTGTTAAGTTATTTTAGCACAGGGGACGGGTGATACTACTTGCAGGGATGGAGGAGATTCCAGCTGGGACGGGTGAAATTTCTGTCCCTGTGCAATTCTCTAATCTAGAGACTTGTGGGTTATGACCATCTACCAGCAGGTAGAGATAGAGAGCACTGAACTGAACTCTGTCTTATAGGATGGTATACTCTTTTTGTCAGTTAATATCTCTTCAGCAGGCAGGTGGATGGTCTCACAAGTTCCTGGTCTCATCCTGTCTCAGCTCCTAATCTGGGTCTCCTAGTTCAGTTGAGCTTGGGGGTGTCTTGGCTAAGCAGTGCCGACTTTATGGGATACACCTGGTGAAGCCAGGTCCCCTCCCCTTACTCCTCTCCAGCCATTTCCTCCATTCTCCTTCCTCACGACAGTAAAAAAAAAAAACACACACACACACACAAATGGAGGAAAAGAGGCACTGCAGCAGCTTTTTCTACGGCTGTTCCAGTTTCTTGGAGAGGATATTTGCTCTACTTCAGGCAGCATTAATATCTACAGAGAAGTGGCTGTCTACTTCATTTTCGGCACTGGGATGAGTGTTACTTTTAAATTTTAATTTCTCTTTAGGCTGATTTTGGTTTCACTTTAGTTCCGATGTCAGCAGAGGCTGTAAAACGCTGCTGTTGCTGTGGGAAGCGCAGAGCAGTGTCCAGTTGTAAAATGCTGCTCTCGCTGTGGGAAGCGCAGAGAAGTGTGGGGTCAGTGTCTGGCAGGTTGTAATGGCTCTAATTCAGCTGGCAGTGTTTTCCTTTTTGGGGAACCGTCAGTTTCCCGCACAGGAGACTCGTGGCTGCATTCTCCTCAGCTCCCTCTGTCTGATTCTGTTTCTTCTTTGTCTCCCATGGTCATTTTACAACAGCATGATTCCATTCCCACGGCTTCAGTAATTGCTCTACTGGTAACTTTTCTTTAAGAACATAAGCGTTGCCATACTGGGACAGACTGGAGGTCCATCAAGCCCAGTATTTTTTTTCCAACGGTGTCCAATCCAGGTCACAAGTACCTGGCAAGATCCCCAAGAGAGTAAAACAAATTTTATGCTGCTTAGAAATAAGCAGTGGATTTTCCCAAGTCCATCTTAATAATAATGGCTTATGGACTTTTTAAAAGAAATTATCCAAACCTTTTTTTAAACCCTGCTAAGCTAACTGCTTTTAACACATTCTCTGGCAACAAATTCCAGAGTTTAAGTACTCATTGAACATGCTGCCATGCCTGGGCTTTGTTCCTTTGGGATTTCTCAGGAGCCATTCTCCCCAGAGTTTGTGGTGTAAACACCAAGCCTATATGTTTAAGTGTTCTCAGGATTCAGAGCCTATTACTGCTTTGCCTAGCCAGCCACCTAGTCTTTCTCAATTCATCTGCTGCAACTACAGGGAAGAAAGTTATCAGGTAAGTCATAATTTTTCCATGTCCACACTCTTCCAGGTCCTCTGAAGCTTCCTGGCTTCAAGGACAAGCTGAATATAGCCACAAGGGGTGCCAACATTAACATTTATGAATGCAGCCAGCATCTTGATGTGTGCATTGAGTCCCATGCTTCAGAGCAGTGGTCCATTGAGCCCAGTGGCATCCTGTCTATAACAGTGGCCAGTGCAGGTCATTTGGAAGTACCCTCATGATCTAGATGAGATCCATTCTCTGTCACTCACTCTTAGACATCAAGAGGTGACAGTCCCTAAGATTTATTTTCAGTATAATACCAGTTGGTTTCACACAGAGTCTCCTAGCACTAGTTGAAAGGGTAGAAAACTGTTCTCTGTTCATCTATTCATAAATCATTTTTCCTCTTGCTCATACCTCCTCCAAGCTGAAAAGCCTTAACCTGTTTAGCTTTTCTTTATCTGTGTTGGTTTTAGTCATCCTTATCTGAACCGTTTGTACTTCCAGTATATCTCTTTTCAGATGGGGCAGCCAGAACAGCACACAGTATATCTTCAGCGTGATATTATCTTTTCCTTTCTGAATAATTCCTAACATTCTATTTGCATTTTTGACTTAAATTGCACCCTGAGCTGAGGATTGTAGTTTATTGTCCACAATGATTCCAAAATCCTTTTACTGGATTCCCAAAATGGAACCCTGCAACACATCACTAAAATCAGGATTATTTTTCCCCGTTTGCATCACTTTTGCTAAGCTATTAGTATCTTCTATCCTGCAAAATGTCTGAAAACATCAGGTTTAGAGTGGGTCACAATATTGCACAAAAATACAATACAAAAATCATATACAGCACAAACTAGAAAATACTAACATAATCTAGTTTGAATTATTCTCAAAAGGTCATGTTTTCAGACGCTTCCTAAAAACACTGTATGATGAACTCTGATGGATAGACAAAGGCAATGTGTTCCATAGCGCAACCACATAATGATAATATGATCTTAAATGGATTTTCTTGTATCTAATATCCTTAACAGATGGAAAAGATAAGATCAAGCGTTTACAGCTATGGGTTCTAAATTGACTTACTAACAAGTTAATCAGAAAAGGGAAATTATCAGGAATGTCGCCAACTAATGTTTTAAAAACTGGATGATAAACTTTAAATTTAATTTGCACTCTGACTGACAGCCAGTGTAAGTCTAGGAATAAAAGGGACACATGATTGAACCTAGACTTTTAAAAAATCAATCTAGCTGCCGTATTCTGGATTAGACTAAGCTTCTTCATAATTTTGATGATAACCCAGTATACAAGGTGTTAAAATAATCCTGCATTGATAGAATCATATCCACTCATTTGAGTAAGGACTTCAAATACCTCTGCCTCTGTAGTTGGTTTTAAAATCATTTTACGTCTATCAAAGCTGTTTCATCCCTTAGGTTTTTTTATCATCTTTCGCCTTCTGTAAATACTGAGCAAATTCACACTCGACTCAAATCCTGCTTTCTTCCTTTCTCTTACCTATTCTGCCTTTGGATTTTTGCATCTCTTAGATACCTAGAAGGTTTATCTCCTTTTAGTAGGAATTTTCAGATTCTCTTCTTTGGGGTGTTTTACTTCTGGATTTGGTACAACATTTCAAAAAGAATGCACATACTTTGCCTTTGAAACTTCCTTCTGAAACCATGGTTAGTACAGAAAAACATGTGTAGAGTTGAAAATACAGTCTACGTGTGTTTCTGGTGCTGTCCAACGCCCCTCAGGAACACCTTACCTAAATGCAGCATAGAAGTACGTTCCCTGCTCCTTTGGATTTTTAGCACTTTTGTACTCGGGGATAAGATCTCCTACTGTTCAAAGTACAGGCCGACCGAATTTCAGTTTCGGATTCAGCACCGAAACTGACCCCAAATCCTGATTTGAGTTTTGGCTGAAAATGCTCGTGCATTTTCAGGCTGAAACTGAAACTCTCCCTCCTCCCTTCCGTCACTCTTCACGGCAGCCGAAACAGTCATGAATTTTGGCCGTGGATTTGTTTTTGGCCTGAACTAAAACTGCTTTTTTGTTGGTCTCTAGGTCAGAGACTTTTTTTCTATTTTATATCTCCTCCCAGTCATTGCAGCTGTAATTCTTAGCTGGGTCCATATGCTAGGGTTTTGTTCTGGAAACCTACGATACCCTAAATCCATCCATTAGGTATTGCCATTGCACAGTGGTTGGCTCCTCTCCACAGAGGCTGTGCCCATTGTCAACCTAGCTGACCAGGGAGCAAAAGACTTGAACCAAGTCTCAAACCCACCATACAACACAGCACTGCTGCTAAGGAACTAGGTCGGATCAGGGGTGTACTTCATGAGCTGTTTCCTCCCAAGATTTTCTATAATTGGTATATCAAGCATAATGAAACTTGAAACATCTTTAGTTGGCTTCTCACATAAGCCTGTTTGAAATGTACCATGAATTACATTTAGGTACAGTTTGACAGATCACCTTTACCTGATAAGTTATCTCTGTTCCCTCACACAGATTTTTGTATGAACTGTATAGAATGTGTTCCTATTCCAGGGAGCCTTATTTTCCCCTGTCAGATGTATCTACTCTCTCTTGATAGGCATGCTGTTATGCCATTTGCCTTGACAATGTGAACCCAGCATGGCAGTGATGTGTGTATCGGGTTTATTTTTTGTTCCTGTAGCTGGCCTTACAGGGTTCCATATGGTGCTGGTTGCCAGAGGACGTACAACTAACGAGCAGGTAAGGCACAAGGGAGGGACTAGCCCTTAGCGTGGGGACTCTTTTCCTTGACCACTGTATTTTTATTGTTGTCTTTGTTCTGTGGATCTAAGCAGTAATGCTTTTCTTGTTCCTTTCTCAGGTTACGGGTAAATTCCGAGGGGGTGTGAACCCCTTCACCAATGGATGCTGGAAGAATGTCAGTCATGTGCTTTGCAGCTCTCCTGCTCCACGGTATGATTTTTCTTCACTATTTGACTAATTCCTACAGATCTATATCATTCAAAAACATTGTGTGGTCTTAACAGAATCAAACATATGGGGAAGTTTGGGCTATATTTCCTTTCCTTGAGTCCTGCCAAACCAGTTCAGAGAAGTGGGTTATGTCCCTTTGCCAGCAGATGGAGCCAGAGAAAAAGAAAGCTCAGAACTGTCTATTTCCCCCCCCCCCCCCACCCCTCCCCATATAGGAGGCTGGTTTTTGCCTTCAGCTCCTCAGTATCCTATGGGAAGCTAAGATGGCCAAAGGTAAATATATGATTTAGGTCTCCAATTCACCACCAAAGCCAAACCTGATGCAGTCAGAACATCATTCCATGGTTGCTGACCCAGGAATAAGATAATTCCGTACACCAAGAGTGCAACTACCTTCTGAGTGGGCTACGACATACTAACTGTTAGCTTTTTCTGAATTTGTTAGTCTGCGGAGCCTTGACTACCAAGTCTTCCATAGGTGGGTTCTGGACTGGCTGGCAGGACACAAGGAAAGAAAACTAACGGGTAAATTCAAATTTTCCTCTTCCTTATTGTTTGTGCCAGACTAATCTAGGTTGATGTACCCAAACTCTACCCAGACCAGTTGGGAGAAACCATGATAATTCTCAAGACTCCTGCACCTTAGCTGATGAATCTCCAAACATACATACCAGTGCTAAGGCACTTAAAGAAGGGCTGCAATTGGGGCAATAGCACTGGAGGGAAGCAATTTTAGGTGGAATCATAGTTGATAAAAATGTACCAACTCCTACTCCAACTTTAAAATAAAAACTTACATTATAATATATGGTAAATTTATCATTTTATATCTTTGTCCTGGATCTAAAATTTTATTTAGCAATACTTTAAATGCAGAACAAAAATTTTAAAATCTAATATCAGTAGAAGTCTGAGTCAGACAATAGAAAAATAGAGGAGTCTGAGTCGAAGGCTTGGTAAACTGACTCCGCAGCTCTGGATGCAGTGGAGGCTAGGACACTGCCCTACCCTTATCCTCTGGAAGAAGATTCTGATCTGCCTATAAGGACTCCTGCACTCTAATCAAGTGGGCTAGCCGGCTTTCTGGGATTTTGTCAGCACTTGCTGATATAGTCCAAAGTGATCATCTCCTTGACTCCTCCTGAAATCAATGCCTTAAAGACCAC
Organism: Microcaecilia unicolor; assembly: GCF_901765095.1. Lineage (NCBI taxonomy): Eukaryota > Metazoa > Chordata > Amphibia > Gymnophiona > Siphonopidae > Microcaecilia > Microcaecilia unicolor. Next base: position 653,100,362 of record NC_044031.1, on the reverse strand, counting down.
TGTGCCTTATTAGGACACATCAATAGACAAAAACCTATTCAAAATTTAGAAGGATTTAATAATGGCCATTCCTGCTCTGGTCTACATCACCTGACTTCTTTACCATCAGAAGAGAACAAAACACTATCCTCGGAAGGAAGAAAGTATTGGATATAAAGGTATCTTTTCCTTTATAATTATGCAATGAGCCCAGCCTCAATCCCAAGACCTAGAGGGATGCTACCCTGCAAGTCTCGAGAGGAAGGGAGAACTGTGCCCTCAGGACTAAGGTAAAATTAGTCCTTACCTGATAATTTTCTTTTCATTAGTCCCAACAGATCAATCTAGAGATGAGTGAGTTATGTCCCTCTACCAGCAGCTAGAGATAGAAAATCTCAGAGGTTACTATGTGTGGACCTGTGTATCCATCTTAACCTCAGTACTGTCGATACAAAGCAATAGAAGACGAAGAATAAATCCAACATATAAGTCCTCTCCTGTCTCTATAAAGCCCAAGTAGGATCCTTCTCCACCGTTCCTGTGGGAGGGAAATATCCGAAGTGGTTTGATAAAAGTGGGTTTTAGTCAACCAACAAAGGGCGGGCCTCTGGATTGATCTTTTGGGACTAATGAAAAAAAATATCAGGTAAGGACTAATTTTACCTTCCATAGCATACCACAGATCAATCCAGAGATGAGTGGGATGTACCAGAGCAGTCCACAATTATGGCTGGACGCACAATCCCTAAAGACAGGTACGCCGCGTTCTGATGGTCATCAGCAAACAACCATAGCTGCTGCCACAAATGAAAAAAACAGAAAAGGCGAGTATGCCCAAGGCTACCCAGAACATGGCCACGAGAGAGAATAGGCCAAGGACAGCAGACCACCGGGAAGCCGATACCAGGATTAGCACCTGGAAATACTCTCTGCCGCCTGGCGAGCACCACCACACCTCAAACAGGGAAGGAGACCAGAATCCACTGCCTGTGTGAAATCTCATGTGGCACCTAAACCCTCGCTGGAAAGGCATACAGGACCAGAACCAACGAACAGCGAGGTGTAACAGCAAAGGTGCCAGGGAAGGGAACGTATCCAGCTGCATCTATGAACTACCAGAAAAGGACCTGCAAGAGAGATAGCAAGACCTAAGCTGCTAGCTGGGAATGGCACGTTCCACCTGGGAGTGCATGGAAGAGAAACTCGTAATGGAGCAAAGCTCCTCAGGGTAATCCCGATCCATGAACCGAGATGCAACCAGGAGCATAGGAAAAAATTGTAAAACATCCGGCCCTGGACCCGCCACCAGGAGAAGAAAGAGTCTTCACACAGAGAAGACTCCACTGTTCACACCATATAGGCATGGAAGAATTTGCTGTGACCAATGCGTCCCCGGTAAGAGCCGGAGCTACTTCCACCGGCAAGGAGGCAACGCGGTAGACCAGGCCAGAGCAAAGGCCAGCAGCCAGTCGGAACAAGACCCAAAAAAACAAAAACTGAGCCCTCCCAAGGGTGGTGCTGCTGGAACCGGGAAAGCAAGCCCAAGCATCAAGGCGCACGGCTGGAGCCAGGGAAGGACATTTCAGCTAAAGCCGAAGTCAGCGTATTCGGGCTAGCCAGATGGCTAAAGATGGAACTAGGCTAAGCACAATTGGAGGATCCAAAACTATGCCAGACTTGGCTGCTGGGACCAAAGTCTGCAGTAGACAATACCAAACATCCAAAGACAAAGGTAGTCAAAGCTCTATGGCTGAAACTGGGGCTAGCAAGATCCTACGGACAGAACTAGAGCTAAGCAGGACTCAACAGTCAGGGGGCTAAGATGGGCAAGGCTCCCCCCCCCCCCCCCCAGCCATAGCTAGGCAAGGCTCCATGGCCAGAGCCAGGTAAGGGCCCATGGGAGAAGCCGGGCCTAGTCAAGGCCACCTGGGTGAAGCCAGGGCCAGAGGTAGGCAGGCTTCCACAGCCGAAACTGAGGCAAGGCTCCATGACTAAGCCCGGCATTGTGATACGATCCCTGCCAAAGCTTGGCAAGGCTCGATGCTTGGAGATGGAGAAAGGCTCATGTCCCGAGATGGTACCACCAACCAGGGTTAACCACCCATCAACAATGCACCGACCTGGAAGACACCGGGTGTTGAAGGCCGGGAGGCAAAAATGACCCCCCCCCCCCCCCCCCCCCGAAGAGCCGACAGGAAAACAGGGCCCAGGCCCGTGGCCATGGGACCTGTATCCATGACTAACAGGCACCCCCCCCCCCCCCCAAGCAGAGCTCTAAGAAAGTCTGCAGGACCTGCAATGAGAAAATGACACCCATGAAAGACCCAGGAGAAGAAGCCTAGAACAGAAACCATAGGCTGACACTGTTCAAGACACTCTGAATTTGGAGAGTGGTAAAGACAAAGCTGCAAGAAGGCAGACCACCAGCTCTAAGAGAAACTGGGTGGTAGGAGTGACTGATCCAGAAAAAAAAAAAGAAAATGAACCCAAAGCCTGAATGACAGATCGGCCAAGACAGATCGTGATGCACAAACAACCTTCCTATATGAGAGAAAGTCACCGCTGCTACTCCACGAGACAGCAGGTGAACCCTGAAAGGAACCGAAAGTCAGCACCTATGCCCTGCCAACCTCCAGCCTGAGGACCAGGGCCGCAGCCTCTGGGGAGAACCAGGGGACCTGACCTAAAAGCCAAGGAACCCCTGACAAAGCAAGGGGCACAGAGCAGGTTTCAGACGTCCAGCATACAGGCCTGCCCAAAATTCAATTCCCACAGGAAAGGAGCGCCGGCTTGACTATGAATGGTTAATGTACCGGAGAATGGTAAGGCATCCAAAGTAAGGCCAGCAAAGGGACCAGCAAATGGGCCATGTAATTCAACAGGGCGGCAGAGCCTTCAGCACTGCACAAGACTACTGATGAAAGTACCCCAAAAGTAGACATCAAATGGCCCTACTTAACGGAGAAGCCAAGCACAACCAAAGGAAGGTCCCAAAAGGTATGCCGTCCACTAGGGAACCAGGAAAGCTGGGTTCCCCCAGCCAGGAACCATAACTGCAGCCCGAGCCGAGGAGGCCATGCATCCAGCGTAGCAGAACACAGCCAAGACAAACAGTTCAGCCGGTGCCCCAGAGATGCACTGAAAGAGCAAGCCACTTTCAATGGCCGACCTCCATCCTGAAGAGGTCCAGGGGAAAGCCAGGGTCCTAGGCTGCAAGCTGAGATGAGGGTCCAGTTGCAGAGTCCATGCTAACCAGACATCAGCACTGGAAAGGATTACAGGATGATTTGGGCTTGTTTTGTTTTAGTTCTTTTGTTGTTGTTAAGACAAGGCCACAGACCCCGTTGTGCCATCATCGTGCAATGATGCCGAAGGACACCAGAAGGAGTGTTGGAAAATCGCAAGAGACCCTGGGAATCGCTGCTACAACAGTGCTCCTGCAATGAGTGCCTACGAGCTGAAGGGTAGTGATGGGTAGGCCGGAGAGAGGGGCAGGAAGCGCAAGAGCTTGCCCACTCGAGAAAAAAAAAATCTCCAGGGCCCTTTTAACACCGTCAAAGCATACAAACAAAATGGCAGCTGCTGGTGAACAAACAGCTGCAGAGCCCACCAAAATACCGCACTCCCTACCCAACCGGCACATCGAATATTCCCCGACCGGTGCAGAAAGGAGCCCATACCCCCCACCTCTGTAAAAGAAAGGTAAATACTTAGTTTGCTTTTTTTTTTTTTTGTCCTCACCAACAGTATGGGAGAAGAAAGAATTCCCTGCTCTCTAGACACTGCACAGAGTTGTGCAGGCCCTTCATTTTTTTTTTTTTTTTTTTTAACTAGAGGCAGGAGAGCCAGTTAGCAGAATCAGATCATGCTGTAAGGAAAGAGGAAGGGAAAGGATAGGGGAGGGACCTGGTACCACCAGGTTTACCCTAAAGTGGCCGAGCCCAGCCAATACCCCTAGCTCAGCTAAACCTGAGAGAACAGGTCAGGAGCAAAGCTCATCCAGAGAGCAGCACAGGATATGTCCATCCACTTGCTGAGATAGAGGATAACCAAAGTAAAGGTGTTCTCTCTCTCTCTTCACCTGCTGTCTCTGGATTGATCTGTCAGACGCAATGGAAACATTTTAAGTATTTATATACTGCCTATAGACCAAAGTGGTTTACAGTTTCTTTACAGGAACTGGCACTGTCCCTGTCTCAAATGGGCTCACAGTCTAAGTAGGGGTCTTGCATGCTTGACCCTCCAGAAGGAAACTTGAGCCAGTCTCTGTTCTCTGAGAGTTGTGAGTTATCTTCACCCTAGTCTCCTTGTGGAGGAAGAAGACTGAAGAAATAGCATTCCCCCCACTCCCGAAAACAAAAACCTGTGTCTGTGACTTCCATTACATAGTTTCCCACCATTCCAAAACCTCAATTTATGATCCACTGGGAATCAAGGCCTACTGCCTTCCTAGGAACAGCCTGTTAATAGATGCTGCACCAGACCACATTTCTGCACCATCTGCTGGAGCTAGGGAAATACTGAGAAGCTGATTGCAGCATCTGCCTCCTATAAGATGAGTGAAGTCTGTCTGCTGGCAAGGGACACAACCCACATCTGAACTGGTCTTGCATGAAAGATAAAGAATTGTTTATATTTTTGTGGGGTTTTCCCCTTGATATGCATCAGAAATAGATCTCCTCAGGAGGAAGCAACCTGTTCCTGTCACATGCTAATCTTGACAACAGTCCTGTATTATATTTTCGTGGCATAAAATTGAGAAATAGTGTGGGGGTTTTTCATGTGTAATTTTCATTCAAAACATGTATCAATGTTCATACTATTATAAATTTAATATCGGATGGTGGCTGAAGTCAAGGACAGGTTTGTATTTTATTTTTCAGCCATTGCTAAAAGTTTCCTAAAGGAAAGTGCAACAAGATAAGGAGCCACTTATAGCCATTGGCAAACTAAAGTATTGTCAGTAAGGTGACATTTTTAAATTTAAAGTTTTTGGGAGCTAGTAACAGTCATTCCAGTGTTGGTGAACATCCAGGAAAGCCAAATATTGTTCAATATGTAGAGAATTCAATAAAGTAAAGTTTAAAAAAAAGTCTAGTTATGTTTAGGTTAGAAAGCAATGAGCATGGATGTGAGAAACTAGTGAATCTTCTCCTTTCTGTTTGAGTAGGTATCTTGGCCGACCGAAGAAAGAACAGACAGTGGTAGTGAGGCCGCCGTTCCTTCGACCAGATGTTTCTGATGGACAGGTTGCTGTTAAGATAATGGACAATGGGATACAAACTGAACTGAAGAGATCAAAGGTGAGACTACCACTGTTTGTTAGCTCTTTTGCAGAGTGATGGAGTAGGGGAGAAGACTTGAGGGGAATGCGAAATATTTCAAGGACCTAGTAAAAAGGGATTAAGGGCCTCACTGAAAAGCGAAATGCCCAGGCCATCTGCTGAGTGAGGGTCCCATGGAGATGTGGAATGCCCAGGTCACCCTCTGGTTATGGGGGAAGTTAGTATATGATAAAATGATTGAGGAATTAACACTATATTGGGATCTTATCATGGAACCCTGTTTTACTCATTTGGGAGCTTGCTAGGTACTTGTGACCTGGATTGGCCACTGTTGGAAAAGGATACTGGGTTTGATGGACCTTCGGTCTGTCCAAGTATTTGATTTACTTGAATAATGTTAGGCATATTTTCTTTGAGCCTTCCCAGCTACAGTTCTTTTTGGAAGGAAGGAAGGATATCCAGATTTAGTTAGGATACTCGAGGCATTTAATTTTGATGGGCAAATCCTCATGCGTTTCCTGATATTTTATATTGGTTAATATCTATTATCTTCTAGATTATCTACTTGGTCTCTCCTCTTTTATGTTCTAAGACAGTATATCAACGACTAATAAAAACAATTTCCTGACATAATGTGGAAACTTGTATAGTTTCCTATTCAAAGTTGTAAATTCTTTGATTTGTACTATAATATGAAAAAGCAATAAAAGATATGCCCTGACTTCTAAAAGTATATTAATTCTGATGTTTTCAGATAGCCACTTACTCACCTATACCTAGTATTGCTTCTCTTGAGGGGACTCACATGTACCTAGTATTGCTTCTCTTGAGGGCATTCCCACCATAAGTGGACAAATATCTTCTCATGCCCACACTAGATCCAGCAGTGCTTGTTCGCTTCTGGAAAAATCTTATGCATTCTTGTAGGTACCATAAATACCATCTGTACAACATCTTAACCCCATGATCAAACAGACCGACCGGGACAGACAATCTCGTGGAGTTTCTCTATGCATCACGACGGTGCATTACTGATTCTGTTTGTTGTTTTTATTTATTTATTGCATTTGTATCCCACATTTTCCCACCTCTTTGCAGGCTCAATGTGGCTTACAATACATCATGAGTAATGGAAATATGTAAGAAAATATACAATTAGTATAACAGGATTTTGGGTAACATAATAATGATGAAACAAGATAGTAGTTTGATAAGCATATTTTGTAAAGCAGTTCTGGATATATGTGTAGGAGTTCATGTTTGTTGATCTTTGTGGTAAGCCTTGTTGAAGAGATGGGTTTTCAGTAGTTTGCGGAAGTTGGTTAGTTCATAGTTCGTTTTTAAGTTCCCTGGCAGCGCTTTCCAGAGTTGTGTGCTCAGGTAGGAAAAGGTTGACACATGCGTTAGTCTGTATTTTAAACCTTTACAGTTGGGGAAGTGAAGATTAAGGAATGTGCGGGACGATTTTTTAGCATTCCTGGGTGGTAAGTCTGTTAGGTCTGACATGTAGGCTGGGGCGTCTGACATGTAGGCTGGGGCGTCTCCATGGATGATTTTATGAACTAGGGTGCATATTTTGAACGTGATACATTCTTTGAGTGGGAGCCAGTGTAACTTTTCTCGCAGGGGTTTAGCACTTTCATATTTTGTTTTGCCGAATATGAGTCTAGCTGCAGTGTTCTGAGCTGTCTGAAGTTTCTTGATTATTTGCTGTTTGCAGCCAGCGTAGAGTGCATTGCAGTAATCTAGATGACTGAGTACCATTGATTGTACCAGGCTGCAGAAGACGGTCCTTGGGAAGAAAGGTCTTACACTTTTTAATTTCCACATTGATTGGAACATCTTCTTGGTTGTGTTTTTCGCGTGATTCTAAAGTGTTGTTATGTTTATTGTGCACTGTTTTAATAATAAAAGACGTTTACAAGTATTTTAAAAATTCCTTCTTCTCCAAGCCCCCTCCTTCTTCCACAGATCTCAGCCCCACTTTTCTGTATGTTGTGGTTTCCTGTTATGAAGCACAGTAACAAAAGAGAGGGTATTACAGCATACAAGTATACAACACAGACAAAGAAAAGCACCACTGGGCCTTCAAGAAAGAGATAATAGTCATCCTTTATTGTGAAAAAGACCCGACACGGGCAGTGTTTCGGCGCACAAGCGCCTGCCTCAGGGGTCAGGGTATATCTTCACAATGTATGAGCAGAAGTTCTAAATGAATTGCCAGCTACCGCTGGACGTACATTCAATCACGCTGAACGCTGGCTAGTTTCCAAACTGCCAAAAAAAAGCAGTTTGGAAACTAGCCAGCTATTATCTCTTTCTTGAAGGCCCAGTGGTGCTTTTCTTTGTCTGCGTTCCTGTTGTGAAGAACATTTAACAGCCAAAATGTCTTTAAAATGATTCCCTTCCGGGCGGTAAGGTTAGAATATATGATCTCAAAATCAGACTTTGGTTCTGTCAACACCTTCACAAAGGTGTTTATAACTAGTGTCTCACTTGTACAGTATATACACATAATGATATTGTTTACTTATCTCGGGGAATCCCCCAAATTCTGCCTTCCACCCCACTCTCTATAAACTGGCTCAGAGCACACAGACCTTGTTCTTCCCATCTTGCAAAAGTGTTGCGCCTCCAAGTGGGACCTCATCATTGTATTGTATCAGTATAAATGTAGAGTAGATTGTCCCTTCCATCACCATCCTCTCCCCCTCATGAAACCAGGGCAAGTAGTATAATGGTATACTTTACAGAAACCTAAGCTATGGATGTAGATCGAGCAATGGTTTCAATAACAACCATGCAGTGCTTAATTCGGTTGCAGTATAATGAGGTCTTATATTAAGCATTCCCAACACTTTTTTCTCTTTGAGCTGAAATAGTATTCTCCTGACTACTGAGAGAGGCACTTTCACCAGATGTAGCCAAAAATTCCAGCATTCTAGGTTTTGGGGGGTTTCACCAGATGCAGCCAAAAAGTCCAGCATTCTAGTTTTTTTTTTTTTTTTTTGGGGGGGGGGGGACGGGTTTAACCAAGGTCCCCGGCAATGTTCTCAGGAGTGTCTGGAACAGATACAGTAGCTTCAGAAGGGCCATCATTTTTATCTCTGCCACCCTGCCCAATCAAATATGGTTAAAGCTGGACTACTTATCCAAATCCGTAACCAATTTTCTCACTAATGGATCATTATTGAATCTTACAGTTTTCAACCCTCTTTGTCTACTGAAATGGAAAGTTGGCTTGTACTCTTTCCACAGTCACCTCATGAATGGTAAGATTCATCAATTCTGACTTTGCCATATAAATCTTAAATCCAGAGACCTCCACAAAATTTCTGCTCTCACATAAGAACACACAAATACCGTCCCAGCAATATAATTTCTTGATAAGAAGGCTTCAGCCTGTCTCTATATAATCATCACTTATATATTGTGATATCCCCTCTTCACTCAGGGTGACCTGGTTCTCAATATGCAGATCATATGCAAATTAGTGTGCTACCCCTTCTAGCTCAGGGTGACCTGGTTCCCACTAAGCAAATTAAACAGGTCTCACGAACTGCATATTTCTCAGGCAACTCTTTATTCCAGCCCCTGGGCACACTTCTTCTAGCTTAATACTTTATGCTTTCATAGGTCTTCACCCTGAGCCTCCCCCCACACAGATACATGGGCTCAGAACTAGCTTCAATACTTTGGGGACTCCCAACCCCAGGCTTTGCAGCCTGCTTCTCTCAGTACTTTGGACACCCAAGTCCATAAGGTTAGCCAGTATCTTCCAGGGGGATCTCTCCTTCTGCTGCCAGCTTACTTCTCTTCCTTCTTCCCTTTGCAACACCCAGGTGGGTATAAAGTGGTTAATAGCTAAACAGGACCCAGCCCATAACCTCCTGCACCTGTTGCCACCCCCAGGACTCTCCCTGGTCCTAGCAACCTCTTACTTCTTATAATATAGACCCTCAGAAAATTTGGCATACTTAAAGCACAATAGTTCTTTTGTGTGATAGCTGCCCACTCATAACAGGCAGGGAAACATGAGCAGTAGTCAAACTCAAGATGAATATCATCATCAGAAGGAGATATAACAACTTTTCCTCTGTATCAATTTCCTAAATATCAGGATTACCCCATAATCTAGAGGCTGGAGGTTCATTTTTTTTAAATCCCCCCCCCCCCTACGTTTTCTATTACATGGATCAGGAAGCTCCCATTCGCCCTGTAAAAAGCTTTTGTCAGCATCAAGGGAAGACCAAGGCCTGGTCATCTCTCCTTTCCACATGCCAAATTAAGTTCAGTGTCTTCCGTACATTATCTGCAGCCTGTTGACCAGGTATGAGTACATAAGTGTTTCCATACTGGGACAGACCGAAGGTTCATCAAACCCAGAATCCTGTTTCCAACAGTGGCCAATCCAGGTCACAAGTACCTGGCAAGATCCCAAAACAGTACAATACATTTTATGCTGCTTATCCTAGAAAGAAGCAGTGGATTCTCCCCAAGTCCATCTTAATAATGGCTTATGAACTTTTCTTTTAGGAAGCTATCCAAACCTTTGTTAAACCTTGCTAAGCAAACCACTTTTACCACATTCTTTGGCAACGAATTTCAGAGTTTAATTACATGTTGAGTGAAGAAATATTTTCTCCCCTTTTTGTTTTAAATTTACTACTTTGTAGCTTCATTGCATGCCCCCTAGTCCTAGTATTTCTGGAAAGAGTAAACAAGCGATTCACGTCTACCTGTTCCACTCCACAGACCTCTATCATATCTCCCCTCAGCCATCTTTTCTGCAAGCTGAAGAGCCCTAGCTGCTTTAGCCTTTCCTCAGAGGGAAGTCGTCCCATCACCTTTAATATTTTTGTTGCTCTTCTCTGTACTTTTTCTAATTCCACTATATCTTTTTTTGAGATGCAGTGACCAGAATTGCACACAGCATGCGAGGTGTGGTCACACCATGGAGCGATAAAAGGGCATTATAACGTCCTCATTTTTGTTTTCCATTCCTTTCCTAATAACACCTAACATTCTACTTGCATACTTAGCCGCTGCCGCACAGTGAGCAGAGGGTTTCAACGTATCATCAACGATGTCACTTAGATCCCTTTCCTGGTCAGTCACTCTTAATGTGGAACCTTGCATCACGTAACTATAGTTCGGGTTCCTCTTTCCCACATGCATCAATTTGCACTTCATCTGCCATTTGGATACCCAGTCTCCCAGTCTCGTAAGGTCCTGACTGATCAGAAAGCACTACCAGATGTATCACCCTCTGGAGGCACGCCGCTAAAAATGTTTGCAAACATTTTTATATCAATATTCAAAAAAGAAATGGGTCTGTAATGACCAAGAAATTTATCCTTGCCCTCCTTGTGGATTACTGTAATGCAGGCCACTCATTATATTTGAAATCTTCTTCCTACCACTTCTCCGCCCCCCGCCCCCCTTTGAGAAAATTATTGCATGGTTTAACAAGTATTCCTGATAGTGGATGTCTAAAGGTCTTATAAAATTTGGCCATAAAGCCTTGCCACTTTTCAGTGATTGAATCGCATGTTCCACTTCCCTTGCCCAAAATGAGTTTGTTCAAAATGTATTGCCCCTCTGCTCCCAGAATAGGAAGCTCCATCCCTACCCCTCCCTCAATATTTTTGTAGACAATCGACATCACAATTACTTTCTCTGTATACAATTCCTGAGTAAAACTGTGCAAATTTACTGCTTATAGTTTTGCTTTTTAGAAAGATATTCCCCCTCCCTGTTATTTCACATTTGTTCTATATGGTTTTGATATGTTCTCTGTGTTCTTGGGCTGGCAGCTTGCTGGCTTTGTGGCCACCTTCAAAATATTTTTGCTTCATTAGATTCAATTTAAAATTTGATCTCCTTGGCCTGCAGGGTTCTTAGGGCCCCTCTAGCCATTTCTCATTCTTTCAGTGTTTTGGGGTTTGCTATTTATTGTGGCCCACTTCCAACTCTTACTTTTTGTTTTAGCTCCTCTTTATTCATCCTTTCCCTTGTCCTCTTGATACTCCACCAGTTAGCTTTCCTCTCCATACGTATTTTAAGCAGTTGCACAAGGTCCCCTGGATAATCTCTCCGTTGTCATTAAAATATATATAAATTCTTCAGTAGCTTTTGTTACTTTTGCACAGATGTCTGGGTTTCCCAAGAGAGTATAATTAAGATACTAAATGTTCCTTCTTCCATCTGGAGTGTGGTCAGAACATGTAATGGGGCCAATAGAGATATGTCGCCTTCCCAGCATCTCCCTTAAATCACATATTTATCTGCAAATAACCATTATGAGCTCTAGAGAAAAATGGTAATCCCAATCCGTAGGGTCTGCAAATATCAGAATTTCCATTATGTAGCTTCCCACTATTCCAGAGCCTGTGGGATAGTTGTGTCCATCAATCAGCAGATGGAGATAGAGAACTGAAAACTGATCTGAGACATATCTTTCTTGGCATCCAGTCCAGCTCCTCAGTATTTTCTAGCTGCCACAGGTGGATGGACACGCTTTTCAGCCTCTGGTTCTGAATGATTTGCTCTTGGTCCTGTTGGTCAACTGGTCCCTAGTTGAGCTTTGCAGGTGGCTTGAGTCTGCAGAGTCATATCTGGAGGTTTTCAGATCTCTGTCTGGTGCCCTGTGAATTTGTCTTCCCTCCATTCACATCTCCCCTGTTTTCTGTGGAACTCTCCTTTTCCAGCACAACAACCTTAAAAAGAAAAGAGAGGTTTACTGGAGAACATGGGACAGAGTATCAGTCCTGATCCTTTCTTGTCTGGGGTAAGACTTGTGGAGACTGTGAGCTTGGGGAGAGCAGCCAGCAGTGGTATGTCTGACTAAAGTTTGACTCAGAATCATTTGGAAGGCTGCAAGTTCTACTTGGTTCAGGGAAGGGATCCTGATGTGCTGCACTTTTGAAAGTTGGGGTGAATGGCGACTCCCGCTGAGGCAGTTAAACGGTGTTCCTGCTGTGGGACGTGCCAGCTGGCATTGGAGAGTTTCAGTGTGCAAGCCAGGAATCCTGCAGGATGCAGAGGAAATGGTCGCAGCAGCACATCTTTGGATTTGGTGCAGCATCTGAATATGCCAGGGACTTCAGATTGTCCAGCAGGGCTGGTGCACAGTTTCATGCAGGTGAGTGTGGGAACGGGCACCATTTTGTTAGATTACACACACAGCAAAGCCACCATTTTACAGCTCAGCACCCAACAGAGCATTCAGCTGCATCAGGATCTTTGTTTTCTCTGGAGTTTATATTGCTCTTACATCAGGCCTATTTACTGAACCAGTTAGAGTTGCTGCAAGGTACTTCAGTTCTTCACCTTGCTGCCCCTCTGGCTCCTAAGAGATCTCATTTAGACTTCCAGGAATGGGCAGATGAGGCTATCTGTGCTTTTTCCTCCTTATCTGATGTAGCCCCGGTCTGATCAAAGGAGCCATTAGAGAAAGGAGAGCTCCCTACTGAGGAGGGGGATGATCAGAAAGTACTGAGGTTGTTTCATAAAGAGTAGCTCAGTACTCTTATTTCTGAAACACTGGATGTTCTTTTCATTGAGGAGCCTTCTGCTTTGGCATCAGGAGTTCCATCTTCGTCAATCATGAGGGGGCTTAGAGATCTAAGGCCTTCTTTGTGCATTGAGACATTCAGAACCAGATACAACTGAATGGGTCTCACTGGACATAGGGCTACGAGTGGGAAGAGCCATGACTCACCTCTACCTGTCGGTTCCGGAGGAGAAAGATAAATTGCAGGTTCCCAGGGTGGACTCCCTTGTTAACGCTGGTGGAAGCGGCATTGTCCTAAAAGATATATACAGGATAGGAAGCTAGAAAGCTAGCTGAAATAAGCCTTTGAAGTGGCCTCTTTGGGCCTTCAAGTGACAGTGTACAGTTCATTTGTGGCAAGAACCAATGCCTCCTTAGCTTCGCAATGATGTGAGACTGGTCCACTCTTCTCTTCCTCTGGTGGGAGGACATCTTCAGGAGTTTCGGGAGGAGTGGACCAAAATTACGTCAAACCAATGGGTTCTAGATATTCTTACAGAAGGTTACAAGTTGGAATTCTCCCACATGGTCGCTTCTCTCTTCTTGCAGTTTCCTTGTCAAAAGGGAACCAAGGCGGTCGAGGTTCAGTCCACCATAGGTTCCTTGCTGGTGCTCTGGGCCATTGTTCCAATTCACCAGGCTGAACAGGGACAAGGCAGATACTCCATCTACTTCATTGTCCCAAAGAGGAGAAGGCACCTTTTTTTGTCCAATCTTGGATCTCAAAGGTCTAAATCACTGCCTCCAAGTGTCCTGCTTTTGCATGGAAACACTAAGAGCAGTCATAGCCTTTGTTCAAGTGAGAGAATTTCTCGCCACCCTCAGTCTCAAGGAGGTGTATTTGCTTATACCCACCGCATCAGAGGTTTCTACATTCTGCGGTGCTGGGCCATCACTTTCAGTTCAGGGCTTTGCCCTTTGGTCTTGCTACGGCACCAAGAACATTTACCAAGGTTATGGTGGTGGTGGTGGCCTTCCTTCAGCACTAGGGAATCAGAGTTCACCCATATTTTATTGACTAGCTCATTAGTTTATCATGCTATTGTGGCAGTGACCAAAGTTGTCCATCTTCTGCAGACCAATCCTATCACAGACGCTGGAGTATCTAGGCATTCTGTTCGACACATCAAGGGAGAGGATCTTCCTCATGGAATGCAGGAGGTAGAAGCTGGTTCAACAAATTCATCTTCTCAGTCAAGGCAGAATCAGGGTCTGGGATTATGTCCAGGCTCCGGGGTCAGTGACGGCAGCGATGGAAGTGGTGCCGTGGGCAAGGGCATCATATGCAGCCTTATGCCAGACGGCGTATGCAGTGGTGCCTGTCACCCAGGAATTTGACCATTGGAGCTCCCTTTCCAGTAACACAATGGGGGGCATTGATAATGGACGCCAGCAAGTGGGGGTGGGGAGCATATTGCAAGCTCCAACTGGTACAGGGCACCTGGGCAGAGCAGGAGTCTCGGTGGTTGATAAATCGCTTGGAGCTCAGGCCAGCATGGAATACATTATGCAACTTTGCTCCCTTTCTGGCAGAGGCCCCCCCGGCCTGAGTTTTCTCCGACAGTGCGGTGGCTTATATCAACAAGCAAGGTGAGACCCACAGCCGTCTGATGGCAGTGAAGGTGGCCTCTCTCATGAGTTGGGCAGAAAAAATCTTCTCTGCTTGTCAGCAGCTCACATTGCTAGGTCCTGGAATGTGGAGGCGGGTTTTCTCAGCAGGCACTCCTTGGACCCGGGAGAATGAGAACTATAAAGAACAAAATTACAGAGCATATTCAAAAGCATGGATTAATGAGACAAAGCCAACATGGATTTAGTGAGGAGAAATCTTGCCTCACCAATCTATTACATTTCTTTGAAGGGGTGAACAAACGTCTATAAAGGTGAGCCAGTTGATATTGTGTATCTGGATTTTCAGAAGGTGTTTGACAAAGTATCTCACGAAAGACTCCAGAGGAAATTGGAGAGTCATGGGATAGGAGGTAGTGTTCTATTGTGGATTAAAAACTGATTAAAAGATAGAAAACAAAGAGTAGGGTTAAATGGTCAGTATTCTCAATGGAGAAGGGTAGTTAGTGGGGTTCCCTAGGGGTCTGTGCTGGGACCGCTGCCTTTTAACATATTTATAAATGACCTAGAAATGGGAGTAACTAGTGAGGTAATTAAATTTGCTGATGACACAAAGTTATTCAAAGTCGTTAAATCGCAAGAGGATTGTGAAAAATTACTAGAGGACCTTACAAGACTGGGAGACTGGGCGTCTAAATGGCAGATGATGTTTAATGTGAGCAAGTGCAAAGTGATGCATGAGGGAAAGAGGAACCCAAATTATAGCTACGTCATGCAAGGTTCCACGTTAGGAGTCACAGACCAAGAAAGGGATCTAGGTGTCGTTATCGATGATACGTTGAAACCTTCTGTTCAGTGTGCTGCTGCGTCTAAGACAAATAGAATGTTAGGTATTATTAGGAAAGGAATGAAAAACAAAAATGAGGACGTTATAATGCCTTTGTATCGCTCCATGGTGCGACCACACCTCAAATGTTGTTTTCAGTTCTGGTCGCCGCATCTCAAAAAAGATATAGTGGAATTAGAAAGGGTGCAGAGAAGGACGACGAAAATGATAAAGGGGATGGGATGACTTCCCTATGAGGAAAGGCTAAAGCGGCTAGGGCTCTTTAGCTTGGAGAAAAGACAGCTGAGGGGAGATATGATAGAGGTCTATAAAATAATGAGTGGAGTTGAACAGGTAGACGTGAAGCGTCTGTTTACGCTTTCCAAAAATACTAGGACTAAGGGGCATGTGATGAAGCTACAAAGTAGTAAATTTTAATCGAATCGGAGAAAATATTTCTTCACTCAACGTTTAATTAAACTCTGGAATTTGTTGCCAGAGAATGTGGTAAAGGCGGTTAGCTTAGAGTTTAAAAAGGATTGGACGACTTCCTAAAGGAGAAGTCCATAGCCATTATTAAATTGGACTTGGGGAAAATTCTCTGTTTCTGGGATAAGCAGTACAAAATGTTTTGTACGTTTTTGGGATCTTGCCAGGTATTTGTGACCTGGATTGGCTACTGTTGGAGACAGGATGCTGGGCTTGATGGACCTTTGGTCTGTACTTATCCAGCCAGGGTTTTCAGCCGATAAGGAACCGATGGCATTCTCTGCTTCTGAACTTCATGGTAATGAAAAGAGTGCCAAAGTGCCACCGTTTGAAAGAACTGGGGATTGATGCCCTACTGCAGCCCTGGCCAGAGACAGATCTACTGTATTTTCCCTCCGTGGCCTGTGGTACGTCATGTGTTGAAAAGGATCATGCAGCACCAGGGTCGAATAATTCTCGTAGCCCCAGATTGGCTACAGAGGCTGTGATACGTGGACTGCTTCAACTGGTGGATGTGGATCCTCTCCATTTTCCACAGGTATACAGCCTACTGAAGCAAGGTCTAGTGCTCATGGAGGATCTGTGCCCCTTTGGTCTTATGGCGTGGCCATTGAAAGGACTCCAAGATGAAAAGGTTATTCTAATTTGGTCATTGCTATCTTGCTTCAGGCTCAGAAATGCTCTACATCCATGGTGTATGCAAAGTTGTGAAGGACATTCGAGGGCTGGAGTTCTGAGTACGGACTTTCTCCCTTCTCTGCTCAGATCCTTCACATCCTAGCGTTTCTCCAAGCAGGCCTTTAGAAAGGATGGGTGTTGGGTTCTCTAAAAGTTCAGGTTGCAGCTTTGGCATGTTTCAGAGGCCGACTACAGAAGACATTTCTTGTGGCTTACCCAGATATCATTTGATTTCTTGCAGGGAGCGCTTCTGTACACCATGTCCAGAGTGGAACCTTAATTTAGTCCTTCGGGGCTCTTCAGAAGCCTTCTTTTGAGCCACTCTGGAAGGCCTCCCTGAAAAGACAGCGTTCTTGGTGGCTGTTGCGTAGGCATGTAGGGTTTCAGAGCTTCAGGCTGTCTTGTCAGGATCCCTTTCTCTGCTTTTTGGAGGCAGGAGTCTTCTGAACATATGGTTCCTTCCTGTCTTCCGAAATTGGTATCAGCCAATCTGTGGCGTTTCCATCCTTTCGCAGAGAGGACAAAGAGGCTCGGCATTCTTGAAGCTTCTCAATGTGCGTAGAGTCCTTATTAGATAACTGGAAGTCACATGTGAGTTTCGCAAATCGGACAGACCGTACATTTTGGTAAACAGAGGCTTGGCCTCATGGCTTCCAAGCCCACAATTGCTAGATGGCTGAAGTCGAGTATCTCATTTGGTTGCGGGGAAGCAGGCTCATTCTATGAGGTGTACAACAACATCCTGGATGGAGACTTCCACACTGTTTCCAGCAGATGTTTGCAAGGTGGCGATATGGTCGACACTGCATACATTTGCCAAACATTACAGAGTGGACGTTGCAACGTACTGGAAGCCAGTTTTGGGGCTTCGGTCCTCAGGGTGGCGGTGCCAGGATCCCACCCACTCTAGGGATTGCTTTTAAATACCCTACGGGTTCTGGACTAGTGGGAAGCTATATAATGGAAGAAGAATTTAGGTCTTACCTGATGATGATTTTCTTTCCATTAGTCTTTCCCACTATTCCAGATGCCTGCCTAAGGTTTCTGAGATATTTGACCCATTACTTTGCACCAACTAAACAGACTGTCACCTTGCATGGTGCTTCCTGCATATCTCTTGTTTTCTTCCTGCATATCTCTTGTTCTCTTCCTGCATATCTCTTCAGAGATGAGAGGTCCACATATGTTTGCTTGTCTAGTTAGTGTTAGGTTGGCGAGTTGTTTAAGGTTGTTGTGTTTTATTCTGAGTTTATCTTTACTGCTTGACTATGTAAATACTGAGGAGCTGGACTGGATGCCAAGAGAGATGTCTCGGCTCAGTTTTCAGTTCTCTATCTCCACCTGCTGGTTGATGGACACAATTATCTCACAGGCTCTGGAATAGTGGGAAGGTCTAATGGAAGGTAAGACCGGATTTCTTCATTTGTGACACTCCAAAAACTGTTTCACGGCTCCCTCAGTGTTACAGAACTGTGTTGCAGCTCTACCTGTGTTATCAATGTCTAGGTTAACTGTTAAATTGAAATCCCCATCAGCAATTACACTTCCAGTGGAATGTTTCCAAAAAGGCTGCCTGACCACTGTTAGGTGCATAGACATTAATTAGCGTAAGAACTTGGCCTTGTGAATGTAATTTTAATGGGCAATATCCCTCTTTCCAGTCTCATACAATCTCTCCCAAATTGTAGCCTGAACATTAGACCCCAACCTAATTGCTTGGAGCAATAGATAATTTGGGGTCCACCAAGCTCTTCGTGTTGCACTCCCTCTGGATCCTATAGTTTCCTCAGCATGTCTCTGCAAACATTTCTCATTTATCTGCATTCACTGCAGTTTCAGGGTTTGCAGCAGTCTAGCTGTTTCCTCTGTGATCAACTCAAGTACACATACTGATTAGAAACTATCTCATAAAAAACAGTTTGAGCTGCTAATCAAAGTCAGGTAAACTAATACAGAAAAAAACTGAAAAGCAGCAAAACACAATCCAAAGGGTTGTGTAAAATGAATAGAAAATGAAAAAAGGGGGAAAACCCTCAGAAACCCAGGCTCAGCCAGGGTCTGATCAACAAGACACCATTATCTATAAAAGATTTTGTGCCAGTGATCTGATTTCTTTCATGGGGTTGATTTTCCCTCCAGTTATCATTCAGAACTGCCCATACGTAAGAGCTCAAGTTTAACAACAATGACTGAATAATAAGGGCACCAAGCTACAGCATGGCATATATAAACTTAGCTTTCAAAAACTGGCTTGTCAACTGCTGGTGTTCATTCAATGTGGCCAGATTCGTTTCACCCTCATAGGGGCTTCTTCAGGAACCACTCAGTAAAGACATGGTATCAAAGATGTCAATTTTTAACTGACTGCACTCCTCACATACCAGCAGAAAATACTGAATGCCAGCCTCACTGGATACAGTCCTGTGCCTTATATTCTCAGAGTGCACGTATTTGCAAGGGGGACGTATGCATTTGTGGGACATAAGCAAGGCTCCTGCGTATGTGCATAACATAAGAATAGCCATACTGAGTCAGACCAATGATCCATCTAGCCCCGTATCCTGCTTCCAACAGTGGCCAATCCAGGTCACAAGTACCTGGCAGAAACCCAAATAGTAACGACATTTCATGCTCCCAATCCCAGAGCAAGCAGTTATATTTGTCCCTGATGTATTTAGATGCCCACACTTATGCCAGCTATACAACTGGTGTAACTGCAGCACTTAAATATTAAGGGGCACTGATATTGGGATATGCTAGTATTCTATGAAAGAATCTAGGCACTAGGTTCCGTTATAAAATAGGCACCTACCACATGGCCTGAGGATGCCTAGATAGAGACACCTGGACTCTCTCAATTTTAATCTGTACCTCTGAGCCATCCTTTGCAGCATTCACAAACACCTGGATAAGCCTTTTTGATCATGACCATGCAGTTCACAAACTCACCAGTCTTCCAGTCTGCTCAATCTACCAAATCCTCAGAGAAAACCTCAAGCAATGCTGAGACATCCTAAACATCCACTGCAGGTTGGCAAAGCTCTTCCTCATTTCTCTCACTATTGCTAGAAGTCCCCTTCTTAAACGGAAGATAATATACATTCTCCGAGGACAAGCAGTCTGCTTGTTCTCACTGATGGGTGACGTCCACGGCAGCCCCTCCAATCGGAATCTTCACTAGCAAAGTCCTTTGCTAGCTCTCGCGCGCCCGCGTGCACCGCGCATGCGCGGCCGTCTTCCCACCCGAAACCGGCTCGAGCCGGCCAGTCTTCTTTCGTCCGCACTCGGTACGGCTGTGTTTTGCCGTGTCGAGCCCCGGAGAGTCGACCTCGCGCGTCCGTTTTCTTAATCGACGTGTTTTTCTTCGGAAAAGTTCTCTTTTCGTTCGGAAAGTGCTCCGAAAACCCCCTTGGGTTTCGTTTGCCCCTTCCCGTATTTCCAGTTTTTGCCCCGGTAAGTTTTCTTTCGTCGTCGGGGTAGGCCTCTTTTCGGCCTCGGTCGAGATTTTTCTCCCTTAAAGTTTTGGTGCTCAAATTCGTCATTTCGGATTTTGATTTCGCCGGCGTGATTTTTCCGCCCATGACATCGAAGCCTTCCAGCGGCTTCAAGAAGTGCACCCAGTGCGCCCGGGTAATCTCGCTCACTGATAGGCACTCTTCGTGTCTTCAGTGTCTGGGGGCCGAGCACCGTCCTCAGAACTGTAGTCTGTGTTCCCTGTTACAAAGGCGAACTCAGATAGCGAGATTGGCCCAGTGGAACGTTTTGTTCTCGGGTCTTTCGTCGACATCGGCACCGGGGTCATCGAGTGCATCGACGTCATCAGCGTCCAGACCTTCATCCTCGGCCGCCAGTGCATCGAGTGCATCGAGGCATCGGCCCTCTGCATCGGCGCCGAGACATCGGATAGCTGCATCGACGTCGGTGGTACCGGGACCTCGTCTCCTGATGTCGTCGGACGGTGGTGCATCGTCAGGAGTGCAGGTGAGGGCTGTCCATTCCCCTGCTGGTGGCGGTGAGCCTTCGGGTGGGTCTCCCCCTACCCTGAGGGCTCCTGCGGTACAGCCCCCCCGGGATCGACCTGCTTCGACCTCGGCCCCGAGGAAGCGACGGATGGATTCTACGTCCTCCTCATCGGTGCCGGGGAGCTCCGGTGACATGCTTCGGAAGAAATCGAAGAAGCATCGACACCGGTCTCCTCCCCGCGTCGGCACCGAGAGCTCTGGGTCGCCGAGGGAGTCGGCACCCAGCAGGCATCGGCACCGAGAGGACCGCTCACCCTCTGTTCAGGAGGTGTCGATGCGCTCCACTCTGGACAGCCCGGAACAGCCTCCACGCCCGGAACAGGTTCTGACGTCGACGCCTGCATCGGCCTCCATGCCTTTCTCTGCAGCCGCTCTGAACGAGAGCCTCCGGGCCGTTCTCCCAGAGATTCTGGGAGAGCTGTTGCGCCCTACCCCTCCGGTACCGGTGGTGCTTGCGCCTCCGGTACCGTTGAGCGTGGCGCCGGCTGGCCCATCGCCCGGGGTGAGGTCCCCGACGTCGGTACCGCGTGCGGTGCCGACTGCGGCCACCTCCCAGGAAGGCTCCCCGACTACGTCGGCGGAGGGAGCTTCGCCGATGCGGGCGAGGGAGTCTACCTCTCGACGCCCCCATCGTGGACGTGGCTCCACGGAGTCGAGCCGGGCGAGGTTGCAGACACAGGTCCATGAACTTGTGTCTGACACCGAGGGTGAGGCCTCGTGGGAAGAGGTAGAAGACCCCAGATATTTCTCTGACGAGGAGTCTGAGGGTCTTCCTTCCGATCCCACTCCCTCTCCTGAGAGACAGCTTTCTCCTCCCGAGAGTCTGTCTTTTGCTTCCTTTGTCCGGGAGATGTCTACGGCCATCCCCTTCCCGGTGGTTGTGGAGGACGAGCCCAGGGCTGAAATGTTTGAGCTCCTGGACTATCCTTCTCCACCTAAGGAAGCGTCCACTGTTCCCTTGCACCATGTCCTGAAAAAGACATTGCTTGCGAACTGGACCAAGCCACTAAGTAATCCCCACATCCCCAAGAAGATTGAGTCCCAGTACCGGATCCATGGGGACCCAGAGCTGATGCGCACTCAGTTGCCTCACGACTCTGGAGTTGTGGATCTGGCCCTAAAGAAGGCTAAGAGTTCTAGGGAGCATGCTTCGGCGCCCCCGGGCAAAGACTCTAGAACCTTAGACTCCTTTGGGAGGAAGGCCTACCATTCCTCTATGCTCGTGGCCAAAATCCAGTCTTACCAGCTCTACACGAGCATACACATGCGGAACAATGTGCGGCAGTTGGCGGGCTTGGTTGATGCTCTTCCCCCTGAGCAAGCCAAGCCTTTTCAGGAGGTGGTCAGGCAGCTGAAGGCGTGCAGAAAATTCCTGGCCAGAGGGGTGTATGACACCTTTGATGTTGCGTCCAGGGCCGCTGCTCAAGGTGTGGTGATGCGCAAGCTCTCATGGCTGCGTGCCTCCGACCTAGAGAATAGACTCCAGCAGCGGATTGCGGACTCGCCTTGCCGTGCGGACAATATTTTTGGAGAGAAGGTCGAGCAGGTGGTAGAGCATCTCCACCAGCGGGATACCGCATTTGACAAGTTCTCCCGCCGGCAGCCTTCAGCATCTACCTCTACAGGTAGAAGATTTTTTTGGGGAAGGAGGACTGTTCCATACTCTTCTGGCAAGCGTAGGTACAATCCCCCTTCTCGACAGCCTGCGGCCCAGGCTAAGCCCCAGCGCGCTCGCTCTCGTCAGCAGCGTGCGCCTCAGCAAGGCCCCGCGGCTCCCCAGCAAAAGCAAGGGGCGAGCTTTTGACTGGCTCCAGCAGAGCATAGCCGACATACAAGTGTCAGTGCCGGGCGACCTGCCGGTCGGGGGGAGGTTGAAAGCTTTTCACCAAAGGTGGCCTCTCATAACCTCCGATCAGTGGGTTCTCCAAATAGTCCGGCAAGGATACACCCTCAATTTGGCCTCAAAACCTCCAAATTGTCCACCGGGAGCTCAGTCTTACAGCTTCCAGCACAAGCAGGTACTTGCAGAGGAACTCTCCGCCCTTCTCAGCGCCAATGCGGTCGAGCCCGTGCCATCCGGGCAAGAAGGGCTGGGATTCTATTCCAGGTACTTCCTTGTGGAAAAGAAAACAGGGGGGATGCGTCCCATCCTAGACCTAAGGGCCCTGAACAACTATCTGGTCAAAGAAAAGTTCAGGATGCTTTCCCTGGGCACCCTACTTCCCATGATTCAGGAAAACGATTGGCTATGCTCTCTGGACTTGAAGGATGCCTACACACACATCCCGATACTGCCAGCTCACAGACAGTATCTGCGATTTCAGCTGGGCACACGTCACTTCCAGTACTGTGTGCTACCCTTTGGGCTCGCCTCTGCGCCCAGGGTGTTCACAAAGTGCTTGGCTGTAGTAGCAGCAGCACTTCGCAGGCTGGGGGTGCACGTGTTCCCATATCTCGACGATTGGCTGGTGAAGAACACGTCCGAGGCAGGAGCCCTGCAGTCCATGCAGATGACTATTCGCCTCCTGGAGCTGCTGGGGTTTGTGATAAATTACCCAAAGTCCCACCTTCTCCCGGCGCAGAGACTCGAATTCATAGGAGCTCTGCTGGATTCTCGGACGGCTCGCGCCTATCTCCCGGAGGCGAGAGCCAACAACTTGTTGTCCCTCGTCTCGCGGGTGCGAGCGTCTCAGCAGATCACAGCTCGGCAGATGTTGAGATTGCTGGGCCACATGGCCTCCACAGTTCATGTGACTCCCATGGCCCGCCTTCACATGAGATCTGCTCAATGGACCCTAGCTTCCCAGTGGTTTCAGGCTGCTGGGGATCTAGAAGACGTGATCCACCTGTCCACGAGTTTTCTCGAATCCCTGTATTGGTGGACGATTTGGTCCAATTTGACTCTGGGACGTCCTTTCCAAATTCCTCAGCCACAAGAAGTGCTGACCACGGATGCGTCTCTCCTGGGATGGGGAGCTCATGTCGATGGGCGTCACACCCAAGGAAGCTGGTCCCTCCAGGAACGCGATCTACAGATCAATCTTCTGGAGTTGCGAGCGATCTGGAACGCTCTGAAGGCTTTCAGAGATCGGCTGTCCCACCAAATTATCCAAATTCAGACAGACAACCAGGTTGCCATGTACTATGTCAACAAGCAGGGGGGCACCGGATCTCGCCCCCTGTGTCAGGAAGCCGTCAGCATGTGGCTCTGGGCTCGCCGTCAAGGCATGGTGCTCCAAGCCACATATCTGGCAGGCGTAAACAACAGTCTGGCCGACAGACTGAGCAGGATTATGCAACCTCACAAGTGGTCGCTCAACTCCCGAGTGGTGCGCCAGATCTTCCAAGCGTGGGGCACCCCCTTGGTGGATCTCTTCGCATCTCGAGCAAACCACAAAGTCCCTCAGTTCTGTTCCAGGCTTCAGGCCCCCGGCAGACTGGCATCGGATGCCTTCCTCCTGGATTGGGGGGAGGCCTGCTGTATGCTTATCCTCCCATTCCTCTGGTGGGGAAGACTTTGTTGAAACTCAAGCAAGACCGAGGCACCATGATTCTGATTGCTCCCTTTTGGCCGCGTCAGATCTGGTTCCCTCTTCTTCTGGAGTTATCCTCCGAAGAACCGTGGAGATTGGAGTGTTTTCCGACCCTCATCACGCAGGACGAAGGGGCTCTTCTGCATCCCAGCCTCCGGTCCCTGGCTCTCACGGCCTGGATGTTGAGAGCGTAGACTTTGCCTCTTTGGGTCTGTCAGAGGGTGTCTCCCGCATCTTGCTTGCTTCCAGGAAAGATTCCACTAAGAGGAGTTACTTCTTTCTATGGAGGAGGTTTGCCGTATGGTGTGACAGCAAGGCCCTAGATCCTCGCTCTTGTCCTACACAGACCCTGCTTGAATACCTTCTGCACTTGTCTGAGTCTGGTCTCAAGACCAACTCTGTAAGGGTTCACCTTAGTGCGATTAGTGCATACCATTACCGTGTGGAAGGTAAGCCGATCTCAGGACAGCCTTTAGTTGTTCGCTTCATGAGAGGTGTGCTTTTGTCAAAGCCCCCTGTCAAGCCTCCGACAGTGTCATGGGATCTCAATGTCGTTCTCACCCAGCTGATGAAACCTCCTTTTGAGCCACTGAATTCCTGCCATCTGAAGTACTTGACCTGGAAGGTCATTTTCTTGGTGGCAGTTACTTCAGCTCGTAGAGTCAGTGAGCTTCAGGCCCTGGTAGCCCAGGCCCCCTACACCAAATTTCATCATAACAGAGTAGTCCTCCGCACTCACCCTAAGTTCTTGCCAAAGGTCGTGTCGGAGTTCCATCTGAACCAGTCAATTGTCTTGCCAACATTCTTTCCCCGTCCTCATTCCTGCCCTGCTGAACGTCAGCTGCACACATTGGACTGCAAGAGAGCATTGGCCTTCTACCTGGAGCGGACACAGCCCAACAGACAGTCCGCCCAATTGTTTGTTTCTTTTGATCCCAATAGGAGGGGAGTGGCTGTGGGGAAACGCACCATATCCAATTGGCTAGCAGATTGCATTTCCTTCACTTACGCCCAGGCGGGGCTGGCTCTTGAGGGTCATGTCACGGCTCATAATGTTAGAGCCATGGCTGCGTCGGTAGCCCACTTGAAGTCAGCCTCCATTGAAGAAATTTGCAAAGCTGCGACGTGGTCATCTGTCCACACATTCACATCTCATTACTGCCTGCAGCAGGATACCCAACGCGACAGTCGGTTCGGGCAGTCAGTTCTTCAGAACCTGTTTGGGCTTTAGGATCCAACTCCACCCCCCGAGGGCCCTGTTTGTTCTGTTCCAGGCTGCACTCTCAGTTAGTTGGTAAATTTTTTAGGTCAATCTCAGTTATGTCCTCGCCGTTGCGAGGCCCAATTGACCATGGTTGTTGTTTTGAGTGAGCCTAGGGGCTAGGGATACCCCATCAGTGAGAACAAGCAGCCTGCTTGTCCTCGGAGAAAGCGAATGCTACATACCTGTAGAAGGTATTCTCCGAGGACAGCAGGCTGATTGTTCTCACAAACCCGCCCGCCTCCCCTTTGGAGTTGAGTCTTCCCTTGTATCTCTTTGCTACATACGAGACTGGCCGGCTCGAGCCGGTTTCGGGCGGGAAGACGGCCGCGCGAGAGCTAGCAAAGATTCCGATTGGAGGGGCTGCCGTGGACGTCACCCATCAGTGAGAACAATCAGCTTGCTGTCCTCGGAGAATACCTTCTACAGGTATGTAGCATTCGCTTTATGGACAAGTGGTATTGATTCCATAGGGAATATTCAACACTTAAGGAGGACCCTAGGAGGTGAATAGTAGGTGAAGGAGAAAAATTCAGAATTGTAATATTCAGATGTCTCATTTTATTCTCAAGCAGTTCCAGCTTACAGTGCATGCTGACACAATCACCAACCAATTTAGATTGTACACAGAGCTATTTTAAAACTTCATTTCTAATACATTCAGCTGTCTTTCTTGTTGAAACACTCTCTCCTCCATATCATTCACCTAGATTTGGCAGTCTGCAGACTTTTACAATTGTTCCACTTTGTTCCCCACAGTATCTGCAAGGTGCCCAATAGCTTGCTTAATAGACTGTAAGATGATCACATTAGGTTTATCCAGCCTCCGCTTTCCTATGCTGCTTTCTTGCTGTCAACTCCCCTGATGACAGTCCTCCTATTTCCTGCTCCCCTAAGGGAGCAACACTCACAACTGAGCAGGGTGTTGAGTTCGGCAGATAGTTTTCCTGCAAGGAGCCCTTCATGGTGCACACATCCGTTCTCCCTGACATCAATTCTGTGGTTATGATTGATGTGAATATCACATTGTTCTCTAGTGCCAACCCTGCAGCCGATCCTGTTGTTCAGGAGCTCATAGTTGGAGCTTGCGGAGGTCAATAGGGTTCAGTGTTAGAGCAAGGAGAGCCTCAGTTGCACTAGTAACTAAGGACTGTACTGCAAATTGCAGAATAGAAGACTGACCAGGGAAAAAGTTAACTGGTTAACCACCTGTACTTTCCCTTTTCACTTGCCCATGTTCAGAATTTATTTTATAGAAAAATAAAGGTGAGTTGGCAGCTCAACTGGAGAGAGCCCTATCACACATCTGCTGCCGACGACATCTTGGATACCTCCACAGTCCATCTTTATTGCAAAAATATCTGTATAAGATTGCCATATTGCCATACTGACTGAAATGTCCTATGTAGTTTGATGCCAGGCCTGTAGTTTCTTTTTTTTCCATATTACACATACAATTAACAGCTCTTCAGAGCAAAAGGAAGCCAAATTGTTCAGCTGCGTTCAAATAGTGCTTCATCAGATCCTCTGATATTTGGCAAAACCAGAGATTCTCAAGTGGATTAAGAAAGTCCCAGGATCCCAAGGGTATGTCTGTAGTTCTCAGCCTTCTTAGTCCAAATCGGATAGGCTTCCAGTGTGTTTGAATTTTTGGGCATGTCCACCAGATATGGGTTGTAGTTCCCTGCCTCCAATAGCCATCTGTCAGCTTCAGAAAGCAGTGTGCCAGTTCAGGAGGAATTAAGTCCTGTCAATACAGAATTTTATAATTTTCCTGTATATGTACTGCAAAGGAAGATTTAATGATTTCTCTCTCAATCTATACCCTTCTTCTTCCCATATATGCATCCAGTTCCTTTTTCTAACTATTCTTATGGATCCTATGGGATCACCTAGTGTTAAGAAATTTATATATCACAGAAATCAAACCTTTAAGTTTAAGATCAGGCCTCGCACAGTCCTACCGACTTGGACTCTGACCAGTTCAGCTCCTTGCACATTTCCTTTCTCAATACGCGAACGTTCACTCAAGTATATGCATAATACTGAGCTGCATGGTCTGTAAAGTTGCAATTGAAACCAATTCACTATCTTCACATATCTGGCCCAGATCCTGAGGCTGCTATCTGCCTATCCGTAGTTCAGACCCCCCCAGAGGAAACACTGCATTTTACCACATATTGGGGTCAAAGAAGATATGTTACCTATCAGTTTTTAAAACAAGGTATCCCATAGCAGCCTAGTATATTCCACAAATGGTGATTTGTACACCTCGCCCTATAGGCTATATGAATCCACAGCAAATCTCTTAAGGGTGTAGAGCCAGTTAATTCCTGCTCTATTACTATCCTCGCCTTTTCATGGACCAAAGTGGCTCACTCCACCACAGCTCTCAATTGTGCAGCCTGATGATATAGCATCAGATCTGGAACCCCTAACCCTTCTTTCTTCTTATCTAAATGTAATGACTTTCTGGAAATTCTGGGACTTTCCCACCCCCAAATGAAAACTAATAATTTGTTTTGGAGGGACATGAGATCTCTTCTTGGGACAGGAATAGGCAAAGTCTGAAACATTTTTATTGTGGCAATCTTTGTAAACCAATACAAGGATAGTTTGAACCAGATCTCCAGGTCCCTTACAATCCAGGTAACCTGGAGTTTGTTAAATGGACTCCCGAATATTTAAGACTTCCTGCCACCCAGCCTAATGGGAATGCTAGTAGTAACCTTTGTGTTAGATCTCTTCCAAGGTTAATGCTTCAGAGCCTGAGTTTTACGCATACGCATACAGCCACATACTTCTTTAGGGAATGAATTAAATTGAGCACAGCTGTAAGTGGTGTGGATAAAGTAAGTAAAATAGCTGCAAAATGACTAATTTTATCATCTCTGCCACACACGTTTATTTGAATTATTTCAAACAGACTTGGCCAGCAGTACCATGACCAACGTGAATAACAAGACAGGAAGCAACCCTGTCTCATTCCTCGCTGCAAATAGAAACTAGATGAGTGTGATCAAGTTTCAGGTTTATTTAATACTTGTTATACCGCTTATTAGCAAACTTGCTGAGCGGTGTACATAGTTCTATAAAAGTCTATATATGAAATAGAATAGGAGAGGAAATTACAATATGATAGTAAACAAGAAGATGGATATCTTACCGGAGTCAAATACACACTTGCATTTCTAGTGTTGTTATTGCTGCTTGCTGTTAATGTGGTGAATGCCATCCCATAGTTGCCGCCAGCACTATTCTTCAGCCTACAGCAGCCGCTCCCCTCCACCAGGAATACTCACCAACTGTCTCCAAGGTCCCACTGCCTATTGCAAAGCTTGATCTTCCCACCTCATGCATAAGCTTGACTTGCCAGGGCAGCAGTTTTCCCTGGCTCATCTCCTCCATTTCTGTAGTTAGAGCTGTCTTCAGTGTTCCTCCCTTCTCCCACTTCTTTCCCATTGGCAAGATCTTACTTACAGTTTCTGTGGACTCTTTCCTAAGTCCTCTCTGTGGATGGAATCAGGAATCCTTATGGGGAAGGTGATTAGTGACACTGGAAACAGGCATGGCAGGTTCATTCATGCGGTGGGGGGGGGGGGGGGGGGGGGGACTGCAGAGCTACTCTGGACACTTCAGATTTTTGGTTTTGACACTGAAACCGGCCTGAAATCAGTATTCGGGTTTGTTTTGGTTTCAGCTGAAAATGCCAGTCCATTTTCTAGTGAAACTGATACTTTGTGCTGTGTTTCCATAGCACTCCCCCCCCCAAGCAGAAACAAGCTCCCTACCTCCCCCCCCATCCTCCTCCTCCTCCTCACAGAACAGGAGCAGCCTCCCCTCCCCCTGAATAGAGGTATCCCCCCATTCTCAGAGCCAGGACCCCCCTGGGTGGTGATCTAGTGGTATGGTCGGAACAGGAGTGATTCCTGGTTGCTCCAGCCCATATGTCGTCTCCTCAGTCAAAATGGTTGTAGTAAACTCCAGTGGCAGTCTCATGGCAGCCATTTTGAGATTGGAGCTGGGATGGGCAGGTGCAAACTGAGGCTTCTATCCCTGCTGCGCCACTAGATCACCACCCAGGCCTGGGAAGGGGGGGAGCCATTCCTGTTTGAGGGCGTGGCAGCAGCCAGTTTTGGTTTTGGATGAAAACCAAGCAGTGAAGTTTGGTCGCAGATTTGGTTTTGGTCAAAGCAGTTTTGTTTTCCCTCTATCAGCCATCGTTCTGGCTTCTGGACATTAATGCAAAATCTATACAGTCCAGAAAGAGCCGATAGTTTGTTAGTCCTGACCACATCTGGCAGGGTCTCCTTTAAACATTCATGCTCTAGGCACGTACCTAATTTGCTTATGTCCTAATCCAGCTCTGGATGTAAATAAATAAATGTACATGCGAAGAATCTTCTAGTAGTGAGGGGTTCAGTCCTTTTAGTGGTTTTTTTTGTTTGTTTTTTTAATTCACATCTCTCCACTTTTTTTTTCCTTGTGTCCCACAGTCCAGAGAGAGCCTTGAACTGACAGAAAGCCAATCTGCAGATGCTGAACCTCCTCCACCACCGAAGCCAGATCTCAGCCGATACATGGGGCTGAGGCCACCACTCAACTTGGCAGCTAATGAGGGTAGGAATGATTATTCCCCAGGAAGCAGAAATATCTCAAGATAGCTAGGAGAACTCTGTGTGTGTGTATATACTTCTCCTTCAGTGTCAGGAACATTACCGACAGGGCTGAAAGTGAGTTAAGGATTTTAGTACAGAAATAGCAGGGGATGCTGTCTGGCATGGAAAAATCTACTTAATGAACAGAGGGTAGTGTGGGCTTAAGTCTGAGTGATTTATTTTGTGTCTGGATTCAAGTAGTGGATAGTAATTGCTTTTGTTACTGTCTGTTTTAGAGAACAGTATGCTGTCAAAAGACAATCCTCCAACTCCCACTATGTATAAATATAGACCTGGATACAGTAGCAGTAGCTCTTCAGGGGCCATGCCCCACTCCACCAGTGCCAAGGTAAGCAAATTCAGATATTACAGGACCCTGCTGGCTGCTCTTGCTTTTTTGATAGAAACATCCTAGGGACTTAACAGCTAATGCCCAAATAAGTGCTAGAGAAGTGTTTTCTCACTTAAAACTTTCTAGCTCTTCATTTTGTTTTATTGTCTAGTGACTTCCTTCTCAATTAGTTGTTGTGGTGCTAACTACAGGTGTTTTCCCACATTTTTACCATTTTCCCCTTTCATTCCAATATCACAGCAACAGTCCTTGCTTGTGCCCACCAACCAGCAAACCCCAGTATGCATACACATGCATGAGCCAGGTCAGTAGGTGTCACTGTTGCACAGTGGCCAAGCCTTTCACTTTGGGGCTTTGAATGCAGCTTCTGCTGCATGCCAAGCTCTTTGGTTGGGCCCTGCTACAGGTAGTATCCATTTTTATTAAGGTAGTAATGCCATTGTGGGAAATAGGAGTCATTGCTAAGAGTTTTCTGAAGAAAGGTACAGCAGGATAAGGGAACCATGGTGCCCAGACAAAATAGCCCAGACAAAAAAGCCCTGACAAAACAGTCTTGTAACAAAAATAGCCCTTCACAAATCAGCCCCTAACAATATAGCCCCTCCCACAAAACAACCCTTGACAAAATAGCCCCTAGACAAATAGCCCCCTAGAAAAAAATAACACATCACAAAAAAAGACGATAAACTACAAGGGAAATCTTCACCGATAAAGGCTCCTACCAGTATTGCATTGTATAAAGCATATATAAATAAACACAATTCTATAGCTACCAACTGCTATTCATGATCCGTTCTGCTTTTTAAGGAAATTGTTCTTCCATTAACATGCTAATTTAAAAAAAACAAAAACAATATTATCATTTTCATAGTCTTTCCAACCTTATCCTGTTTAGCAAGGTAAGATTATTAGGAAAAAAAATGCAGTGCCATATTCTGGGCAGCCTGATCGGGCCCTTTTGTCGGGGGGCTGTATTGTGGGCAGGCCGTTTTGACAGTGGCTGTTATGTCAGGGGCTATTATTTTGGGAGCTTTTTTTTTTTTTTTTAAGGTTTTTTTGTCATGGCTATTTTGACCGGGTACTGGGAACCATTTATAACCAATATCCATTGACCAGCATTGGCAAAAAAAAAAAAATCCCAAAATATTGCTAGGAGGGGGACCTTGGCAAGCAAAGGAACTTTGTTTACTAAGGTCCCTAATTTAAAACAAAATAAATGATTAGAAAACACATTGGGGACAATTCTGTAAATTGGCGTGCCATTTACAAACATCAAAGGCACCATCAAGTTGACAGGCGCCTACGTTCAGTTGACGCTATTCTATAAGATAGTGCCTAACTGCAAGGGGAGCATAGCAAGAGCGGTTCATGGGTGTGTCTCCCAGTGTAGTTTATTACATACTATAAACTATGCATGTCACTTGGAATACCTAGGCATGCCAAGTTATGCCTGTCATTAATATGGCATAAGTGTGTGCACCAATGCCGACCTTATGCTGTGTTCTAATTGGCGCTAATCACACGGCATTGGGGCACCTAGGCTGAAGCACCAATTTATAGAATTGCTCTTCACGTTTTAGAAGGGATTGTCGTGTGCCATAAAATGCTGCTGAAAACAAGTTGCTGTGAACCTTTCATTTTAGAAATAGGTAAAAAAAAAAAAAAAAGAAAGTCACAAACTATGCCTGTTATCTGGGTTCTGTCACATAGGCAGAGTTTTCCTCCTTACAATCCATGAATAGTCTAATCTTTTCTAAAAATCTTAATTGTATTTGTGCCATGTGAGATTTGTCTGGAGATCTGTAAGAGGTTAGTGGTGTTTAACACATTCATTAATGATGTGCAAATGGGAGCAGTGAGTACAGTAATCTAATTTGCAAATGACACAGGATTATAAGAGGACCTTACAAGATGGGGGAACTGGGCATCTTGATGGCAGAAGAATTTTAATATGGATAAGTACAAAGCAATGCACATGGGGGGGGGGGGGGATCCTAATTGTTTATACAGTACATTAGGAAATACCATCTAAAACAGGGATTCTCAACCCAGTCTTCAGGACTCACCAAGCCAGTCTGCTTTTCAAGATATCCAAAATAATAAAACATGAGAGAAATTTGCATGGAATGCCTCTGTTCCAGTGCTTGTCAATCTTTTTGTGGCCACGACTTCATAATTATGGTCAAATAAAATTGTGTGAACCCCCCCCCCCCCCCAAGAGGTGCAGAATAATGATGGAGAGCCCACCCAGGTTGTGACATGAAAAATGGGTTTGTAACCCCATTTGGGGTCCTGACCCACAGTTTGGGGAGACTCTGCTGTTTTATATGAGTACCCTTGATCTGGACAAATGATCATGGAGTCATTGTGGACAATGCATTGAAATCCACAGTTCAATATGCTGTAAAGGCTAAAAACACAAGCAGATTTGTAGAATTATTCAAAAGGGAATGGAGAATAAAACTGAGAATGTCTTACTGCCTCACTCCATGGTGTGACTGCACTGTGTATTGTATTGTGTGCAGCTGTTCTTGTCCCATTTTAAAATATATATAAAAATATAATGAGAAAAAAGATGGAATGGCTTCTGTATGAAGAAAGGCTGAAGTGACTCACATAACAAATTGCTTGATAATTATGTTAGTAATTGCAACCCATCTGATCTTCACAGGAAAAACAATTCCAATCTTAATACGCATGAATGGTGGAGTCACTTACGTGTTGTTTGAAAATATGAGGAAGCAGCTGCCCATAAAACCCATAATTATTTTCACTTCAAGAAAATTTGGGCTCCTTTTGACTCTTATATTGCAAATATTTAACATCTTATAATTTTTGCCTGTTTGCTAAATCAGTGCTACTTACGTTATTTTGCATTATCTATACCTGTTGAGGTGTATTATGGTATGTTATGTTATTCCTTGTTATTTACTATGGGGCCAATATTCAGACCGTAAGAGTTAGCCCGGCTAACTCCTGCAGTCACCGCTAAACCTGGATATTCAATGCCGAGCTGTTTCCGTTGACCAGCATTCAATATCTAGTTTATTTTGGACCAGTTAGAAGATAACCTGCTATGTTGATATCCAGACTTAGCCAGTTATCTTCTAACCAGCCAACAATATCCCACATATTCGTGAGGCCAAATTTAGCCGCTAAAGTGGGGCTGAAAATAAGTAAATAGCAGGCTATATAGACTGATATAACCAGCTATCTGCTAGCCACTAACCAGTGAAATTCAGTGGGAGATATCCAGCTATCCCCCGCTGAATACCACTGGTTAAGTGCCATTTAACCGGCCAGGTGCCATTCCTGGTTTTAAATATCAGGGGATATATTTTTTTGCTCCTTTAAAATGTTTCTTGTACTGCTTTCTTAAAATCAATAAAAATATATATATTTTTTTTTAATGAAGAAAGGCTGAAGAGTTCAGGCATCTTCAGCTTGGACAGGAGATATGATAGAGGTGCGGTGTAAGGCCTACAATGGAAAAATTATTTAATCTTTCAAATAGTACTACGACTGGGGAATATTCCAAGGAACTAACTGGTACTGATTTTAATACTTTTAAGAGAGGTGGTTTTTTTAGTCGATGCAGAATTAATCTGGCAATAAGAACATTAGAGGTGCCATTCTGACCAAGATTTATCATTCCCAGCACCCTGGCAGATCAATTTCTCATAGCTTATTTCAAGGGATAAGTACTTGATGGCTTTCTTAATAGAAACTTGCTCCAAGAACTTGTCCAAACCCCTCTTGAATCCTGCTGTTAGTTGGTTTGACCACATCCTCTAGCAACGGATTCCATAACTTAATTGAGCACTGTATAAAAAAGCTACTTTCTGTGATTTGTTTTCAGTCAGCTGGTTGTCCTCTTGTTGTGCTTTTTGAAAGGGTAAACAACCATGCTGTATTTAACCATTCCACCCCAGTCATGATTTTATAAATTGGCATATCCCCTATCAGTCATCTTTTTCCAGTCTCAAGAGCTCTAACCTCTGTTTAGCCTTCTTTGTAAGAGAAGTGTTCCACCCCTTCATCAGTTTTATAGTCCATCTCTGAACCTTTTCTCAGTTCTGTATCTTTTTTGTAACTGAGAAACCAGAACAATACACAATAATTGAGATAGTCACACTGTAGACATATAGAGAGGCATAGTGGTCTCAGTTTTGTTCTGCATTCTTTTTCAAATAATCCCTAAAATTCTGTTTTCTTTTATTTCAATCATGGCACACTGTGCTGAAAGTTTTTCATTGTATTATCTACAATGGCTCCAAGATCTAGGGCTTAATTTTTTACAAAAGGGAAGTGGAGGAGTGGGAGGGCAGTAGGCAGGAGTAGCAAGAGATGGAATAAGGAGCAAAGTCACTTTGCTCTGCTTGTCTCACAGCATAATTCTGCATTCCTTAACGTCCCACAGACCAGTCCAGAGGCAGTGGCAGCAGCTTAAGCAATTCTGGTAGTAAGAGTGAGAGAGTGTGAACGGCCTTGGTAGGGGCGAAGGCCTGCTGCATCTTGGGAGTACATCAGGTAATCGAGCCATGTTGTGCATGGACAAATCATCTGAGTGCTTACAGCCTGCAAATCTGTGTGTGGTGATTACTGGGCCAGACCAGGAAAGAAAAAGTGCTAGATTTGTCTCTTACAGCGGACAGAAGCAGTCCTTTCCAGCACTGCAAATGGCACAACAGAGTCGCAGACCCTGAAGGCTCGACTTAAGGCCTTGTCAGGTGACACACTTGGTGGCATGAAGGAGATAATTTTGGTGGGAACCAATTCCATTACTGGGCCTAAAGAGGAGCATGTAAGCCCACCATGCTTAAGCAGGACTTGGAAGCCGGATGGAGCAGCAGCTTTCGAGAGGGGGGGCTTGTTTTCTCCATGGACTTTGTACTTCTGCTGTACATGGCCTTCAAGCTTAAGAGGGGACGGTCAGGAGATACCAGCGGCAACTCAGACAGGATTCAAGAGGTGGTCAGGGAGCCCCCCTCGGAACAAGAGGCAGAGTTTATCTCTGGAAGAAGAACTGATGGAGTCCTCGGGGCCCAAGGATTCACGTGGTTGGAGTCTTCTACAAAAGGATGCTGGATTACAGGAGCCAGAAGGCTGGGCACCAGAGGAGGAGGAGTTCTCCCAGGAGAGGACACCACAGTGGCGTGATTGTTACATCGATCAGAGTTGTCCGCTCATCGCTCAAGTCCAGGAGGTGTTGTCCCTATCCAATGCAGAGCTGGTGGAGACTGCCAAGATGATTATTTTTCTGTTGATGGGAATTAAGAAGTCCCCTTAGACATTTCCAGGTTTGGAAACATTGAAGGACATGATTGCTGAGGAATGGGATGTCCCGGATGCGAGACTGAAGGTTGAACAAGAGCATTGCTATAGACCATGCCCTTCTTGTATTGGAGAAGGCATGCTTTGGCAGTCATCTAAGGTGGACGCGTTAATGACTGCAGTCACTAGGAGGGCTACAATCCTAGTAGGAGCTGCAGCCCTGAAGGACTCCCAAGACCACAGAGTAGATTCTTTGCTGAAGCAGGCCTTTGATGTGGCTGCCCTGGCCTTGCAGGCAGCAGTCTGTAGGAGGCTAATTGCTTGAGCTGTTTTAGTTAAACTGAGAATTTGCCCACTTAGTTGAAAGATGAGGTGAGGCAGCGACATCAGAAGTGACCTGCTTGGAGATGATAGGAAGGGGGTTTGCCTTTTTGGCAAATATACACCTGGAGGCTCCTGACTGGTTCTTGGTGACCACAGATACCAGCCTTGAAGGCTGGGGTGGCTGCTAATATGGAAAGGTGGTTCAAGGCAAGTGGTCAGCAATAGAGGTAGCATGGCCAATCAATTATCTGGAGGCCAGGGTAATGTGCTTGCTGCTGCAGACCCTGCAACCTAAACTGTGGGCAATGTGGTTTGTATTCTATTAGACAGTGACATTGGTGGCATATGTGAATCACCAAGGTGGAACCAAGAGTCGAGAAATGACGGTAGTAGTAGTCCTTCTATTGATAAATGAGTGGAGGCCAAGCTTGGTTCAGCTGTCTGTGACTGACTGACTCATGTGGTAGGTGTGGAGAATGTTCAGAGAGATTTCTTAAGCAGACACACCCTTGATCCAGGAGAATGGAGTCTAGCAGAGGAAGTCTTTGTGGCCGTTGTCCAGCGATAGGGAATCTCGGCAATGGATCTGATACATCAGCCAGCAATGTCAAAATTCTCAGGTTCTTCAGTCGCTGATGTGACCCATGAGCAGAAGGCATTGATGTACTGATCCAGCCTTGGCCCTAGGAGCAGCTCCTGTATGTGTTTCCCCATGGCCATTGTTGGGGATAGTAATTCAAAGAATAGAAATGCACATGGGTCCAGTGATTCTGGTAGTGTGAAACTGGCCCAGAGACCGGGGTACAGAAATCTTATGTGGCTTAGGGTGGGAGACTTTAGCCATTACTTCGGCACCAACCGGTCTTCCTGGAGGATCCACTTCTTTTGCTAGAGATAGCTCAAGTTTCACTCACGGCTCTTAAGAGGGCACAATTATGGAGAAGAGGCGACTCCACCAAGTTATAGATACTCCTGCATTCAAAGGAAGCTATCGACATTCTTGGCATACATTAAGGTGTGGAGAATGTTTGAGCAGTGGTGTAAGGATAAGAACATAAGAATAGCCATACTGGGTCAGACCAGTGG
Organism: Microcaecilia unicolor; assembly: GCF_901765095.1. Classification (NCBI taxonomy): domain Eukaryota; kingdom Metazoa; phylum Chordata; class Amphibia; order Gymnophiona; family Siphonopidae; genus Microcaecilia; species Microcaecilia unicolor. The sequence goes on along the minus strand of NC_044031.1, from coordinate 653,063,471 downwards.
TCCATCTAGCCTAGTATCCTGCTTGCTACAGTGGCCAATTCGGGTCACAAGTACCTGACAGAATCCCAAATAGTAGCAAGATTCATGCTACTGATCCCAGGGACAAGCAGTAGCTTTCCCCATGTCTGTCTCGATAGCAGACTATACACTTTTCCTCCAGGAACTTGTCCAAACCTTTTTTTTTTAAATCCAGATATACTAACTGCTGATACCACATCCTTTGGCAACAAGTTTCAAACCTTAACAATGGAAATTGACTTCCTGCAGGATAGTTTGGAGAAAGGGCTTTCCCTTGTGTCTTTGAAGGCACAGTTAGAGGTGTTATAGAATCAGTTGTCATTACCTGGCATGGCATGCAGACATGCTGCATTTTCTGAAAGGGGATAGGGATTACGTTTCCGCATAACCCTTTGCATCTGCATGTGCCTTCTTGGGATCTAAATTTGGTGCTCAGAGCTTCGGTGGGGCACCTTTTGAGCTGATGCAGGACACCACTTTGAAGGATCTCATGTTAAAGACCGTTTTCTTGGTGGCCATTTATTTGGTGAGAAGAATTTTGGAGCTACAGGTGTTCTTTAAGAGACCCCTTTTTGTATTTTTCAAAGAGAAGGTATTTCTTCATCCGGTTCCTTCCTTTCTTCCTAAGGTGGTGTCATCTTCATCTGAATCCAGACAGTTTCATTTCCGGTGTTTTATGAAAGTTTGACAGGAGGCAATACAGGCCATTTGCACAAGTTTGAAGAGGAGAAATTTCTGCAGATGTATAGGCTGTGTCTCTCGATTGGAGATAGTAGAAAGGAAAGGCAGCCTCAAGTTACCTTGCAAGGTGAATTAAGAGAGCATTTGAATCGGCCTACTTGCTGAGGGGCCGGTTGATGCTGCCCTTATTGAGAGTTCATTTCACTATGGGTCAGGTTTCATTGTGGACGGAGCATTCATTGATTTTTTTTTCTCCCCCTCCCCCAAGAAAATTTTAAGGCGGCTATATAGAGTCTTCTGTGCATTTGTTTGTGTGGAATTATCAGCTGGATATACAAGCTTTTCAAGATGCAGATTTTGAGAAGGGAACTTGTTTCCCACCAGTGAGGATTACTGCTTTGGTACTTCCCACACATCTGGATTAGTCTGTGGTAAGCTAAGGAAGGAGAAAATTAGGTCTTGCTTGCTAATTTTCTTTCCTTTAGTCCTGACAGACCATTCCAGAACCCTCCCTTTTTGGCATAGAGTACGATTGGATGATGCATATAGTTTGGTTAGGAAATGGGTGTTTGGTAGTTCATTCCTTTTGATCTTGACTGAGTGGCTTGTTGCCTTGGTTAATTAATCATAGTTTACTACGGAGTGGTTTCTTGTTCCTAGATATCTTTGGTGTGGGGGGGGGGGGGGGGGGAATCAAGGATGTTCTAGTTATTTTGATATCAAAATATTGATAGAAACTGCACAGGATACTTAAAAGATGTCCTTTCCATCTGCTAATAGAAGAAGGCAAACCCACACATCTGGGCTGGTGTGTTGGGACTAAAGGAAAGAAAATTAGCAGGTAAGACCTAATTTCTCCATTCCTTACAGTCTTCTGCCATTTTAACAGCTGTGTGTCATCTGCAAGTTTAATCATCTCACTTGTTGCTCCTGTCTCCAGATCATTTATGAATATATTAAACAGCATGTGTCCTGGTCCAGACAGTCCACTGTGAATCCTTTTCCATTTGCAGTAGTGATCATTTAGTCTACTGTTTCCTGTTTTTAGCCAGTTTTCAATGCACAATAGGGTTATGACCTCCTATCCTCTGACTTTTTAATTTCTTAAGGAGTCTCTTATGAGGGACTCCAGCAGCATAGCTGTCTTAAAAAAAAATGTTTGTACAGATCTATTAAGAATTATTAGCTTGGTAGATTTGGGGGATTGCCACTGCTTACTTGTGGAACTGAGCCACAGGGAAGGATCTCTTTGTTAGGATTGTCAGGTACTTCCAAACTACCCTGAGTGGTCATGGGCAGAGAGGATCCTGGGCTCAGTGGAGAATTGCTTTGATCCAGTATGGCACTTATGTAATCACAAAACCCCCTACTTGAAAGTAAGAAACCAGATAAAATAGGGGCAGTTTTGGAGTCTTTCTAGTTGGTTCTAAAGCATTAATGCAAGTTATAGGAAGGGTATTCTGTCTCTGAAACACACCAGCAGCTTTTACTAGTATTCTCTCTTTCATGCCAGCTAAATCGGGAAAACAGTCTGAAGGAGGCCCCCTCTATCATGGACAGCGGCCACAACCACGGTTATCGCTCAGAGCCAAGCCTGGAACCAGATAACTTTCGCTCCCCAACCTTTGGCAAGAGCTTTCCTTTTGACCCCCTGTCCAGCGGTTCACGCTCCTCCAGCCTCAAGTCTGCCCAAGGTGGAGGATCTGAGATGGTTCACCTACAGTCAATTCGCTCTGAGGGGACTACCTCCACCTCTTATAAAAGCCTAGTGAACCAGACCCGCAATGGGAGCCTATCATGTGACAGCCTGCTCACCCCCTCCGACAGCCCTGACTTTGAGTCTGTACAGACGGGGCCTGAGAACATTGGCTACACATCGCCGTTCCTTTCTGCCAAGATCACACAGCAGCGAGAGGCGGATCTGCACCGTTTCCCCACAGCTTCACCAAAGCACCCTAGGGACCCTTCACCGGTGCACTATGACAATCTCTCACACCACATCATTACCTCCCTGCAGGAACGGGAAAAGCTGCTGAGCCAGTCACCGTCCCCACCAGCATTGCCACCACTAGCAAGAGATGAAGAGCACATGCTGGCTGACTCTGGAATCCAGTCTACACCCAGCTCTGGCCATGCTCCCCGCTTCAGTTCCTCTTCTGAGGAGTCCAGGCGTTCCCCAGTGAGCAAGAACCCACTTACCAGGCCAGCACCCCCTAGGTTTGGCAAACCTCTGGACTCGGGGCAAGGAGGCTCTTCCTTTTATAGCCCAAGAGGACGGTCACTGGGGTCCCCCGAGCACCATTCTGCATCTTTTGGATCCAACCTGGGAAAGTCTGTCTCCTATAGCAACCAGAAGGGCTCCCACCTATCTGGGCCTGTGGATGTTGAGGAAGTGGCCCTGCAACCTCTACTACCACCAAAGTAAGTACTATTAAGTCTCAAATGCTGTGCATCAAACACTGCATCTGTACATAAAGCTGATATTCGGCATACTGTATTGGTGCCATGGTACAATGGGCTGATGGTTGTTTGAGTGGTTATTACAAAACATGTAGCTAAAGAGGAATTGATTTGCTTCATTTAAAATAGATTGTAACTTGGAATAGAAAAAAATTATAAATGAAACCAAGCAATTTCTAGTGGAAGTTGTATATCACCAACACAGAAAATGACAGCAAATAGTATTGATGGGCCATATGGTCTATCTACTCTCCCTTTGATAATTTTGAGTGCTAAATTCAACCCACATTATTCTTCTCTGCACATGTGATGGAATTTGCTCAATATTTGGAAGGGGGGAGCTCAAGCACCCAGTTTGCATCTGAGTACGTAATACTTTAAACAAGGAGTAGTGTGCTCAGACAAATCATTTTACCGGGGCTTAAGATAATTGTTTACTGATAATAAGTAAATCTAGGTATTTGGAAACATACAAGAAATTATTAAACTGAAGAAGAACTCATGCTCAGTCTTCAAGATGGCTTTTTTTTATTTTTTATAAGCACATGGCAGTGTCCACAAGAGACAGGAAATGTAGTATGACTTATTGCTCAGGTAGAGGGTGACTTTCACTTGGTGTGGTGATTAGTTGCCTTGAATTCTGAGCCTGAGATTTGCCCTTAAAGGACAATTATGTCCCAGAGAGGAACGGGGAATGGCTTTGCATGCTGACATTGGGTAAGTAACAAAATATGTTGCACTGATTTAAGTCCATATTTTTCTCAGGATGATAAAAGGGTAATACAACTTTTAGAGATGTGTTAATCCTAGGCTTTCCTTTTAGGGCTAGAAGAGGTTTTTTCTTGATGAGGAGAAAAATTCAGATCTGTTCTTCATCTCACTACCTATACTTTATCCAAGTATGAAATATAGAAGACAGCTGAAATAGAAACAGGACCAACTAGTCACATGCCTAAGGCCCAAAAGTATAGGGGGTAGGGGGACCTTATCAGAAGTTCTCAAGACTCGGGAGCTTAGGATTGCCAACTGTGTATTTCTATTTCAAGATTCTACAGATTTGTAAATCAACTAGCCATCCTTCTTCCTTTGAGACAATATCTGGATAATTTTCAGAGTTTAGCCTTTGATAACTCCAGTCCTTCCAGTGCAGACATTGTGGTAGAATTCAGCCAATTAAAGGCTGCTTTAGTCACAAGAAAAAGGGGCCAAGCTGCAAGTGCTGTCTGGGAGGTTGAGCTCTTCATGGGGTGAGAGAGAACCAGTGTGTGTCCTGGGCTGGGGGAAGGTGGGTAGGGTTGTTCAGAACAGTGCTTACCAATCTTTCTGTGGCTATAATGTCATGATACTGGCCAAATAAAATTGTGTCCTCCCCCCCCCCCCCCCCCAAGGTACATAATAATGATGCATCTGCGGAGTGCCCCTCTAGGTTGTGACCCACAAATTTGGGTTTTCTGACCTCATTTGGAGTTCCAGTCCATAGTTTGGGAAGCTCTGGATTAGAACGTAAGAGGAAGGGAGAAAATGTGAGGGGCTGCTGCAAGTTGAGAAAAGGCTAGCAGCAAATGCAAGCACTTTATATGATGGTGAGCAAAGCTGTTTGGTGGAGGGAGGGCACCGACAGAATGAGCACATGATCAGCAGGCAGCAGCAGCAGCACATCACCAGAAGAGTGTACATGTCTGAAAAGTGACAAAGTGCATGTGTGTATCAGTGGTGGAGCCAGAAGGCAATTTCTGGGTGGACCCTGGGGTGGAACAGGTGGGCACACATACCTCAACTCCTCTCCACCATCTCCCCCCCCCCCCCCCCCCCAAACACCAAATATAAACAATTAATACCTCGGCTTGCAGGGATTCCCAGGCCTCACCAGCTGAAAATATTTTCCATGGAACTCCCCAGGTCTTCTGTACCCTCTGGCAGTTGGCAGCTGTACTTCAGCTGCTGATCTGGTACCCTGCATATGTTCAGTTTTTGTGCATGAACTGAGCATGTGTGGGATGCTAGCACCGTCAACTGCCACAGAGTTCAGAAGCCCCGGGGGGTTCCACGAAGAATGTCTGTCTTCAGCTGGTGGGGCTTACGCATTCCTGCTAGCTGCACCAATATGCGCTGCTGTTGAGTGAGCCTGAGGCCGAAGTGGGTGGGCCCCTGCTCTTCTGTGGCTACACCACTAGTGTATAGCTGTAGGATGAGACTAGTTCATGTGAGTGTTTGAAGAGTACGTGCATATGCATGTGTGTGACTGAAGAGTGAGGGTGCACGTATGTGAGTGCATGTGTGCATGTGTTTGAAGAGTGAGAGTGCATGCATATGTAAAGTTTGTCTCTCTGGAGGGGACAGTCTTATAAATAACTTCACACTGAAAATTTGGACCAACATGTAGAAGTTCATTGGTACAAATATACTTGTGCACATACTAAGTAAAGGGAAACTTTCAGCTTGGAGAATTTACCCACCTAGTTATTAAGTATCCTGGGCAGATTCCTTTGAAAACTGGCCCAATAGTGCTTTCACTCTGTATCCTTTCAGAAGCACCAAAGAAAGCTAAATATCATTTTCACTTCAATTCAAATCAATTCTTGTATATCACTAATATTCCGTTTCCCAGGGTTCAGTGCGGTTTACATTCTACGTGAGACAAAAGCAAATAGTGTTAGTGTGAGGTATGAGAAACATTGCTTTTTTTTTTCTCATGTAAAACTTTTAACAGGTGATGTGTCTGAGGTATGAATTTACAATATCACTCTTCAGAACAGTCCATTCTTAGCTTCTCTGGTTTGCACTAACAGCAACAGAGGGTGAAAATGACTTGCCCAGTTTCTCTGGTCCTTAGTCCACTGCCCAGAGCTACTAAGATATGCTGTTCCAAAGAGAAGACTTGGCCAGCCCTGGTTTTGAACTTACATCACCATTCAAAGGGCTATTTGTAGTCCCTGATTCTGCCTATTGAAATAAGTGCTGCTGGTATCATAATACACCAAGGTAGGATTGTTGGAAATCCAGGACTGACCTAACATCTTCCTCCTGGAATTAGAGGTGGAGAGCTGCCAAGTTACCTAACCATTTAACTATTCCATTCAAATCATGTGCTTGTCTGGTCCCCAATCACACTCATGGACTATTACTACTGCCATGTGGGGGTAGGGCCATGAATGAAGATCTTGGGGGTGGGTGAAGTATGGAAATGGGAGCCCACAATAGGGGAGGCCACAAATGTATGTTTGTCTAGGGCTCAGTTTAGTGTTAATCTGGCCCTAACTGGAAGAACTATTTTCTAATGTTGTTTAGTCTCTTCTGAGATCTTTCTTTCTCTTTTCCCTAGGGATGAAATCCAACTGAAGACTTCCCATAGCAAATCCAATGGCCAGCCCAGGACTCTGGGTCCTTCTTCTTCCCCATCCCCTCCCCCTGCGCCAGCTCCACTCAGCCCTACACGGGGAACTGGAGGGGTAAAGAAGGTGTCTGGAGTGGGTGGGACTACATATGAGATTTCTGTATGAGATCCAGAATCTTCTATCAACTTTTGTTTTTTAAGACCACAAAATGCACTGACCAGTGCTGTGTGCATCAAGGATCCAGCTCACATTTGTGTTTTCTCCAGTTAGAACTCTTCAATGGAGGCCAGCGTTTTAGAGCTGGATGTTGAAGCCAATGAGGAACTAGTGCCACAGTTCTCGTTGTGGCCTGTGGTGTCACGTACTGCACTGAATTGAGGTTAGGCACTGGAGTCGGTGCAGCACCCCCCCACTAATGCTAATGGTGAGGGGGCCTTGCTCTGTGCAATCATTCATATGCCAGATGGCCAACAGAAAATCTTTAAGGTTTTTTTTCTTTGTTTTGATTTTCTCCTCTTCAGCATTTCAGGTGTGTGTATATTTTGTGTGTTGAAATTTCCTGGCTGGAAACGAGGACAGTAAAATTCCCCCTTCAGTCATGACCCAAAAAACGTTTGGTCCTTGTGCTGCGGGGGAGATTCTTGCACAGATATCATGAATGAAAATCAGATTGGCAGTCACCATTTCACCATTTTTCAGATCTTGACCTTGGTTCTATGTTTTAATTTAAGGTTAATTCTTTCCTCTCCACATGCGTGGAGGAGCTAGCATGATTTGTTATTTGAGGGGGGGGAGGAGAGGGTAGCTTATTGGACGTTCTCCCCAGTCCACAGCCTGCCATAGAGGAGGATATTCTGTGGCTGTATTACATCTTCCTGCTAGCACTCACTAAGATAAGGGTGGAGGGGTTACTCTGCATCAGCTAACCTCAGGTCCCTCCCCAAACAAATGGGGCTATGCACAGCACAATAAAAGGCAAGGAAAAGGCCCATGCCAGATCTTTGTAAAGATACAAAACGGTTCTTGCTATTGCTTTTTTTGTTCCTTTTCTTTTCAGTTACTCAGATTTTAGCAACAAATGTGTAAAGAAGAGTGAAAATGTACCACTGAAAAAGCAATATGTTCACATTGGATGCCAAAAAAAAATTATACAGTAGCTGTACCACTGCTTCTGTTCCTAGAAAGATGAACTCCTGGTATTCTATTCATGGGAGTGGGCTGAATGACGGGCTGGTATTTTTATTATAATCATCCATTTTAAACCAACAAGAAAAATAAAAAATATATATATATAAAATGGGCAAAGGCTGCAGTCTTTCTGTTGCAGACAGTTAATTGTATGACTCAGTTTTTGTGATACTGTGGAAGCTTGACACCAGCACCCAATAAATCAAACCAAACTAACACACACACATGAGATACAAATTATATAATGCCCCAGGCCCATGTCTTTTGAAAAGCAAATATTAAAGATCTTAGCCAAAAAAAAAGAGAGAGAGAAAAGACCTTAGAATGGTTTTCCTCAATAGATTTCAAGAGCCTTCAGATCTTTCCTCAATCATAAAGCCCTTCAAAAATATTTTTATCTGTCTTTCATCTTATTTTTTTATTTGGTTCACTTGTATCCCACATTTTCCCAGCATGTGCGGGCTCAATGTGGCTAACAAAGTTACAATAAAATTACATAATACAACAGGATATAATAGTAAAATAAAAAGTAACAAATACAGAATGTAAGCAGCTAAATAAGAGAATACGGATGGGAAATTGGAAGCAACAAAAGAGAAGCAGACAAAGGCAAAAAAAAAACGGGAAATATGACAAACGGAAATAGGGGTTTAAAGAGCACTGGTGGCTTTGGGCTATGCTTAACTAAACAAATAAGTTTTTAGTAATTTCTTAAATGTTAGGTGATCCGATGTCTCTCTTGAGTTGTCTCGGCAAGGCATTCCAGGATTGCTGGCTGATGTATGAAAAAGATGAAGCATAGATTGACTTATACTTTAGATTCCTGCAGGAAGGATAGTGCAGAATAAGATAAGAACGAGATGACACCGGTGAATTTCTGGGAGGTAAATCTATCAAATCACACATGTAAACTGGTGCTTCTCCGTGAATAATTTTATGTGTTAAGGCGCAGATTTGAATTCAGTACGGTCTTTAATGGGCAGCCAGTGAAGACTCTCATGGAGAGGCTGCGCACTGTCGAAGCAAGTTTTTTCAAAGATTAGCCTGGCCGCAGTGTTTTGAACCGTCTGGAGCTTCCTCAGGATACAGTTTGTACAGCCAGCAAATAATCCACTGCAGTAATCAATATGGCTTAAGACCAATGAATGTATCAGGGTTCGAAAAATATCTCTTGGCAGGAGTTGTTTGATGTGTTTAAGCTTCCACAATGATAAAAACATTTTTTTTGTAATCAGCTTAACATGACTATCAAGCAACAGATGGCTGTCCAACATGACCCCAAGAATTTTCAAACTGCTCGAGATTGGGAGGGTATAAGCAGGAGTAACCAATGCCTTGGGAATTGATTTGTTATGTTGTGAAGAAAAAACAATACATTTTAATTACATTTGTCTACCAATATTTTTTAAAAATCAGCTTAAAAACTGAACAAGTCCATCACAGAGTCTGTACAAGAATTTCATTGATAGCAGCCTTCTTAGTGGCCAGTGCCTTTGATTCCAAAAGAAGTCCAAATATAACCAGAATAAATATATCTAGACCATGATTGTGTAGGGGATTCACTATCCCTACATCAAAGGTCTGTAAGACTCACTTATTGACACCTAGAGACTGGACACTCATGTCATCTAAATATTGCTTATACCAGGTTCCTAGGATTCCTGTTTTTACTGTGGCCTCTAAAAACAGTACCTGCCACTCATCAAAGTGTTCCACAGGTTCCAAAAAATCTACAACCTTTTTTCAAGAATTCTATGTCCAGTTGTGTCAGTTTGGCTTCGAGTTGTGTCTGAAGCCCTTTCCAAGCACAGAGAAACCTACACACTTTTGCATACATCTCCCTGAAAAAATTAACATAACCAGGGATCAAAGTACTAGGAAGATAATGGACCCAAAAAGAAATCTTAGTAAAACAGGAACTTTCTCCTTCATCTTTTATAAAAGGAGAAGGACTAGAGCCATCGTCATCTGACAGGGAAAGTATCTTCTATATGGTGTCTGTATATTTCTTTATAATGCATTCATTTATGACCCCACAGGAAATTACTGCAATCCCATGCTAATTTACCACAATTATTTCCTGGTCAGGGGCACTAGCAGTTGGTTTCATAAGAATCACCATGAGAATCAGAGGATCACCTTCTGCTAATGAGGAACTTAGAGCAGAGCAATAGAGTTCACATAGGACCCTCACCTCCTCAAGAATTATGGAAACTTTTATATACAGGGAATGCCACAGATCATAATATTTGACAGGCTTAGGGAACTCTAGATACTGTTCTAAAAATGTTATTACCTCATTCATCTTTTTCCTTATCGCTAGTACCACCTTAGCTCTCTCAGCCCTGAACACAGAACATATATTTCTGTATTTAGGGGTGAATGCCATCTTGACCTAATCAACAAAAGAAGGAAGGATGTCTAAGGGTAGACAAAAAAACATGTGCGATTATCCTTGCCAGCTAGAATGCTGGTATTATTATAGCTAAAACAAACAAACTTATTTAACCAGGACTAAAATAGGGAATTAGCCATAGCCACTAGAAAGAATTAATAACAGCATACAGTGAATGTATTACTACCAGGAAAATGTTAACAGTGTATTATTCTCTGTTTACAGAAGTTTAAAAGTGAATGTAAACAGAGCTATGAACATGCTAACTTTGTGCTTGTCACTATAGTATTAATTTAACAGTAAGTAATGGGGTATAATCACTGTGTCGAAAGACATAGCCCTATCTATATCTTGGTGGAACCTCCAACTGTAGGTGAGCTAACTACAGTATAGTGCTTGGTATGCATTATAAGAGGGGAAAGGATACAGCATCATGTAATAATGTCGTATTTATATCTCTAAAAGTCCAACCCCACCAATTATAAATCAGGTTCTATTGCTCTTGAAACTGACAAGCAATGAAACAAGCCAATTATAAAAATAAAGGCTATTTATGTATATAAAACTAAAAGAGCAAAAATGAAAACACAAGTAGCTGCAAATTATATACAGTTATAATTGCGTGAAGATAACACAGGGAAAATGAGGCAAATATGTTCTTATGAGGAAAAGTGGTCAGAGTGAACGCACTAAACCCTAGGGCAGGTCTCTAATTCAGCTTCCTATAGCGGACACAAAGCTGTAATTACAACCTGGATATAGATAAGGGTACCAGATGAACAGCTGAATGCAGATGATCTCCATTAGTGTCACAGCAGAGCAGGTGAGTGGCTGGTAGAAACCTGAATGATGGGTAATTCAGGTTGGATGGAAGAATCACTACTACTACTGGTGCCTTTTATACAGTTTTGGTGGAGGCAGAAGTCCTTTAACCTGGCAAGCTTCTCCCCCTGTTCTGGATTTTCTGACCCGGTGAATTATGCAAAATCATGCAGCATCAGCAAACTGCAACTCCAGGGTCTCAGTCTCCAGATGGTCTAGTCCCGTGAGTCCTGACCTTGCTTTTATTGACATGATGCACAGGCCCTGAAATGGCTAGGTTACTGTGACGGGATATGCATGTCACTGCCCAGAAATGAGGTCAGGTGATGTCTTTGGGTTAGCAGTACATACACAATCCTGTTTTTCTCTTTGTAGAAATCAGGGAAAAGTACATACTGTGTAGGTATGTCTAGCAGTTTCTGGACAGGTTTGTTACCAAGCTCTTATTATAGTTTATAGGCAGGGGCCTTGTCCCTACAACAGACTTGTGATAACGGCTGAATGTCCAATGTGGTCTGTTTCACTCTGGAAGCTGTGTCAAGGAAAAGAAGCTGTTTCTCAAAAGAATCCGTCTTCTTCAGTGACAAAAACATGTTTATCAACAGTTATTCAAAACATCATTCAGCCCATGTACGTCACTTAAAAAAAAAAAAAAAAGTCATGCCAGTCAAAGAGCAATCCTAAAGAGGCGTATTTTTAAAGCACTTAGACTTACAAAGGTGCATAGTAATCAATGGAACTTTGTAAGTCTAAGTGCTGTGAAAATGAGCCCTATAGTGTACATAAGTATTGCCATACTGGGAAAGACCAAAGGTCCATCGAACCCAGTATCCTGTTTCCAACAGTGGCCAATCCAGGTCACAAATACCCGGCAAGATCCCAAAAATGTACAAAACATTTTATGCTGCTTATCCCAGAAATAGTGGATTTTCCCCAAGTCCATTTAATAACAAGTCTATGGACTTTTCCTTTAGGAAGCCGTCCAAACCTTTTTAAAACTCCGCTAAGCTAACAGCTTTTCCATATCATCAAGCTGATCAATCCATAGACTGGTGGGTTGTGTCCATCTACCAGCAGGTGGAGATAGAGAGCAAACTTTTGCCTCCTTATATGTGGTCATGTGCTGCCGGAAACTCCTCAGTATGTTCTCTATCTCAGCAGGTGGTGGTCACACACAGCAGCAGCTCTGGCTAGGCCTCCAAGCCTAATCCTTAGGTTTTGTTGAGGCCTGGGGTTGAGGGCTCTTTTGAGCAAGTGCAAACCTGGTGGTGCCAGGTCCCTCCTTTTCTCCCCCCTCCCGCTGGCTCCGTTTAAAAAAAAAAAAAAAATTTTTTAAACGTCTTTAAAGGCGTTTAATTCGACGTTTCTTTAAACGTTCATTGCAGCTACTCACTGGGACACCAGTTCGTTACAGCTCGGAGCGGCAAGCAGGTAATTTTACCTTTTTATAGCGGGCAGGGGGTTCCCCGATTCTTCTCCTCGTGGCAATGGCGTCGGAGGGCGAGGGCGCAAAGGGTCGCTCCCCGGATCGCTGGAGCGCTTCTAGAGGGGATGCGGGGGTTTTACAACCTGATTCGCCCTTGATGGGTGATAGTTTAGTGACCGATGAATGTCCCGGTCGTTCCTCCGGCGTGGCGGTTTTTTCCCGCCATAAACGCCCATCCCCCGCTCCTCGCCTCCGCCATCTTGGCCGGCCACGCGGCTCGGACGGCTTCTTCGGGGCCGCCCTTGAGGTTGGAGACATTAATGCCATGAACGCCCTTAATTTGGGCGACGGCACAAAAGCGGCTAAAGTTAAGCGCCGTTCTTCCCGCGCGGCTCCTTCACGGAGTTTCGCGCCGGACGCCATTTTGGATGCGCAGCATGTCTCTCCCCCGCTATTGCGAGCGCCGGTTGAGAGTGCGTCTAGGGCTGTTGCCCAGGCTGCGGAAGTGCACAGTCTGGGGGGTTTCTCCCCCGAGTTTGTTTTGCTGCTGCATCAGGCTTTCCTCATGCAAAACGCTGCCCCTGCTCCCTCTTCGGATAAAGAGGTTGAGGTTCCCAGAGGTAAACGCCCTCGGGTTGATTTCCAGGCCTTGGAGGACTTTTGTCTCCTCCGATGTAGATGAGGGCAGCGTGTCTGAGGTCTCCCAACGATCCTTTGCGGATTCCTTGGAGGAGATAGATCCCCGCGCGGATAGAGCGGATGACCCCTCTGCAGCGCGGCTTTTTAGCCCAGAGGATTTGCCCAACCTGTTGTTACAGGCCATGGACACTTTGAAGATTTCCTCTCCGGAGGACGTCTCTCCCTCAGCCCCTGTTGGCTCTGCCATTATGCTGGGGACGAAGCGCCCGCCTAGAACCTTCCACGTGCATGATGCCATGCACACCTTAATTGCGGCTCAATGGGATGTCCCGGAAACGAGCCTTAAAGTGGCTAGGGCTATGTCCCGCCTCTATCCTTTGGCTGTGAGTGAACGTGAGGCCTATCTGTGGCCTACCGTGGATTCTTTAATCACTGCGGTGACTAAGAAAACGGCGTTGCCGGTGGAAGGTGGCACGGCCCTAAAGGACGCCCAAGACAGAAGATTGGAGGCGACCTTAAGGTCGTCCTTTGAGGCAGCTGCTTTAAGTTTGCAGGCCTCAGTTTGCGGCTCCTATGTGGCCAGGGCGTGCCGGACTATGGTGCAGCGGGCTTCCCCCTCGGATCATTCCTTGAGGGCTGATTGGCCGGCCCTGGAATCGGGCTTAGCCTATTTGGCAGACTTGCTGTATGATGTCTGGAGAGCCTCAGCTAAAGGCATGGCTCAGACAGTCTCTGCGCGGCGGTGGCTTTGGCTGAAACATTGGTCTGCTGACCACGCCTCTAAATCCCGCCTGGCTAGATTGCCTTTTAAAGGCAAGCTGCTCTTTGGGGTCGAGCTGGACAAAATCGTGACCGATCTCGGCACGTCTAAGGGCAAGAAATTACCAGAGGTCAGGGCTCGGGTTAGTACTCGTCCCGATACCTCCAGAGGACGGTTGCAGGAAGCCCATCGGTACCGCCCGGGCAAGTCGGGTTCCTCTGCCCCCTCTTCCTTCAAGAGGAATTTCTCCCCCAAGCAGCATTCCTTTCGCAGAGACCGCCGTCCCGGAGGTGCTCCCTCCGGTCCTCCCCCAGGGTCTCGTACCCAATGACGGGGCCTTGGTCCACGCCCCAGTGCAGATGGGCGGACGGCTGTCCTCGTTTCTGGGCGAGTGGACCACTATAACTTCAGACGCGTGGGTGCTGGAAGTCATCAGAGACGGCTACAAGCTAGAGTTCTGCCAACCCTTAAGAGACGGGTTTGTACTCTTTCCCTGCAAGTCTCCGGTCAAGCTGTGGTAGTGCAGCAGACCTTGGACAACCTGATCCGCCTGGGTGCGGTCGTTCCGGTGCCAAAAAATCAGATTGGCAAGGGACGTTACTCCATTTACTTTGTGGTTCCAAAGAAAGGAGGTTCTGTCCGGCCTATCCTCGGCCTCAAAGGGGTCAATCGGGCCTGGAAAGTGAGGCACTTTCGCATGGAGACTCTCCGCTCTGTTATAGCGGCAGTGAAGGCAGGAGAGTTCTTGGCTTCCTTGGACATCAAGGAAGCGTACCTGCATATTCCCATCTGGCCTCCTCTCCGCTTTCTGCGTTTTACAGTCCTGAGACGACACTTCCAGTTCAGAGCCCTCCCTTTCGGGTTGGCTACTGCTCCGCGGACCTTTTCCAAAGTAATGGGGGTCATAGCGGCCTTCCTGCTAAAGGAAGGAGTACAAGTCCATCCTTATCTGGACGACTGGTTGATCCGAGCCCCCTCTTCTGCAGAGTGCGGCAAAGCTATGGACCGGGTAGTTGCTCTTTTGAGCTCCCTGGGATGGATCATCAACTGGAAGAAGAGCCAGCTGCGCCCGACTCAGTCCCTGGTGTATCTGGGAGTTCGATTCGACACCCAAGTGGGCAGAGTGTTCCTGCCAGACAATCGGATTGTCAAGCTTCAGGCTCAGGTGGACTAGTTCCTAGTAGCCTCTCCTATTCGGGCTTGGGACTACGTGCAGCTGTTGGGCTCTATGACGGCCATGATGGAAGTAGTGCCCTGGGCCAGGGCTCATATGAGACCACTACAGCTATCTCTGCTGCTGCGCTGGACTCCGATGTCGGAGGATTATGCTGTGCGCCTTCCCGTGGACCCAGCAGTGCGCAAGGCGCTGAGCTGGTGGACGCAGACAGACAAGTTGTCTGCAGGATTGCCTCTGGTGACCCCGGAGTGGATTGTCGTCACGACAGATGCCTCTTTGATGGGCTGGGGAGCCCACTGCTTGGGAAGGACAGCGCAGGGGCTCTAGTCTCCTGCAGAGGCAAGTGGTCTATCAACCTCCTGGAACTCAGAGCCATTCGGTTGGTGTTATTGGAGTTCATCCCGGTACTGGTGTTGAAGCCTGTACGGGTCCTGTCGGACAATGCCACGGCTGTGGCCTATATCAACCGCCAGGGAGGTACCAAGAGCACCCCTCTAGCCAGGAGGCTATGAGTCTTTGCCAGTGGGCGGAAGCGAACCTGGAGCAGCTTTCAGCGGCCCACATTGCCGGAGTCATGAATGTCAAGGCGGACTTTCCCAGTCGCCATACCTTGGAGCCCGGAGAGTGGCAACTATCTGCTCAGGCGTTCTTGGACATCACGAAGCGCTGGGGCCAGCCGAGCCTAGATCTGATGGCGTCATCGGCCAATGGCCAAGTGCCGCGCTTTTTCAGCAGAGGACGGGACACTCGATCCCTGGGAGTAGATGCTCTTCTCCAACAGTGGCCGACACAAGAGCTCCTCTATGTGTTCCCGCCCTGGCCCATGTTGGGCAGGGTGCTAGACCGGGTGGCAAAGCATCCCGGCAGGGTAATCCTGGTGGGTCCGGATTGGCCCAGACGTCCCTGGTATGCGGACTTGTTCAGGCTCTCAGTCGACGATCCTCTGCGGCTGTCAGTGGAGCAGGGCCTGTTACATCAGGGTCCCGTGGTGATGGAGTATCCCTCTCCCTTTGGTCTTACGGCCTGGCTATTGAGCGGCAGCGTCTGAGGAAGAAGGGCTTCTCAGACAAGGTCATCGCCACTATGCTGAGAGCGAGGAAGCGCTCTACTTCTACTGCTTACGCCAGGGTTTGGCGTATCTTTGCAGCATGGTGTGAAGCAGGCTCACTTTCTCCCTTCACTGCTCCAATTTCTTCAGTGTTGGCGTTCCTGCAAGAAGGTCTGGAGAAAGGCCTGTCGCTCAGTTCCCTTAAAGTCCAGGTAGCGGCTCTGGCTTGCTTCAGGGGCCGCCTGAAGGGTGCTTCCCTGGCTTCGCAGCCAGATGTGGTGCGCTTTCTCAAGGGAGTTAATCACCTGCGCCCTCCTCTGCACTCAGTGGTGCCTGCGTGGAATCTCAACCTGGTGCTAAGAGCATTGCAGAAGCCGCCTTTGGAACCCTTGTCGAGGGCATCTCTGAAAGACCTGACGTTGAAAGCAGTCTTTTTGGTGGCTATCACTTCAGCCAGAAGAGTTTCCGAGCTCCAGGCGCTCTCATGTCGAGAGCCTTTTCTGCAGTTCACTGAGGCAGGAGTGACTATTCGCACAGTGCCTGCCTTCCTGCCCAAGATTGGTTCTCGCTTCCATGTGAATCAGCAGCTCTGTCTCCCTTCCTTTCGTAGGGAGGACTACCCAGAGGAGTACTCCGCTCTTGAATATCTGGATGTGAGACGAGTCATCATCAGATACTTGGAAGTGACCAATGATTTCCGGAAATCGGATCATCTGTTTGTCCTGTTTGCAGGTCCTCGTAAGGGTCTGCAGGCTGCTAAGCCTACAGTGGCAAGATGGGTCAAGGAAGCCATTGCAGCGGCTTATGTGGCCGCGGGGAAGGTGCCGCCTATCCAGCTGAAGGCTCACTCCACGAGAGCTCAGACGGCCTCGATGGCAGAGGCCGGATCCGTCTCCTTGGTAGAGATATGCAAGGCGGCAACGTGGGCTTCGGCTCATACATTCTCCAAGCATTACCGTTTGACTGTGGCTGCACGGGCGGAGGCCCGGTTTGGAGCTTCAGTGTTGAGGTCAGGGATTTCTATGTCCCGCCCTGGGTGAGTACTGCTTCGGTACATCCCACCAGTCTATGGATTGATCAGCTTGATGATATGGAAGGTAAAATTATGTATAATCATACCTGATAATTTTCTTTCCATTAATCATAGCTGATCAATCCATAGCCCCTCCCAGATATCTGTACTGTTTATATTCTGGTTGAATTTTAGGTTCAAGTTTAGCCTTCAGTTACTTCAGGAGGACTTCGTGTTCAAGTTCTTCTTTCACTTGGATTCTTCAAGAGTTGAGATGAGTTTGTGTTACAGTGAGCTGCTGCATTCCTCTCCCCTCCGTTTTACGGGGCTGGATTGAGACATAAATTCTGCCGGCACTCCCTCCCGCTTCGTGCGGCTGTAGGGCAGCTTTGTACCCCTCCCGCTTCGGCGGTGTTAGGGTCAGTCAGCTCCTCCCGCGGTTGCGGTTGCAGGATAAGCCAGATCCCCCCGCATCGGCGGGTGTGGTGTCCCTCCCCCGCTCCGCGGGGATGAGCTGGACGGATTCCCCTCCCCCACTTGTGTGGGGATGAGCTGGGTTAATTCCCCTCCCCCGTTTCGGCGGTGGTGAGCTGGGCAGAGTGTCCCTTCGTGGGTGTAATTCTCTAAGTGCTGAGTCCTGCGGATGGAGCTTTGATATCGACATACTGAGGAGTTTCCGGCAGCACATGACCACATATAGGGAGGCAAAAGTTTGCTCTCTATCTCCACCTGCTGGTAGATGGACACAACCCACCAGTCTATGGATTGATCAGCTATGATTAATGGAAAGAAAATTATCAGGTATGATTATACATAATTTTACCTTACCACATTCTCTGGCAACGAATTCCAAAGTTTAATTATATGTTGAGTGAAGAAAACTCTTCTCCGATTCGTTTTAAATTTACTACATTGTAGCTTCATCGTATGCCCCCTAGTCCTAGTATTTTTTGAAAGCGTGAACAGACGATTCACATCTACCCGTTCAACTCCACTCATTATTTTATAGACCTGTATCATATCTCCCCTCAGCCACCTTTTCTCCAAGCTGACGAGCCCTAGCCGCTTTAGCCTTTCCTCATAAGAAAGTCGTCCCATCCACTTTATCATTTTTATCGCACTTCTCTGCACCTTTTCTAATTCCACTATATCTTTTTTGAGATGCGGCGACCAGAATTGAACACAATATTCGAGGTGCGGTCGCACCATGGAGCGATACAAAGGGATTATAACATCCTCATTTTTGTTTTCCATTCCTTTCCTAATAATACCTAACATTCTATTTGCTTTCTTTGCTGCAGCAGCACACGGAGCAGAAGGTTTCAACATATCATCAACGACGACACCTAGATCCCTATCTTGGTCTGTGACTCCTAACGTGGAACCTTGCATGATGTAGCTATCATTCGGGTTCCTCTTTCCCACATGCATCACTTTGCAGTTGCTCACATTAAACGTCATCTGCCATTTAGACACCCAGTCTCGTAAAGTCCTCTTGTAATTTTTCATGATCCTCCTGGTGTGACCAGCAGAAGAAAGGGAGTGTTGATGCCCCTGTATAAGTCGTTGGTGAGGCCCCATCTGGAGTATTGTGTTCAGTTTTGGAGGCTGTATCTTGCTAAGGATGTAAAAAGAATCGAAGCGGTGCAAAGAAAAGCTACGAGAATGGTATGGGATTTGCGTAACAAGACGTATGAGGAGAGACTTGCTGACCTGAACATGTATACCCTGGAGGAAAGGAGAAACAGGGGTGATATGATACAGACGTTCAAATATTTGAAAGGTATTAATCCGCAAACGAACCTTTTCTGGAGATACGAAGGCGGTAGAACGAGAGGACATGAAATGAGATTGAAGGGGGGCAGACTCAAAAATGTCAGGAAGTATTTCTTCACGGAGAGAGTGGTGGATGCTTGGAATGCCCTCCCGCGGGAGGTGGTGGAGATGAAAACGGTAACGGAATTCAAACATGCGTGGGATAAACATAAAGGAATCCTGTTCAGAAGGAATGGATCCTCAGGAGCTTAACCGAGATTGGATAGCAGAGCCGGTAGTGGGAGGTGGGGCTGGAGGTTGGGAGGCGGGGATAGTGCGAGGCAGACTTATACGGTCTGTGCCAGAGCCAGTGGTGGGAGGCGGGACTGGAGGTTGGGAGGCAGGGATAGTGCTGGGCAGACTTATACGGTCTGTGCCAGAGCCGGTGGTGGGAGGCGGGGATGGTGCTGGGCAGACTTATACGGTCTGTGCCAGAGCTGGTGGTTGGGAGGCGGGGATAGTGCTGGGCAGACTTATACGGTCTGTGCCCTGAAGAGCATAGGTACAAATCAAAGTAGGGTATACACAAAAAGTAGCACACATGAGTTGTCTTGTTGGGCAGACTGGATGGACCGTGCAGGTCTTTTTCTGCCATCATCTACTATGTTACTATATTACTATGATTTAACTTCTTTGAATAACTTTCTGTCATCAGCAAATTTAATTACCTCACTAGTTACTCCCATCTCTAGGTCATTTATAAATATGTTAAAAAGCAGCGGTCCCAGCACAGAACCCTGGGGAACCCCACTAACTACCCTTCTCCATTGAGAATACTGACCATTTAACCCTACTCTCTGTTTTCTATCTTTTAACCAGTTTTTAATCCACAATAGAACACTACCTCCTATCCCATGACTCTCCAATTTCCTCTGGAGTCTTCTAATATAATAATTTGCTCCTGCAACGTTCCAATATGTCTGCCTGCGTCCGTAACCATCTCCTGATGTCACTCTCCCGCAGTAGAAGCCTGCTTGCCTGACGTCAGGAGATGTTACTATTCGAAGCAGGGAGGCGGGAAGCGCGCGAAGAAGAGGGAGCCCGTTTAGCTCTCAGCCCTTCGTCCACAGCAACGCAGGAGCCGCTTTACCTCTCACTCGCCACTGAGCCCTTCCTGCACACAGAACATGGGAGATAATTCAGCCCTTCCTCCACACGCAACGCGGGAGCCGGTTTAGCTCTCAGCCCTTCCTCCACACGCTACACGGGAGCCGGTTTACCTCTAGCTCGCCACTGAGCCCTTCCTGCACACAGAACGCTGGGGCTACTTCAGCCCTTCCTCCACACGCAACGCGGGAGCCAGTTTAGCTCTTGCCACTGAGCCCTTCCTGCACACGGGACGCAGGAGCCGCTTCAGCCCTTCATCCACACGCAACGCTGGAGCCGGTTTAGCTCTCAGTCCCAGGGTGGCTGGAGGGGGGGCAGGGGGTAGAGGAGAATCGCTGGGGGGCAGGGGAGAGAGGAGAATCGCTGGGTGGCTGGAGGGGAAGCAGGGGAGAGAGGAGAATCGCTGGGTGGCTGGAGGGGGGGCAGGGGAGAGAGGAGAATCGCTGGATGGCTGGAGGGAGAGCAGGGGAGAGATGAGAATTGCTGGGTGGCTGGAGGGGGGCAGGGGAGAGAGGAGAATCACACACTCTCACAGACACACTCACACCCAGTCTTACTCTCTGTCATACACACACACTCGCACATTCACTCTCTCTCTCACACACACACTCTCTCAAACATACACACTCCAAGGAAAACCTTTGCTAGAGCCCGTTTCATTTGTGTCAGAACCGGGCTTTTTTTACTAGTGTATATAATATTATATCAAACTAGAACACCATTCAACAACAGCATTGAGACCAATGCATTTTGGTATCTTAAGGTTTGGGGGGGGGGGGGGGTTAATTATTAAGATGTAGTAAAGTAAAATTTCTTTTGGGAGTGACTAAACTGCAGTATCTCTGTACTGTAGGTTATTCACTCCCACAGTACAAGAATAAAGCAACTTACAAGCAGCGTTGTTATTCTATCCTGGATTCATCAGGCTGCAAAGCCACAGCCTGATGTTCCCAGGCTACTACTTAAATGGTTAGGCTGAATTATTCCCCCCTCTTTGCTTTCCACCTCCTGGCAGGAATAATCCATAGTTGTTCCAGCCTCTTCTAGAGCAATGGCACTGGTGACCCCTTAGTGGTAGTCTCACGGTGGTACTGCTAGGAGTCAAGCTTGAGTGACAGCGACACCAGTACCAGAAGGGGCAGGAGTAACTGGGGATCACTCCTGCCCTGAACCCACTAGACTCCCAGGGATTTGCCAGGTAGGCTGGGGGGGGGGGGGGGTGAAGGCCATCTAGGTGGGAGGACCCAAATTTAGAGGTAGGAGCATCTGGAAGGGCATGAAATACTTCAGCCTGACTCCTTTAAGAAGTGGCCTGGGAGCATTGAGCCATGGCTTTGCGATTTAAAGCTCCAACTTTTTGCTGGCAATATTTTTCTAGTAATAATGTGGCTGTTCTGCCCCCCAAGCTTTCCTGTGCCAGCAAACTGTTTGATTTAAATAATCATGAGATGCAAATGAATGCAAAACAGCTCATTACTATGTATTCTGCAGTACCTAATATTCTACCATGCATTATTGTCCTTTTAACATACATTAGGGGCAAATAACACCCATTAAGGCCATAATGCACCTTAATAGTTATGCCTTTAAATGTTAGGATTAGGACCCAAATGTACCAAAGTAAAGCATCTAATTGTACAAACATATGATCAGAATTACGAGACTGTAGAACCAACAGAGTCTTTGATACTTTTCAAGCAACTTCTAAGCTCTGTTTTATATTTAAAACAATACCTAAGAGTTACTTAATGAGAAGTTCAGTTATGTGGATTTTAAAATTGAAAATAAATAATAAGTATCCAAATGTAGGTGTAAGGTTTGAGTCTTTCCCTTTTTGACCCCAATCACCCCTATTACTCTGTAGCAACAGATTGACCACTTTGTCATCAAGCCCCCTGAATGAAAACCGGCACTGTTTCTGTACCTACGGCTGACTGGGGAGACATCGTTGTCACCACCTGCTGTCCACACACCACTGTATCTGGGTTTACTTTCACTTTCTTTTGCATAGGCAGCAGCAGTGGTTGCTGACTTGATTCCCACTAGAGAGGGAGCTGGGGGTGAGTTTTGGACAGAAGCCTGAATTGAGATGGCTTTTCTAACTGAATCCAGGCCTCAAGTTGGAGAAGGGATTGAGAGAAGTGGTGCAGTTCTATTGGAGATGAGAGCCCCTCTTGCAATTTTGGGTCAGTCGGGAGAATGTGAGATACTATTCTGCTATCTCGGGGAGAGGGATCTGTTGACAACTGTGGTCTTCCTAAGGTGGTGACTTTAGAAGCCATATGAACCATGTTAATCAAGTTGGATAAAAACTGTAGTAAAATCTGCTGATTTTCTGCTTTAGTTGTAAGGTGGATAATATGGTAAAGAACTTGGAGCACTCAGAGGCACTTTACTCTGCTAAGATGCAGAGTGTTGAAGAGGATATTAAAATTCTTAAAGATGTGAATATGAAGCTTATCCAAGGACTTTGATTCATTGTAAAATCAAAAATTTGGAGAATTATAATACATTTAAATGTATGGTTTATAAACTTTCCAAAATCACTTGGTATGATTCCTCAAGATTTATTTAAAAAATAATTGCTTGAAGTTCTTCATTTTTCCTCTGAAACAGTTACCCCAGTTATTTATTTTTTGTCTGTGATATCTCTTGACAGAGCCTCGATACGATCTAAGGAGAATGTGGATTTAAGAAATTTAACAGTTTCTTCCACTGCGGTATTTTCCAAAAGATCAGGGTGATGTGTATGGTCTCATTTCTTTTTGAACAGGATTTGGATGTAGTTTTGTAAATTCTCAAACTTTGTCTATGAGAGAAAAAATATGGGTTTATCCAGATGTTAGAAAAGCTTTACATCTCTTATGAGAAACTTTAGTAACAATGAGGCAAGAGTTCTTGATGCTAGCTTTCAATTAAGGTATCCCTGTAAATGTAGTATCCAGTAATCTGGTACTAAGTATACTTTTTTTTTTCTTCCAGAACAATTGAGAGCGTTCCGGACTAAGAAACTGATAAATGAGAACAGTGAAGCAAATGTGGTTGAGGCATGATTAATGTAAAGCAGTGTTTCACAACTTCTTCAAATACCCTCTAAGTCGAACAAATTTCAGTCAAGTGCCTCTAAGCTCTGATCAGCAGAAATTCCAAAAACAGTCTACTCACAAAACAGAAAATAAAATTACTTTTTCTACCTTTGGTCATTTTATTTTCTAATTGTGTTTGTCCAAACTCTAGTTTCTGCTTTCCTCCATCTTCTCTTAAGTCGGGTCAATTTTCATTCTCCTCTTTTTCCTTTTAGCTTTCTTCAATTTATTTTTCTGCCTCTGTACACATTTAATTTTCTTACTATCCAGCCTTCAGTTTCCCTCTTTTTACTGCTTCTACCTACAGCTTTCCATCTCTTTCCTCACCCTAGCTCTCACATTCCACTTATTTCCCAGTCTTTTCCCCTTCCATCCAGTGTCTACCCTCACATCTTCTATTTCCCCAAGTGCTGCTGCTTCTCCAGACAAGCAGCAACAAAACAACCTAAAGTCGTCCCGAGGACACAGGCTTCATGCAGTCTGTCGGTTCTGCTGGTCTCTTGCCCCCTCTGACATCAACTTCCTGTTCTGGGGCAGGGAGTAGCAAGCACATGAAAACTGTAGCCCCAGGACTGGTTCAGATTATTTTGTCACTGTTGCTGCTCTGGAGAAGGAGAAGCAGTAGCAGCACCTAGGGTGGGAGGAAGGTGAGAATGGTTCTCTCCCAGGAACCTCTAATGTAAAGGCTATTCACGCTAATAGGTTTTTCCTTTATTAGTATTTGTTTTTCTTCTTTTGGTTCTTCCTTTTCTGTGTCCTTCCTCTTTTTATGTTGGTGTTCTAATTTTTTTTTACTGAGGTTTAATTTGTATTTTTTCTTGAGATTGATTTCCCTATATCTTCTTTGATTTTGTTGTGGATACCTGTGCTTTTTCTTTTTTTTTTTTTTTGTTCAATGTTAAGTTATATAAACGGAAAGTTACATGAATTAAAACAAATAATAATTGTACCAACTGGTTTCACTGCTTTGGTTGAATGGATTTCTATTTTGTGATGTATTTTATAAGAAACACTTTGGGTATATGGCCTGCGTTAATTGAAACTGTTCTGTGACACGTTTTTCAACTAGCATGTGTAGATTGAAGGATGTTTGGAATAGCTATTAGTGAACATTCCCTGAAAAGGGGATTCTTTTGAGAACATTTTGTGAGGTGAATTATTCTCTTTTCCTCTAAGGACAAGCAAGATATGTAGCATTACATGTGGGGTGATGTCATCCAATGGAGCCCTTGCAGGAATGCTCTCCAGGTTGTTTACGAAACTTAACATTGCACTGCTTATACTAGTACCTCTTCCTGTTTGCCACTGTCTGACAGGATGCCAGTTGCCATCTTTTCGACAGAACAAAATGGTTGTACTTCTTCAGCTTGTGTCAAAACTTTGCCTGATATTGTGGGTTTTTTGTTTGTTCCATATAGTGTGTTCTGTCGTTTGTTGTGTGGGGATAGTCTGCTAACCCATTTTATTTTTTCCAGCCTTTCTACATGTCCTTTATTTTTTGCAGCCCCTTCAAGTTGTATTTAGGTCTTGGGCACCCAGCTAGGTAGTTTTTCAAAATCAAGTTATTTGATGTCACTCTGGATATTTTTCCTGATATGGCTTGTCCACTGGCTTTACAAAGTTTCAGGTGTAACAGGACCATATTAATCCCGGATACCCTAAACTAGCCCCCACACTAGTACCTGATTATGCTTCCTCTTGTATCCTGTGTTCATAGGTGTCCTAACTCAACCTCCTCTTCCAGAAGATCCAACCAACTTCCTACTCCAAACTGGGGATGAGCTTTTGACTGTCTCCAGCAGAGCATCACCTTTATCACTGTAACTGTACAACCTTTAATAGAAAGGAGCCTGAATTTTTTTTTTTTTCAAGCATGATGATACTTTATAGCCTCAGCCCAGCACATTCTAAAAATTGTCCAGGAAGGTTACCATTGACAATTTGGTGGCATGCTTTCCAGTTGCACGTCAAAACCATCAAAGTTAAGCAATTCCTGATGCTGACAGCTTTACCAAGGAACTCCTTTTCCTCTGCCAGGGAATTGTGGTCAAGCACAGGAAAAAGGATTTTATTCCAAGTACTTCCTGATCACAAAGAAAACAGTAATTTTATCTGATCCTTGCTCTAAGGCCCCTAAACAAGTGGAGGAGTAGCCTACTTGTTAGTGCAGTGGACTTTGATCCTGGGGAACTGAGTTTGATTCCCACTGCAGCTCCTTGTGACTGAGCAAGTCACTTAACCCTCCATTGCCCCTGGTACAAAATAAGTACCAGAATTTATGTAAACCGCTTTGAATGTAGTTGCAAAAAACCTCAGAAAGACGGTATATCAAGTCCCATTTCCCTTCCCGACCAAACAAGACTTCATGATCATTTATTAGGTCCCATGGTACAAGGGTATGAGAGTACCCTAGGATGTTTATATCCACATACAGATACTGTCTGAGATTTGTAGTAGGAAAACACCACTTACAGTATCGTATACTGCAAATTTGTCCTCACATCACAAAAGATATTCACAAAACGCTCATTACAACATCTCTACACAAGTACAAATTTCCCTACTTGGATGGTCAAAAACATCAGCAGAAGGTGCAGAAGTATTGATACAGAAGATCATTTGGGTTCTAGCTCTACTAGGGTTTATCAGACTAACTGATTTAGGAAAGTGATGTCACGATAATTGGAATGTATAGGTTCCCTGTTAGACACAATGCAAGTATTTGCATTTCTTGTGCAACAGTGGCTCTTGCCTAGCACTAGTTTTCAGAAGTCTGCCATCGTCTGAAAATATCTGCATGTCAGATGTTGAGAATGGTTGTCATATGGCCTCCACAGTTCATGTAACACCTGTGGCAGGCCTCAATTTGAGGTAGGCTCAGTGGTTACAACATATATTAAGGATACCATCTTAGTCACCATTCCACTCAGGGACTTGCTGTCCTGTTGGATTGTCCCTAATCCTGTCTAGCAAAAGATGTTCCCTTCCAAATTCAAAAGATTAGCATGAATAAGTCCTGTCTGGAAAGCTCACTTAGATAATCCTACCTTCAGGGTCTTTGGTTTGTTCAGGAAATAGTTTTCATCATAGGGATTTCTGAACCTAAGAGCAATCTGGAATGCTGTAAAGGTTTTCCTACAGACAACCCAATTACAATGAACTATATCAACAAGCAGAGAGAGATGAGCTTGTACATCCTGTGGCAGGAAGCAGGCATGCACTCGGGGGATGTTCCTCAGAGCCACAAACCTGACAGAAAAAGACAACTGTCTGACAGACAAGGTAAAATTATGTATCATAACTGATAATTTTCTTTCCATTAATCATAGCAGATCAATCCATAGACTGGTGGGTTGTGTCCATCTACCAGCAGGTAGAGATAGATAGCAATCCTTTTGCCTCCCTATATGTGGTCATGTGCTGCCGGAAACTCCTCAGTATGATCGATATCAAAGCTCCATCCGCAGGACTCAGCACTTAGAGAATTACACCCACAAAGGGACACTCTGCCCAGCCCACCACCGCCAAAGCGGGGGGGGGGGGGGGTGGAAAGCATTCCAGCCCACCACACCCGCCGACGTGGGGGGAACTGGCTTATCCTGCTACCGCAACCGCGGGAGGAGTTGGCTTACCCTAACACCGCCGAAGCGGGAGGGATACAAAGCTACCCTACTGCTGCACGAAGCGGGAGGGAGCGCCGGCATAATTAAGATATCAATCCAGCCACCGTCGAAACGGGGGGCAAGGAAGCAGCAGCTCACTGTAACACAAAATCGTCCCAACTCAAGGAAAAATTCAATTGGAAGAACTTGAACACGAAGTCCTCCTGAACAGGAACTGAAGACTAAACTTGAACCTGAAATATAACCAGAACATAAACAAAACAGACATCTGGGAGGGGCTATGGATTGATCTGCTATGATTAATGGAAAGAAAATTATCAGGTATGATACATAATTTTACCTTCCATATCATCAATGCATAGACTGGTGGGATGTACCGAAGCAGTACTCACCCAGGGCGGGACATGGAAATCCCTGAATGCAACACTGAAGCACCAAACTGGGCCTCGGCCCGAGCCGCCACATCCAAGCGGTAATGTCGTGAGAAGGTATGAGCAGACGCCCAAGTTGCCGCTCTACAAATCTCTTCCAAGGAGACAGACCTGGACTCCGCCCTTGAGGCCGCCTGTGCTCTAGTAGAGTGAGCTTTCAGCTGAATAGGCGGAATCTTCCCTGCGGCCACATAAGCTGCCGCAATCGTCTCCTTGACCCAACGTGCCACCGTAAGATGCCTGCAGACCCCTACAAGGGCCTGCGAACAGCACGAACAGGTGATCCGATGTCCGGAAATCATTGGTCACTTCCAAGTATCTGAGGATGACTTGTCTAACATCCAGACATTTGAGAGCAGGGTACTCCTGGGTAATCCTCCCTACGAAAGGAGGGTAGTCAAAGCTGCCGATTCACATGGAAGCGAGAAACAACCTTGGCAAGAAGGAAGGCACTGGGCAAATCGACATTCCTGCCTCAGTGAACCGCAGGAACGGCTCTCTACACGAGGGCGCCTGGAGCTCAGAAACTCTTCTGGCTGAAGTGATAGCTACCAAAAAGACCGCTTTCAACGTCAGGTCCTTCAGCGATGCCCTCGACAAGGGCTCAAAGGGCGGCTTCTGCAAGGCCCGTAGCACCAGATTGAGATTCCACGTAGGCACTACCGAGTGCAGAGGAGGGCGCAGGTGATTAACCCCTTTAAGAAAGTGCACCACGTCTGGCTGCGAAGCCAGGGAAGTACCCTTCAGACGACTCCTGAAACAAGCTAGAGCTGCTACCTGGACTTTAAGTGAACTGAGCGACAGGCCTTTTTCCAGACCTTGCAGGAACACCAACACTGTAGTAATTGGAGCAGTGAAGGGCGATTGAGAGCCTGCCTCACACCACGATGCAAAGGTATGCCAAACCCTGGTGTAAGTAGTAGAAGTAGAACGCTTCGTCGATCGCAGCATAGTGGCGATGACCTTGTCTGAGAAGCCCTTCTTCTTCAGCCGCTTCCGCTCAAGAGCCAGGCCGTAAGACCAAAGGGGGAGAGATCCTCCATCACCACAGGACCCTGATGCAACAGGCCCCGTTCCGCTGGCAGCTGCAGAGGTCTGTCCACTGAAAGCCTGATTAGGTCCACATACCAAGGGCGTCTGGGCCAATCTGGACCCACCAGGACCACCCGGACTGGGTGCTTCGCCACCCGGCCTAGAACTCTGCCCATCATCGGCCAGGGCGGGAACACGTAGAGAAGCTCCTGTACCGGCCACTGCTGGAGAAGAGCATCAACTCCCAGAGATCGAGGGTCCCGTCCTCTGCTGAAGAACCTCGGCACTAGACAATTGGCCGAGGATGCCATCAGGTCCAAGCTCAGCTTGCCCCAGCGCTTTGTGATGTCCAAGAACGCCTGAGCAGACAGCTACCACTCTCCAGGATCCAAGGTATGGCGACTGAGAAAGTCCGCCTTGACATTCATGACCCCCGCAATGTGAGCCGTCGACAGCTGTTCCAGATTTGCTTCCGCCCAAAGGCATAGCTTCATGGCCTCCCTGGCTAGGGGGGCGCTCCTGGTACCTCCCTGGCAATTGCCATAGGCCAAAGCCGTGGCATTGTCTGACAGGACCCGAACTGGCCTCAGCACCAGTACCTGAAGAAACTCTAGAATCGCCAACCGAATGGCTCAGAGTTCCAAGAGGTTGATGGACCACATCGCCTCCGCAGGGGACCATAGCCCCTGCACTGTCCTTCCCAGGCAGTGGGCTCCCCAACCCGTTAAGCAGACATCCGTCGTGACAACAACCCACTCCAGGGTCATAAGAGGCATTCCTGCGGACAGCTTGTCTAGCCTCAGCCACCAACTCAGCGCCTTGCGCACCGCTGGATCCAAGGGAAGGCGCATAGCGTAATCCTCCGAAACTGGAGTCCAACGCCGCAGAAGAGAGTGCTGTAGTGGTCTCATATGGGCCCTGGCCCAGGGCACTGCTCCCATCGTGGCCGTCATGGAACCTAACAGCTGCACATAGTCCCAAGCCCGAAGAGTAGAGGAGGCTAGGAACCGGTCCACCTGGGCCTGAATCTTGAGGCTCCGGTTGTCTGGCAGGAACACTGCCCACTTGGGTGTCGAACCGAACACCCAGATACTCCAGGGACTGAGTCGGGCGCAGCTGACTTTTCTCCCAGTTGATGATCCATCCCAGGGAGCTCAGAAGAGCAACGACCCTGTCTGTAGCTCTCCCACACTCTGCAGCAGAGGGGGCTCAAATCAGCCAGTCGTCCAGATAGGGATGGACTTGTACTCCTTCCTTGCGGAGATAAGCCGCGATGACCACCATTACTTTGGAGAAGGTCCGCGGAGCCGTAGCCAACCCGAACGGGAGGGCTCTGAACTGGAAGTGCCGGCCCAGTACCGCAAAGCGCAGAAAGCGCTGATGAGGCGGCCAGATGGGAATGTGCAAGTAAGCTTCCTTGATGTCCAAGGATGCCAGGAATTCTCCTTTTTGTACCGCCGCTATCACGGAGCAGAGAGTCTCCATTCTGAAATGCCGTATTCTCAAGGCCCGATTGACTCCCTTGAGGTCTAGAATAGGCCGAGAAGAACCTTCTTTCTTTGGCACCACAAAGTAAATGGAGTAGCGTCCCTTGCCAAGTTGATCTTCCGGCACTGGGACCACTGCGCCAAGGCGGATCAGGTTGTCCAGAGTCTGCTGCACTGCCGCTGCTTTGAGAAGAGACTTGCAGGGAGAGTTCACACACTCGTCTCTCAGGGGCCGGCAGAACTCCAACTTGTAGCCATTTCTGATGACTTCCAGAACCCAAGCGTCTGAAGTTACCCTGGTCCACTTGCCCAGAAATGAGCCGTCCTCCTATCTTCTCTGGGCCATGGACCAGGGCCCCGTCATTGGGTCCGAGACCCTGGGGGAGGGCCGGAGGACGAACCTCTGGGACAGCGGTCTCTGCGAAAGGAATGCTGCTTGGGGGAGAAGTTCCACTTGAAGGAGGAAGAGGAGCCCGACTTGCCCGGGCGATACTGACGGGCTTGCTGAAAACGGCCCTTGGAGGAACCAGGGCAAGCACTGCCAGCCCGCGCCCTGACCTCCGGCAACCTCTTGCCTTTAGAACTGCCGAGCTCCGTCACGATCTTGTCCAGCTCGTCCCCAAAGAGCAGCTTGCCCTTAAAAGGCAACTTGGCTAGGCGAGATTTTGAGGCATGGTCAGCAGACCACTGCTTAAGCCATAGCCACCAACGGGCAGAGACTGTCTGAGCTATACCTTTAGCCGAGGCTCTCAAGACAACATACAGCAAGTCTGCCAAGTAGGCCAAGCCCGACTCCAGGGCCAGCCAATCCGCCCTCAAGGAAGGATCCGAGGGGGAGGACCGCTGCAAAACGGTCAAGCATGCCCTAGCCACATAAGAGCCGCAAACCGAGGCCTGCAAACTCAGGGCAGCCGCCTCAAAGGCCAACCTCAAGGCCGCCTCCAATCTCCTGTCCTGAGCATCCTTTAGGGCAGTGCCACCTTCCACCGGCAGGGCCGTCTTCTTTGTCACCGCAGTGATTAGAGAATCTACTGTGGGCCAGAGAAAGGCCTCCCGTTCACCCTCCGACAGAGGGTACAGTCGGGACATGGCCCTGGCTACTTTAAGGCTCGCTTCAGGAGAATCCCATTGAGCCGAAATTAAAGTCTGCATGGCTTCATAAACGTGGAAGGTTCTGGGCGGGCACTTTGTCCCCAGCATAACTGAGCCTGACGAGGCAGAGAGAGGGCCTTCCTCCGGAAAGGAAATGTTTAAAATGCTCATGGCCTACAATAACAGGTTGGGCAAATCCTCTGAGCAAAAAAGCCGTGCTGCAGAGGGGTCATCAGCTCCATCAGAGCGAGGATCAGCCTCCTCCAAAGAATCCCCTAAGGACCTTTGGGAAAACTCAGAGACGCTGCCCTCATCTACATCAAAGAAGACAGAGTCCCCTAAGGCCTGAAGATCCACCTGAGGGCGTTTGATCTGGGAAGCTTCATCCCCCCTGTCTGACAGGGGAGCAGGAGCAGCGTCTTGCAGCAGAAAAGCCTGATGCAGCAGCAAAATGAACTCAGGGGAGAACCCCCCCCCCCCCCCCCCCCGTCTGTGCACCTCTGCAGCCTGGGCCACGGCCCTAGAGGTACTCTCAACCTCCGCTCCAGGGAGTGGGGGAGAGACGCGCTGCGCATCCAAAATGGCGCCCGTCGCTCCGAAGGAGCCGCACGGGAAGAATGGCGCTTCAATTTTGCCTTCTTACCGCCGCCCAAGTCAAGGGTGGCCATCTTATTACTGTCTCCCACCTCAAGGACGGCCAACGAAGTAGCCGTCCGAGCAGCGTGGCCGGCCAACACCGGAAGGGTGGACATCGGGGGATGGGCGACTAAGGCGGGAAAAACCGGCTAACTGGCCAAACTCCTGAAAAGCACCCAAAAAAGGCGTCTCTGCCTCCGATCCCCGCTAGACGCGCGCACGTGGTCCGGGGAGCGCTTTTTCACGCCCTTGCCATCCGACGCCATTAGCCACGTGGAGAACGTTCGGGGAATCCCCTGCCCGCTAGGAAAGGTAAAATTTACCTGCTTCTTGCCCCGAGCTGCAACAAATTGGTGTCCCAGTGATCAGCTGCCAGGAAAGCTGTTCTGCTTCAGATCACTTTTGGTTTTTTGGGTTTTTTTTTTTTTACGGAGCCAGCGGGAGGGGGGAGAAAAGGAGGGACCTGGAACCACCAGGTTTCACTTGCTGACGAAGAGCCCTCAAACCCCAGGTACTCGACAAAACCTAAACAAATAGGCTTAGAGACCTAGCCAGAGCTGCTGCTGTGTGACCACACACCTGCTGAGATAGAGAACATACTGAGGCGTTTCCGGCAGCACATGACCACATATAGGGAGGCAAAAGGATTGCTCTCTATCTCCACCTGCTGGTAGAGGTAGATGGACACAACTCACCAGTCTATGGATTGATCTGCCTGATGATATGGAAGCTAAATTATATTCCACAACCTCACAGGTGGTCTTTGACTGAGGGTATTCCTAGGCTATCATTTGAGAGTAGAGCTTTTGATTGTGTTGTAATGAGTGGGGAAAAAAAAGTCCTTCAGTTGTGTTCCAGACTAGACGCACATGACAGTCTAGCCTGGAATACTTTCTTCCCTCAATTGGGGGGGGGGGGGGGGGGGGGGATCTTCTGTGTGCAGCCTTCAATACCTCTCATAGCAAAAATTATTCTGAAACTTCTCATATAGCACTGAAGGACCATGATCGTGCTTGCCCCATACCGGTCGAGGCAGATATGAATCCCTCTTCTGGACCTTTCCTCTAGAAATCAGTGGAGACTGGATATTTTTCCAACATTAATAAACTTAAGAGCGGTAATTACAATCTCCAGACCCTAGCCCTCATGTATGTTGAAAAGACAATAGTGGATTATTTGCACTTGCCTGACACTATGTTTCAAGTGCTGTTGGCTTCTAGTAGAGCTTTCATTAGGCGGTTGTATGGTTTTAAATAGAATAGCCATGTTAATTTTATCATCCTGAAAGTATACATTTTGCCAATTTCGGAGCACTGAAACTGCCATAAGTATCACTACTCTCATATACAACTATCTTGATGACTCTCAAACTGTTCCATCCCTGGACTTCACTGCTGCATTTGATGTTATTCATCATTGCCAATAACAAATTAATACAAATAACCAACTGCCTTCGTACTAAACACAGGGAAATCAAAGGCACGCCTCTTCACTAATTACCTAACCAAACAACAGAGAACTCCCATTCTTCTAAATAACAATTCTATTCCCCAGACTATATCCACCTGCCTTCTAGGAGTCTTGTTAGATACAGATCTCACTTTTCTGCCACAGATTGGACAAATACATCATTTTTTCTACAAGCATTGTCTCATCAGATCAGTATTCTCTTTATTACAACCCTCTGCCTTTAAATAGTCTCTGTCATTTGTCATAACCCAATTGGATTATTGCAATTCATTATACAAAGCTATTTAGCTCAAAGATGTGAGATGTCTTCAAATAGTACAAAAATAGCACAGTTTGTATTATTTATAAACCTGCCAAATATGATCACATTACACCCTACATAGGAACATAAGAGTAGCCATACTGGGTCAGACCAATGGTCCATCTAGCCCAGTATGCTGTTTTCCAAACAGTGGCCAAGCCAGGTCACAAGTTACCTGGCAGCAACCCAAATCTTGGCAACATTACATACTACAAATCCCAGGGCAAGCAGTTGCAGCCCATGTTTGCCTCAATAGCAGACTATGGACTTTTCTTCCAGGAATTTGTCCAAACCTTTTTTAAACCCAGATCACACTAACCGCTGTTACCACATCCTCAGACAGAGTTCCAGAGCTTAACTATTCGTTGAGTGAAAAAATATTTCCTCCTATTTGTTTTAAAATTATTTCCATGTAACTTCCTTGCGTGTCCCCTAGTCTTTGTACTTTTGAAATGAGTAAAAAAACATCTATTTACTTCTACTGATTCTACACCACTCAGGATTTTGTAGACCTTAATCATATCTCCCCTCATCCGTCTCTTTCCAAACTGAAGAGCCCTAACCTCTTTAGGATTTCCTCTTGAGATTTGCTCTTCTTTGAACCTTTTCTAATTCCGCTATATTTTTGTTGAGATGCGGTGACCAGAACTGAAAGCAATTCTTAAAACTGCTCATTGGCTCCCCATTTCTCAAAGGATAACCTACAAAATCCTTCTTCTGAGGAACCACTACCTCTCTCAGCCTTTGATCCATTACACTCCCTCTTCTTCATTCTATCAAAACTATAACCAGCTATAAAGAAATAACACACACACATACTACGGCATCCATCTTTTCAGTTTTTGTGCAAGGTCCACAGTTGTGGAATTCACTACCACCCCATCAAAGATTCCCGTAATCTCTTGCTCAATTAAAAGTTGATCTTAAAAACTATACAATGATGCATTTTGCTAATTCAGTTTTGAGTACTTAAGCTCCCCTCCCCACCAAGCATCCCTGAAAGACTTTGAAACTTCATTTTTGTGTTACCCTTTTTCTGTCTTATCAACAATGGAGTTATACCCCCTTTTCACTGTTTCCTCTATCCATGTTTTGATGTTTGATCATATTATTAAAAGATTGTAAGCCACCTAGATGGTTCTCCTTATGAGTGGATAGTAAATATTAATAAAATTTTGAATTTTCTAGTAGGTTTTTTTTTCACACAAGGCTTTCTATTCCACTAATTTTAAAAGATGAATCAACGTATTGTTTTTTTTCCCCACATCTGTTTAGCTGCACTTACTCCTCTATGTACTTCCTTCAAAACTGTAGTGTGCCATCCATACTTTTCTAAGGATTTTCTATATACTGTGGTTTTCTGCAGTGCTACTACATCCAAAGACTCCAGCCATGATTGAGACCAAATATTGACCATAGTCTCATGATCAGTAAGAACTAATTTCTGAGCCCACAAGTCCCTCCAAATCATCATTACTAGTAGTTTTTCTTAAACTGAAAATCTAAGGTAATCAAATAATTATCAAACCAACCCCACATCTCCAATCCAACCAGGTGTGGTAGCCGCAAGACCTTTATGTCATGCAAGGTTCCACGTTAGGAGTTACGGACCAAGAAAGGGATCTGGGTGTCGTCGTCGATAATACGCTGAAACCTTCTCACTGTGCTGCTGCGACTAGGAAAGCGAATAGACTGTTGGGTATTATTAGGAAAGGTATGGAAAACAGGTGTGAGGATGTTATAATGCCGTTGTATCGCTCCATGGTGCGACTGCACCTTGAGTATTGTGTTCAATTCTGGTCGCCGCATCTCAAGAAAGATATAGTAGAATTGGTAAAGGTGCAGCGAAGGGCGACTAAAATGATAGCGGGGATGGGACGACTTCCCTATGAAGAAAGATTAAGGAGGCTAGGGCTATTCAGCTTGGAGAAGAGACGGCTGAGGGGAGACATGATAGAGGTATATAAAATAATGAGTGGAGTGGGACAGGTGGATGTGAAGCGTCTGTTCACGCTTTCCAAAAATACTAGGACTAGGGGGCATGCGATGAAACTACAGTGTAGTAAATTTAAAACAAATCTGAGAAAATCTTTCTTCACCCAACGTATAATTAAACTCTGGAATTCGTTGCCGGAGAAAGTGGTGAAGGCGGTTAGCTTAGCAGAGTTTAAAAAGGGGTTGGACCGTTTCCTAAAGGACAAGTCCATAAACCGCTACTAAATGGACTTGTGAAAAATCCACAATTCCAGGAATAACATGAATAGAATGTTTGTACGTTTGGGAAGCTTGCCAGGTGCCCTTGGCCTGGATTGGCCCCTGTCGTGAACAGGATGCTGGGCTCGATGGACCCTTGGTCTTTTCCCAGTATGGCATTACTTATGTACTTATGTGCAGCATCTCTCCTCTCTTCTCTTCATGTGTAGCATCTCACTTCTTCCCTTCATGTTGAACCTATCTCCCCTCGGCCCTCTTACCTTATGTGCAGTATGTCTCTCCTCGGCCCTCTTCCCTTCCCTTTATGTGCAGCAGGTCTCCCCTCTTCCCTTCCTTATATGTGAAACATTTCATTCATTTTCTGCTGTGGTATTGTCTCTCCTCGTCCTTTCCCTACAGGTCCTGGAAGCTCTCTCCTCCCCACCCACAAAGTCCAGCACCTCTTTCCCTCTATGCCCCTCTCTCTTCACCCAGCTTATTGGTTCTCTCTCTTCTCTAACTGACCTCCCTGCCCAAAACTGCTGTCCCTCCTTGCACCCCCCCCCCCCCTGCAGCACTGGCCTCCCTCCATGCTCCTCATGCAGAACCTCTCTCCTTCCTTGACCCCTTGTGTCAGTCTACAAAATTATTTCCCAGGTTTGCTTTTCCATTTCTTCTATCTTCTCTTGTCTTCTTTTCTTTCTCTACATCTGTCTACCACTGGTCTGTTTTTTTTTTCCACTCTGTCCATTGTAGCATGTGCCCACTGTGTCCCTGCCCCTTCTACTGCCCAGCTCTTTCCCTCATCCAAGGGCAGGCATCTCTCAACTTTTCTTTCAATCTTTGGGTCCACTTTTTCCTCAGCCTCCCCCCCCCCCCCCATCTCTCTGTGTCCATTTCTCCAGCCTGCCTTATTCCCCCCCCCCCCCCATAGCATCTCACTCACTGATCGCTCTTATCTTCAGGTCACCTCCCCCTCCCCAGTATTTAGATTGTAAGCTCTTTTGAGCAGGGACTGTCTCTCTTCATGTTTGACTGTACAGTGCTGCGTAAGTCTGGTAGCGCTTTAGAAATGTTGAGTAGTAGTAGTATCTCTCTCCCTGCCTGCCTTGTGGTCATGCATCTTTATTTCCCTGCTCACCCTGTACTGCTCTGCTCAGCTGATGGGCAACATTTTTCTCCTCTCCCTCCCCCCCCCCCCTCCCTAAGTTCAGGCATCTTCTACCCACACCCTACCTCCCAAGGTCCAGCAACTATTTTTGTCTTTCCTCCACTCCTTGACGCTTTTCCAACCTTCTCATTCAATGCCAGCAGCATCAGCGATCCAAGCAGGCCGTTCCCTGATGCTGTCTATGGGGACAGGAAGTTGTGTCAGTGGAAGTGGGATCTGCAGAAGCCTCCAGGCTTGGCCTGCCTTGATTGCTGACACTGCTGGTACTTCACAAGAAGGTTGGAAGAGCATTGGGGGACCTCAGTGGGGGGGAGGGGTGCGGGTGAAAGATGCTGGTTTGGGTGGGGAGGGGCACATGTAAAAGACACAATATATCTCTGGATCCCTGTGGCATACCAGTTGAAAAACACTGTTCTAACCCCTGCCTTAAGCCTATCATCCTGAAGATGCAGAACCTTTGTCTTCCTCAAACTCTTGACCAGCTTGTCCAATTCCTCTCCAAATGAGTCCCAAAAGGGAAACTTACTGAGTTAGATTTAGAGGTTGCGGCTGCCAACCAGCCCCTCAACCACATCTCAGCACCACACTGACAAATCTCAATCAGGGACCACTCTTCCATCTCCCTGTCCAGGACGCACAGGGTCCAACAAAAACAGGCTTAAGCTACCATGCCTCCACAAATGCCTACCTTCACCGTGTCATGTCACGCCACACCACATCAAAGCCGTGCTTGAGAAACGCTTTCGATAGTCCTGAGGATCCTTCAGAGCTGTGTCACCATCCACCAGGACCATATTCTTCTTCATCACACAGAGACAACCACATGTTCAGTCGTAGGGTGTAAGGGCTCCCTATTCTCATCCAGTATAAAGACACACCATGGACTGGGCAAGCCGGAAAGGGGCATCAGGCACATTCCACTGGGTATGTATAATATCTCTAATATCCTGGTGCAGAGGGAAGGATCTGGAGGACTTCCATATGCCCTTCAAAAGGGGATCCAGTATCTGAGGTGCTCCTTAGGAGCATCCTCAAATTTCAATACCGCAGAAACCTACAGTTCCTCACATTGAAAAATTCAAACAGAAGAGTCCTCACCTGGGGGTAGATCTGCCAACCAGGCCTCCTCTCTTAGTGCCTTGTCCTCCTCCATAGCCCAGTCCTGATACTCTGAATGGGAAGAATCTGCACTACCTCCTAGTCTACCCAATGGCATTTAGAGGCCAAGACAGAAGGTGGCCCCTGAATCCTAGAAGGACTTGTCAACACTTGGGGGGCCTAGAAGGTGGCCCCTGAATCCTAGAAGGACTTGTCAACACTTGGGGGCCTAGAAAGTGGCCCCTGAATCTCGGACTTGGTAGCACTGGGGGACTAGGAGGAGGCACCACCGAAGAGACGGCTCAAGATGCGGCGAGAGATCAAAGATGGTGGCAGTTCCTGCTGAAGTTGGAGTCGCTGCCATTAACTGCCCCTCAACACTCTCCACCGCTACCTGGTCCCTATGACAAGGGTCTGGCACAGGAATCGCCAGAATTAGTCTGCTCCTCCTCCCACCCAGCGCAAAAGTAGCAGTGCCCTGCTAGATCCAAACCGCACCACTGTCAGACTGAATACCATTTAAAATGCTGGGACAACATCTCCCTCTGCAGCACATGGGATCCAGGTAAAGTAACCAGCCAGGACCAACTAAAAGCCATGGGAGTGTGACAAGCCAGCTGCAGGTACCAAACCAGAGCCAAAGAAAAGTTCCTTTTTTGACTGAGAACACACTGACTAAGGGGACTACTTGAATCTCAGTGTGTTATAACCCATCTGTGCTGGTCTAGAGGAATGCTACAGAATATTGTTTTAATGCAGCTGAAGTGCCTGACCTGAAAGGTCTATTTCTTAGTGTTGGTCAGTGAGCTCTAGGCTCTAGTAACTGATCCATCTTCCACTAGCATTATTTTTCCAAGACTTCATGCCCTCCCTGGTGAAAGCATACTGCACACTCTGGAGTGCAAGAGTAGATTAGAGTTTATAGAAAGTCCACATTGCTTTTTGTCTGGACTGCAGAGTGTGAAAGGGAGAGTAGATGGCAGGGGTGGGCAGATTGGATAGGACATATGGGCTTTAGCTGCTTTCTTTTTTTCTCTTGGCCCAAACAGAATGGGGACTGTCATCAGTAAATGCATTCTTGCGCTGGTTGGTAGACCACCTTTCTTTTTGCCCAGGCTGTGCTGGCTCTGGAGCATAATATAGGAACAATGATTGCAGCAGTAGCCCAGCCGAGATCAGCCTCCATGGAGGCAATTTGCAGAGCCACAATGTGGTCTTTAGTCCACACATTTACATCCCAATTCTGTTTCAAACAAGACTTCACGCTGTGACAGTTTGGCGAGACAGTCCATCAGAATTCACTTTTGGTCTAAAATCCAACTTCACCCCTGCCCCGCGGCCTATTTTTTGTTTGACCATCTTAAAAAAACTTGTGTTATATTGCAATATTCTGACCTTTGCCACAGATTAGTCCCCATCTCTGTTAAGGTAGCCTGTAGCTAGGGAGTTCCATATAAGGTTTTATAGCCTGCTTGTCCTCAGAAACCATCTGCAGATGCTTTCTGAGGACAAGCAGGATAAATAGCCTTACCTAATCCTCCCCCCTCCTATTCTGCCCTGAAAAGCCAGAACATAGTAACTCAATTTTTTGTCACCAGATGTCCTGTAGTTACTGTGTATTTCTTAATATGGAAGTCATTTACTGTTTGGATGCATTTTCAAGTTTATAGCAAAAAGCACATCTCTTGATAAATGGGAGGTATGTTAAGCCAGAACAGTTTTTGGTCAAGAATTATATCATGGAGATTTATTCAAAGAAATCATTTTGGGGTTTTTTTTGTAGGGGGGGTCACTTCTCATATTTCTGTTCTCAGATTACTGTGTTTTGGCTTTTCAGAACAGTACTAGAGTAGAATTCTATCAGCTTAAAAATTCAGTTGGTTAGGTGCAGGACAGTAGTGGCAGGCAGGAATATGGATGCACGCACACTTCCTAAAAAGTTGTTCTAAACAAGCTGGAGAGCATTCCTGTGTGGGCTCAATCCAATGATGTCACTTCACATGTAAGGTATTTATCCTGATGTCCTTGCCAAATATTTGCTATAAGTAATTTCATTTTCCTTTGTATAGCTTCCACCATGAAACGTTGAGCGGATATCACATGTCCTTTTGTTACATCTTCCAACCTGATAAGAGGAGTTTGCTACATATATGAAGTTAGTTTGAACGTGTCCCTTTAAATTTATGGAAAAAAAATTCCAATCTATATAAAGCATTTATATCAAATGGAACCTCAAACCTCCTCGCAAGGGACAATACAAAAGTATTTAACAACACCTTGTGTAATCAGGAGGTTAATATCATAGGTTCCCTTCCAAGAAGGAAAAAGAGAAAAAAAAACCAGACGCAAAAACTCAAATTACATGAGAAAAACGAATGGGATGAAAAACTCTCTTTCCCTCTTGTAAACAGCAATTAAACAAACACCAAACCCAAACTAACCCAGCCTGACCCCAGCCCATAAGAAGACTACCTAAGGAAAGCCCCCCAGGGAGGAACAGAGTAACCCTAAAAAACTGCAAGGGAAACAAAAAAATTCTAAAGGCAAAAGCTTACATACCCACTCTAGCCTACTAGAACATGAAGTACCCCAATACAGCAAGCCTACCCAATACAAAAGCTTAAAAGTTACTTAACTTAATCCAAGCAGGGCAGCTCCCACAATCTCCTTTGCTGCAACCTTAGCTGGAAATATTAACAATCAAAAATCCCCCCCCCCCCCCCCCAAGGACTCTGGAGCCTTTCAAAAAATCTTCAACCGACGAAAAAACGCCAACCCTCCAACAAGAGCGCCTTGTTTCGCCAACCTCGTGACTGCTTCAGGAAGGGCGCTTCAAATCCATCTTGTATTGAAAAACAATGCTGAAAACTGAGCCTCAGTCGTATGGATACCAAAGATGGTGCTTTATATAGGTTGGAATTTTTTTCCATAAATTTAAAGGGACACCTTCAAACTAACTTTATATATGTAGCAAACTCCTCTTATCAGGTTGGAAAATTTTCTTTTGAGTTTGTATTCTCCTCTGGTTGTTAGAGTACTTTTGTTACATCTGTCATTTATGATATATACTTACTTTTGTAGCAGTTGGCCATTTTTGGAATCAAGAGGCACCAGCTGCTAAGAAGGGTGTTTTGGATAAGTACCATTTTTTTTAAACTCTTCAATGGAGTTGTGCAGTGTCTAAGCTGCAACCCAACAAAAGTTTTGAAAGCATCATATTAAAGGGGCATGAAATGTGTGTCTGTGGGGTTAAATAACTCTCCAAAACTTTAAGAGAATGCAATGAAACTTAGCACGGGGAAAAACCGAATGTCTTCTCAAAAATGGACCAGATGAGAGCAGGGTTTCCACAGAAATAAGCTTCTCCCCCCCCCCCCCCCCCCCCCCAAAAAAAAAAAATGTCCAGTACATTTTAGGAGAAAATTAGTTTCACTGTAAGTTAGTTTCTGTGCTACAGCTACTGAAATATTGCAGTTAGGGGAGAGGCACTTTGAAAGGAGGCATTCCCTGTTTGTTACTGTTCCCCAAAATAACTATACAACCTTCTCCAAAGTCTACCCTCTGCAGTGAGCTTGCCATCCCCAAACTGCACCATCCTACAGTTGGCTGAATTCCCAAAAACTACCCTTCAAATTGCTCCTCTGTAGCTACCACAAATCCCTTCCTTATGTCTTAAGTTAAACACACATGCAGAGAGGTGTTGGAAATAATTGCATGAAGCATATTGGTAGGCAAATGTAAAAAAAAAAAAAGTTTAAATTTGTTTCTTAACAAATGAAAGACTTGGAAGATTCTTGAAAAACACTAAGGAAGCCTAACTATTATATAGTCACTTTCATTTTTTTTAAATTAATATTTTTCAGTGGATAATGTGTAGACAGTGATATATATATTTTTTAACACCCGTGTGCCAGAAAATAGGTCTTTTGAGCAAGGAGTTTTCAAAGGCTAATTATTTTTAATTTAAAATATATACAGTAAAAAATATTCATCTGTCCACCTAGTAGTGAATCAAACCTTCACTTTCACCTGAAATGGCTCCTGTTAGGTCTCTCCAAGCATGGAGGGGGGAAGGGATGGACACTAGCTCATGTTCCACTGCTTGCTTTATCCCAAACACTACTGCAGTGAGAAAACCTCACTATTTCTATATATAGTTCCATGAGTCTCTTCTCAGTGACAGTAGTGCTTTGCTGCTCTTCATCAGGTGCTGGTTTGTGCTCAGCCTTCTGCTCCTGCATGGTGGGCTCTACCGAAGGCTGCTGCTGCTGCTGGCCTGAG
The DNA here is from genome assembly GCF_901765095.1 of Microcaecilia unicolor. Lineage (NCBI taxonomy): Eukaryota > Metazoa > Chordata > Amphibia > Gymnophiona > Siphonopidae > Microcaecilia > Microcaecilia unicolor. The sequence continues at coordinate 653,021,687 of NC_044031.1, read as the reverse complement.
AGCTGCCCAAAGCAGGATGATCTGGGCTGTGACGGTTCTGTGAGAGAAACAAGTGGCAGAAGCAAAAGCTGTCACAACAGCACAGCAGACATTTATCAATATCCCTAAAGCTGTTTTGCTCCATCTGTTTTTACCTGTGCTTTTGTACTTGACTCAAAACCAGAGCTGAGATCTGATATCATAAACCTTCATTAGCCACTATCCCAAGGATTCCAACCCCCTGCTTATAATTCCCTTTCAGTTGGGTTATAGACTCAAGACTCCTCCCAGGCCTCGAAAGTGGCCCCTGCCCCACGACACTGAATTACTGGGCTGACTAGACTGGAGTAGAGTTTGGAGTTTAAGTGACTTGGTTTTATACCTTCTTTTTCTTCTTCTCTTTCTTCTTTTTCTTCCGTTCGGGATCTTCCTCTTTTTTCTTCTTCTTTTTCTTGTGATCAGAGTCTGATGGTGTCTCTGTAAAACAGAATCAATTCAAAAAGTTATGATGGAAACTCCTCTAAAACATGTGTCACCAGAAGCTCATCCTTTCTACTTGTCTGCTCTTGGGAGAGAATTATGCATCCCTTACCTGGGGGCAAAGGGTCTTGGGTGCGACTCTGCTTGTGTTTGTGTTTATTCTTTTTCTTGGGGGGCTGGATGTGCATCAGGCGACACTGCTCTGGTAGCTTAAGAAACAAAAAGAAGCTTAGTTTTATCTGCTTACAACTGCACTTCACAATCCATCTGATCAAGTATAAAACTACGTTTACATAGTAACGTAGTAGATGACGGCAGAAAAAGACCTGCATGGTCCATCCAGTCTGCCCAACAAGATAAAGTCATATGTGCTACTTTTTGTGTATACCTTACCTTGATTTGTATCTGTCATTTTCAGGGCACAGACCATATAAGTCTGCCCAGCACTATCCCTGCCTCCCAACCACCGGCTCTGGCACAAACCATATAAGTCTGCCCAGCAATATCCTCGCCTCCCAACCACCAGCCCCGCCTCCCACCACTGGCTCTGCCACCTAATCTCAGCTAAGCTTCTGAGGATCCATTCCCTCGGAACAGGATTCCTTTATGTTTATCCCACGCATATTTGAATTCCGTTACCGTTTTCCTCTCCACGGTAACAGAATTCAAACATGCGTTTGAACTAAGCCCTCTCCTTCAGCCCTATTTCTCATAGAGGCTCTAATTTATGAGGCTCTCCAATGCCTTAGAAGACAGGGGAAATATGAGATGTCATTATTGAGATAGATCTCTCACTGCTGTTAAGCAGCATACTATAAAATAATCGCACCACTGTGTGTCTATAACCTGGTTGGCAGGTATCATGCAATACCTTTGCACTAATTCCATTACCTACATAAGGTTAACCCTGTGAATGCTTTGAGCATCCTGCTTGGGACCCTACACTGGCAACCACATTCCTGTTCATCTCCAGGCAAGTAGCCTCCATCCCTGTATAAGCTATTTTCTGCTTCTATAAATTGTGAGACCCTCACAACATTCAGTAGTCACACAATTCCTAGAATTTCAGCTACTGGTCAGTGAGCGTGATACAGCAAAATAAAGATAGATAAAATTGTGCAGTCACAAAATAAAAATAAGATTCATTTAAATGTCACTCTACACCAGGGGTTTTCAGTCCAGTCCTAATGACACATACATTCAGTCATGTTTTTGGAATCTCTACACTGAATATGCATGAGATAGATCTGCATGTTCTGCCACCATTATATGCAAATATCTCTCATGGATATTCATTATTTTGCCACAAAGTAACCACTCTATTATTTAATATTGCTTATAAAATATTTATTTTCAAGTTCTTACAAGCCTTTGGCTCATCTTTATTATAAATCAGTTATTACCATGAATATCTAAACCTATTTTCTTCTATTTCCACATGCACTCAATCATCCATTCATCCCTTAATCCACTAAATTTAACCAAATACATAAACACAAGTCCATGAATAAGATTTAACATAAGGCATGAAATAACTGGTTCAATGGATAAGTCCTTTTATCAATCCTAACTCCAGTACACTCTTTAAATTCTCTGATCCGTCTGCTCTTCAGTTGTATCTTGAATCTCTATACGCTGGTTAAATAGCAGTTCAGTTTAATTATTCTTCCATTATGTTCATGCCTGTAATCCAAATATATAATGCTGGAATGTCTAACTCGTCTCATTCAGGTCTCGTGTAGACTTCAATTCAAACCTTTAAAGTTCCTACTTCATAAACGCTGAATTGGATCACCGCTTATGGATTAAATCACAGCTTTGCACCCATTTTTTCAACACCGCCAAACCCCGTAGCGTTTCACCGGAAGGCATCATCAGGGGTTTGAGTGCATGTAGAAATAGAAGAAAATAGGTTTAGATATTCATAGTAATAACTGATTTATAATAAAGATGAGCCAAAGGCTTGTAAGAACTTAAAAATAAATATTTTATAAGCAATATTAAATAATAGAGTGGTTACTTTGTGGCAAAATAGTAATATATTGAGTAACCTCGATATAGAGAGTGAGCTCAGGAGGTGGAGTATTATAATGGATATTCATTATGGATATCCTGAAAACCTGACTAGCTAGATGTGTCCTGAGGAGTGGGTTAAGAATCCTTCCTGTACACAAATGTCACTGTAAATTAGTCAGTGCCTGGGGAGTTTCAGGATAGGCTGTCCTCACTAGGATGGACAGGTCCTTGGCACAGATCTGCCTTTTCTGTAGTCCCAGGCAAGAATGGAGGTTTTAGTGAATTCAAAGCTATTCCCCTTTGGAACTGGTACCATACAGTCAGTAACAGCCCAGGTCCCTGGTGTCCCAACCAAAGCAATTACTGCTTATCAAATGTATTTAAAATATTTATAGCCTGCACTTCCACTCTAGACAGTGTACAAAAACACACAATCTAAAATACATAAAATAATTAAAAAAAAAAAAAAAAAAACCAAAATCAACAATCTAAAATACACAAAACAAGACATACATCTTAAAAAGTACATATAGCTTCAATACAATCATCAATTCTGCAAGGACAACATCTACTAGTTGGATCCAATCATAATAAATATGAAGAAAATGCCTATTGCCATACTGGGACAGACCAAAGGTCGATGAAGCCCAGCATTCTGTTTCCAACAATGGCCAATCCAGGTTACAAGTCCTGGCAAGATAAGTACAATACTTTTTATGCTGCTTATCCTAGAAATAAGCAGTGGATTTTCCCCAAGTCCATCTTAATAATGGCCTATGGACTTTTATTTAGGAAATTATCCAAACTTTTTTAAAACCCTGCTGTTTAACTGCTTTTATCACATTCTCTGGCAACAAATTCCAGAGTTTACTTACACGTTAAGTGAAGAAATATTTTCTCAGATTTGTTTAAAATGTACTACTTTGTAGTTTCATTGCGTGCCGCCTAGTCTTTGTATTTTTTGAAAGAGTAATTGATACGTACACACACACACATATATACATACAGAATTAGAAAGAGGCAGCAGCAGCAGTGGTGACAAGAGTGTCAAACACAGAAAATGAGGGCAAATAAAGACCATGGGGCCTATCCAGTCTGCCCACTGGTACCATCTACTATTCCTTCCTCTTCCTTATAGATCCTATGTACTGGTCCCAAGCTTCCCTGAATTCAGATACAGTTTATCTCCACCACCTTTACTGTTCCACCAATTCACTACCCTTTCTGTAAAGAAATATTTCCTCAGGTTCTTCCTCGGTCTGTCCCCTTTTACCTTCATCCTATGCCCCCATATTCCAGAGTTTCCTTTCAATTGAAAGAGACTCGCCATTTATGCCGGAAGTATTTAATCATCTATCATATCTCCCCTCTCCCACCTCCCCCCCCCCAAAAAAGTATACATATCGAGATCAGTTTGTCTATACACGATTTATTACCATTTCCGTAACTGCCCTCTGGACTGGCTCCATCCTCATTTTTTTTTGTTTCTTTTTAGGTGATAATGCCTCTTTATAAGTCTCACCAGAGACTTATACAGAGGCATTATCACCACCTTTTTCTTGCTGGCCATTCCTCTTTCTATACACCCAAGCATCCTTCTAGCTTTCACCACCATCTTTCCTATATACAAATCACTCCCAAGTCCAGCCCCTCAACTGAGCACAAAAGTACTTCACCCCCTATACTGTACTGCCCCCTTGGGATTTTGTAGCCCAAATGCATAACCCTGCATTTTTTAGCATTAAAATCTTGGCTACTAAATTGTGGACCAAATCTTCAAGCTTTGCTAGGCCCCTCCTCATGTTATCCACAAAATCAGAGGTGTCTGCAAAATTTACCATACAGTAAAGAGGCAAACCTTACCAGACAGCCCTTCCTCAATATCACTTACAAAAATGTTGAAACAAACTGGCCCAAAACTGAATCTTGTGGAACACCACTGGTAACATCCCTTTCCTAAGAGTGAACGCCATTTACCACTACCCTCTATCACTTTCCACTCAACCAGTTCCTAACCCAGTCACTTTAGGGCCTATACTGAGGACATTCAGTTTATGTATAAGTCGTATATATGGAACTGTATCAACGAGTTTGCTAAAATATAAGTACATCACGTCTAGCGCTCTCCCACAATCCAGCTCTCCGGTCACATAGTCAAATTAATCAGGTCAGTCAGTGTGTGCTCACTGACTCCAATATTTTGCATTGTTTCCCCGAGTAGGCTCTCTATTACACTGGAAAATATGCAGACCTGGGAATTTTCACTGCCTCACAGGACCTATGCTGACTTACATTACTGAGAATAGGTCACATTGGAAGTCTAGAGTGGGGGGGGGGGGGGGGGGGAGGAGGGGCTCCATTTGTGAGCACTGCTGGGGAACTACTGTAATACAGAATGTTGCAACCTTTACTCCTGGGGAAATTCTGAGCCAAAAAGTTACAAAATATACTATTGCAAAATTCTGATTAGTTTACCATATTTTCAATATTTTGTGACGTTTACATTTTTGGCCTAAATTCGCCATCATAAAGCTTGACTTCTCAGTAGGCCTGAATCGCCCCCCCCCCAACTCTTACTCACTCCAACCATTGTTCTGTCCCCTCACCCTCCCATCCCTCTATCTCTCAGCAAGACCTAATACTCTCTGTTCCCAAGGCCTCTCCTTCCCTGCTCCAGATACACAACCCCTCCCCCACCTCCTCCTTCCTTCCAAGGCACATACCTCACCTTCTCTCTGTCACCCCACCCCTACTGCACACCTTCAGACTTGCTCTGCTAACTTCCCCCCCCCAACATGGTACGCCCCTAAGCATTCCCCCCCCCCCCATCCCCCTGTAAAGTACCATTCCAGCAACCCTCTGTACCTCCCTCTGGAATTCCCCAGCACAGTTATCCTAAATTGGTCCATCTTTCCTCCTTACCATGATCCTGAAGGAGGTGCCATTTTAGGCCCAACTGCTCATTTAAACTATTCTATTGTATGGTGGCCCACGGTTCAAATGGGCCTAGGACGGGCAGAGGAGGGAATGTGGCCTGATGTGCACTGTACACCTCCTCCTCTTGCCAGCAGGGGAAGGGAAATGGAGGAGAGCTGTCCGTGCCTGCATAGAACTCTGTACAAATTGTGTTTTGCAGTTGACTACAGTTCCCCCAGAAATAAACCTTACAACTTTCTAGCCTAACCAAGACAGTATGGCAAGAGTCAGAGCACCTGTAGGTGAGCCTAGGGCAAAAGCATTAGAGGAAACAAAGGTCTTAATGCACAGAAAAATCTCTCCTTCACCACAGAAAAGCACCACTCCTTACCGGGCCAGCGTGCAGTCGAAACCCTGTCAGCATGTTACCCGTAAGAGGATTGAATGAGCTACCACAGATCGGGGGTTTCTCAATTAAGGACCGGAGGCTGCTATTGTCATGAGACCCTGGCATGTCAATCATTCCTAAGAAGGAAAATTCACTGTTAGAAACATAAATGCCTCCCCTCTCCCAACCACAATAAAGTTGATCCAAGAAGCATCTGCATCTTTTGAGGGGGAAAAAAAAAGAAAAGAGAAACAAGCAAGATTAAGGGCAGAAAGTAGACTAAAAAGAAAAGTGCGGGGAAAGGGAAATGGGACTTGATATACCACCTTTCTGAGGTTTTTGCAACTACATTCAAAGCGGTTTACATATATTCAGGCACTTATTTTGTACCAGGGGCAATGGAGGGTTAAGTGACTTGCCCAGAGTCACAAGGAGCTGCAGAGAGAATCAAACTCAGTTCCCCAGGATCAAAGTCTACTGCACTAACCACTAGGCTACTCCTCCACTCCAGGCAGGGGCTAAACAAACTACGCAGCTATATTTGGACAGTTACAGAACACACTCCAAACTGTATTACTGAAACTGAGTCTAAGTCAGGGTGTGACAAATCCCAACTAGCAGTTTGTCTCAAGCATTTTGAAAGGTCATATTGCCAAAGCAGAAGTTTCCTCTTCTCTGTGCAAGTCTAAGCTGCACAGTGCAGAAATTCTCACTTTGGTCTCAAGTCTCTTGCGAGGCCAGCATGAGTTCTTGCAGCCGGTGGCAGGTTCAAATCCCACTGCTGCACCTTGTAATCTTGGGCAAGTCACTTAAACCTCCATTGCCTCAGGTAAAAAATTAGATTGTGAGTCCTCCAGGGACAAAGAAATACCCAGTGTACCTGAATGTAACTCACCTTGAGCTACTGCTGAAAAAGGTGTGAGCTAAATCCAAAGAAATAAAATGGCTCAGCCTCATATAGCTCTGCAATGTGCAAAAGAGAAGTCCTTGCACCCAGTGACAGCCACAGACATCAGGCTAAGAGATAGTTCTGAGGGCTAGAGGGAGAGGAGGAGAGAGGCTGGCTGCCTTGATGAGATAGACCCATGGGTGGTAGTTTTAAGGGAAGATGACTGGTGGGAGGAATGAGTTAAAAGAGAGACTGGGTGATGACAGGGCATAAGGAGGCTGGGGAGAGAAAGACACACTGTGACAACAGAGAAGGGGGACAAGAGTTTGGGTGATGGCAGTGATGGGAAGGGGGAAAGAAACAAGAGTGAGACTGGGTGGGGAGGGAGGTTTTTGCTGTGTATTTCTACCAGTTGCATTCAGGGTCTAATTTACTAAGCTTACTTTTCCCTTGGAAAAAGAAGATGAAAGCAGCCTCAGTAAATCAAGCCCTAGAACAGCTGGCATAGACTTCAGAACAGATCCTCTCCTCCTCATTTTAGTGGAGAAAATGGCAAAGAGAGAAGGCAGACTGAAAAACATCTCAGTCGCTGGCTCTTAAATTCTTAGGCTGGCTCATAAATCCAAAAAACATTTGTCAAGGCCTGGTCTGAGTGAAGACGTAAGATGAGTCATTACTAGGAGCATAAAGTTTTAAAATGTCACTCTTCCAAGGATTCCAGTAAGTGTAATTTTTTAAGGAATATAAAGCGAATGCTACATACCTGTAGAAGGTATTCTCCGAGGACAGCAGGCTGATTGTTCTCACTGATGGGTTGACGTCCTCGGCAGCCCCCTCCATCGGAAAGTTTACTAGCAAAGGCCTTTGCTAGTCCTCGCGCGCCCATGCGCATGCGCGGCCGTCTTCCCGCCCGAAACCGGCTCGAGCCGGCCAGTCCAGTATGTAGCAAGACAATACACTTCAAGGGAAGACTCAACTCCAAAGGGGAGGCGGGCGGGTTTGTGAGAACAATCAGCCTGCTGTCCTCGGAGAATACCTTCTACAGGTATGTAGCATTCGCTTTCTCCGAGGACAAGCAGGCTGCTTGTTCTCACTGATGGGGTATCCCTAGCCCCCAGACTCACTCAAAACAAGAACCATGGTCAATTGGGCCTCGCAACGGCGAGGATATAAATGAGATTGACCTAAAAAATTTACCAACTAACTGAGAGTGCAGCCTGGAACAGAACAAACAGGGCCCTCGGGGGGTGGAGTTGGATCCTAAAGCCCAAACAGCTTCTGAAGAACTGACTGCCCGAACCGACTATCGCGTCGGGTGTCCTGCTGCAGGCAGTAATGAGATGTGAATGTGTGGACAGATGACCACGTCGCAGCTTTGCAAATTTCTTCAATGGAGGCTGACTTCAAGTGGGCTACCGACGCAGCCATGGCTCTAACATTATGAGCCGTGACATGACCCTCAAGAGCCAGCCCCGCCTGGGCGTAAGTGAAGGAAATGCAATCTGCTAGCCAATTGGATATGGTGCGTTTCCCTACAGCCACTCCCCTCCTATTGGGATCAAAAGAAACAAACAATTGGGCGGACTGTCTGTGGGGCTGTGTCCGCTCCAGGTAGAAGGCCAATGCTCTCTTGCAGTCCAATGTGTGCAGCTGACGTTCAGCAGGGCAGGAATGAGGACGGGGAAAAAATGTTGGCAAGACAATTGACTGGTTCAGATGGAACTCCGACACGACCTTTGGCAAGAACTTAGGGTGAGTGCGGAGGACTACTCTGTTATGATGAAATTTGGTGTAAGGGGCCTGGGCTACCAGGGCCTGAAGCTCACTGACTCTACGAGCCGAAGTAACTGCCACCAAGAAAATGACCTTCCAGGTCAAGTACTTCAGATGGCAGGAATTCAGTGGCTCAAAAGGAGGTTTCATCAGCTGGGTGAGAACGACATTGAGATCCCATGACACTGTAGGAGGCTTGACAGGGGGCTTTGACAAAAGCAAACCTCTCATGAAGCGAACAACTAAAGGCTGTCCTGAGATCGGCTTACCTTCCACACGGTAATGGTATGCACTGATTGCACTAAGGTGAACCCTTACAGAGTTGGTCTTGAGACCAGACTCAGACAAGTGCAGAAGGTATTCAAGCAGGGTCTGTGTAGGACAAGAGCGAGGATCTAGGGCCTTGCTGTCACACCAGACGGCAAACCTCCTCCAATGGAAGAAGTAACTTCTCTTAGTGGAGTCTTTCCTGGAAGCAAGCAAGATGCGGGAGACACCCTCTGACAGACCCAAAGAGGCAAAGTCTACGCCCTCAACATCCAGGCCGTGAGAGCCAGAGACTGGAGGTTGGGATGCAGAAGCGCCCCCTCGTCCTGTGTGATGAGGGTCGGAAAACACTCCAATCTCCACGGTTCTTCGGAGGATAACTCCAGAAGAAGGGGGAACCAGATCTGACGCGGCCAAAAAGGAGCAATCAGAATCATGGTGCCTCGGTCTTGCTTGAGTTTCAACAAAGTCTTCCCCACCAGAGGGATGGGAGGATAAGCATACAGCAGGCCCTCCCCCCAATCCAGGAGGAAGGCATCCGATGCTAGTCTGCCGGAGGGCTGAAGCCTGGAACAGAACTGAGGGACTTTGTGGTTCGCTCGAGATGCGAAGAGATCCACCAAGGGGGTGCCCCACGCTTGGAAGATCTGTCGCACTACCCTGGAACTGAGCGACCACTCGTGAGGTTGCATAATCCTGCTCAACCTGTCGGCCAGACTGTTGTTTACGCCTGCCAGATATGTGGCTTGGAGCACCATGCCGAGACGGCGAGCCCAGAGCCACATGCTGACGGCTTCCTGACACAGGGGGCGAGATCCGGTGCCCCCCTGCTTGTTGACATAGTACATGGCAACCTGGTTGTCTGTCTGAATTTGGACAATTTGGTGGGACAGCCGATCTCTGAAAGCCTTCAGAGCGTTCCAGATCGCTCGCAACTCCAGAAGATTGATCTGTAGATCGCGTTCTTGGAGGGACCAACTTCCTTGGGTGTGAAGCCCATCGACATGAGCTCCCCATCCCAGGAGAGACGCATCCGTGGTCAGCACTTTTTGTGGCTGAGGAATTTGGAAGGGACGTCCCAGAGTCAAATTGGAGCAAATCGTCCACCAATACAGGGATTTGAGAAAACTCGTGGACAGGTGGATCACGTCCTCTAGTCCCCCAGCGGCCTGATACCACTGGGAGGCTAGGGTCCATTGAGCAGATCGCATGTGAAGGCGGGCCATGGGAGTCACATGAACTGTGGAGGCCATGTGGCCCAGCAATCTCAACATCTGCCGAGCTGTGATCTGCTGGGACGCTCGCACCCGCGAGACGAGGGACAACAAGTTGTTGGCTCTCGCCTCTGGGAGATAGGCGCGAGCCGTCCGAGAATCCAGCAGGGCTCCTATGAATTCGAGTTTCTGCACTGGGGAAAGATGGGACTTTGGGTAATTTATCACAAACCCCAGTAGCTCCAGGAGGCGAATAGTCATCTGCATGGACTGCAGGGCTCCTGCCTCGGATGTGTTCTTCACCAGCCAATCGTCGAGATATGGGAACACGTGCACCCCCAGCCTGCGAAGTGCCGCTGCTACCACAGCTAGGCACTTTGTGAACACCCTGGGCGCAGAGGCGAGCCCAAAGGGTAGCACACAGTACTGGAAGTGGCGTGTGCCCAACTGAAATCGCAGATACTGTCTGTGAGCTGGCAGTATCGGGATGTGTGTGTAGGCATCCTTCAAGTCCAGAGAGCATAGCCAATCGTTTTGCTGAATCATGGGGAGAAGGGTGCCCAGGGAAAGCATCCTGAACTTTTCTTTTACGAGATATTTGTTCAGGGCCCTTAGGTCTAGGATGGGACGCATCCCCCCTGTTTTCTTTTCCACAAGGAAGTACCTGGAATAGAATCCCAGCCCTTCTTGCCCGGATGGCACGGGCTCGACCGCATTGGCGCTGAGAAGGGCGGAGAGTTCCTCTGCAAGTACCTGCTTGTGCTGGAAGCTGTAAGACTGAGCTCCCGGTGGACAATTTGGAGGTTTTGAGGCCAAATTGAGGGTGTATCCTTGCCGGACTATTTGGAGAACCCACTGATCGGAGGTTATGAGAGGCCACCTTTGGTGAAAAGCTTTCAACCTCCCCCCGACTGGCAGGTCGCCCGGCACTGACACTTGGATGTCGGCTATGCTCTGCTGGAGCCAGTCAAAAGCTCGCCCCTTGCTTTTGCTGGGGAGCCGCGGGGCCTTGCTGAGGCGCACGCTGCTGACGAGAGCGAGCTCGCTGGGGCTTAGCCTGGGCCGCAGGCTGTCGAGAAGGAGGATTGTACCTACGCTTACCAGAAGCATAGGGACCAGTCTTCCTTCCCCCGAAAAATCTTCTACCTGTAGAGGTAGAGGCTGAAGGCTGCCGGCGGGAGAACTTGTCGAATGCGGTGTCCCGCTGGTGGAGAGACTCTACCACCTGCTCGACTTTTTCTCCAAAAATGTTGTCCGCACGGCAAGGCGAGTCCGCAATCCGCTGCTGGAGTCTATTCTCCAGGTCGGAGGCACGCAGCCATGAGAGCCTGCGCATCACCACACCTTGAGCAGCGGCCCTGGACGCAACATCAAAAGTGTCATAAACTCCTCTGGCCAGGAATTTTCTGCACGCCTTCAGCTGCCTGACCACCTCCTGAAAAGGCTTGGCTTGCTCAGGGGGAAGAGCATCAACCAAGCCCGCCAACTGCCGCACATTGTTCCGCATGTGTATGCTCGTGTAGAGCTGGTAAGACTGGATCTTGGCCACGAGCATAGAAGAATGGTAGGCCTTCCTCCCAAAAGAGTCTAAGGTTCTAGGGTCTTTGCCCGGGGGCGCCGAAGCATGCTCCCTAGAACTCTTAGCCTTCTTTAGGGCCAAATCCACAACTCCAGAGTCATGAGGCAACTGGGTGCGCATCAGCTCTGGGTCCCCATGGATCCGGTACTGGGACTCGATCTTCTTGGGAATGTGGGGATTACTTAGTGGCTTGGTCCAGTTCGCAAGCAATGTCTTTTTCAGGACATGGTGCAAGGGAACAGTGGACGCTTCCTTAGGTGGAGAAGGATAGTCCAGGAGCTCAAACATTTCAGCCCTGGGCTCGTCCTCCACAACCACCGGGAAGGGGATGGCCGTAGACATCTCCCGGACAAAGGAAGCAAAAGACAGACTCTCGGGAGGAGAAAGCTGTCTTTCAGGAGAGGGAGTGGGATCAGAAGGAAGACCCTCAGACTCCTCGTCAGAGAAATATCTGGGGTCCTCCTCTTCCTCCCACGAGGCCTCACCCTCGGTGTCAGACAAGTTCACGGACCTGTGTCTGCAACCTCGCCCTGCTCGACTCGGTGGAACCCCGTCCATGGTGGGGGCGTCGAGAGGTAGACTCCCTCGCCCGCATCGGCGAAGCTCCCTCCGCCGACGTAGTCGGGGAGCCTTCCTGGGAGGTGGCCGCGGTCGGCACCGCACGCGGTACCGACGTCGGGGACCTCAACCTGGGCGATGGGCCAGCCGGCGCCACGCTCGACGGTACCGGAGGCACAAGCACCGCCGGTACCGGAGGGGTAGGGCGCAACAGCTCTCCCAGAATCTCTGGGAGAACGGCCCGGAGGCTCTCGTTTAGAGCGGCTGCAGAGAAAGGCTGAGGGGTCGATGCAGGCGTTGACGCCAGAACCTGTTCCGGGCGAGGAGGCTGTTCTGGGCTGTCCAGAGTGGAGCGCATCGACACCTCCTGAACAGAGGGTGAGCGGTCCTCTCGGTGCCGATGCCTGCTGGGTGCCGAATCCCTCAGCGACCCAGAGCTCTCGGTGCCGACACGGGGAGGAGACCGGTGTCGATGCTTCTTCGACTTCTTCCGAAGCATGTCACCGGAGCTCCCCGGCACCGACGAGGAGGACGTAGAATCCATCCGTCGCTTCCTCGGGGCCGAGACCGAAGAGGGTCGATCCCGGGGGGGCTGTACCGCAGGAGCCCTCAGGGTAGGAGGAGACCCACCCGAAGGCTCACCGCCACCAGCAGGGGAATGGACAGCCCTCACCTGCACTCCTGACGATGCACCTCCGTCCGACGACATCAGCAGACGAAGTCTCGGTACCACCGACGTCGATACAGTCGCCCGATGCCTCGGCGCCGATGCAGAGGTCCGATGCCTCGATGCAGTCGATGGAACGGCAGCCAAGGAAGATGGTCCGGACGCTGACGACGTCGATGCACTCGATGCCTCCGGTGCCGATGCCGACGAAGAGCCCGAGAACAAAACGTTCCACTGGGCTAATCTCGCTACCTGAGTCCGCCTTTGTAACAGGGAACACAGACTGCAGTTCTGAGGGCGGTGCTGGGCCCCTAGACACTGAAGACACGCAGAGTGCCTATCAGTGAGCGAGATTACCCGGGCGCACTGGGTGCACTTCTTGAAGCCGCTGGAAGGCTTCGATGTCATGGGCGGAAAAATCACGCCGGCGAAATCAAAAGCCGAAATGGCGAAAATTGAAGCACCAAAATTTAGAGGGAGAAAAATCTCGACCGAGGCCAAAAGAGGCCTACCCCGACAACGAAAGAAAACTTACGGGGCAAAAACTGGAAATACGGGAAGGGCAGAAAACCCGAAAGGGTCTTCCGGAATACTACCGGAGCGCTTCCTGAACTTTTGCAAGGTAAAAAAAGGACAAAAACACGTCGAAAAGGACGCGCGAGGTCGACTCTCTGGGGCACGAACGGCGTAACACGACCGTACCGAGTGCGGACGAAAGAAGACTGGCCGGCTCGAGCCGGTTTCGGGCGGGAAGACGGCCGCGCATGCGCGGTGCGCATGGGCGCGCGAGGACTAGCAAAGGCCTTTGCTAGTAAACTTTCCGATGGAGGGGGCTGCCGAGGACGTCAACCCATCAGTGAGAACAAGCAGCCTGCTTGTCCTCGGAGAAAGAAGGGTTTTACCAAATTAAAGGACCAATCAATTCCAGTGTTTATTAAACACTTACGTGATCTGGAAAATACTAAATATATTTCACATAATAACTTTAGAAAAACAATCTCCATGCCTTAAAGAGAGTTTGTATATGTATTTGTGTGTGTGAACGTATACCCTGATTTTTTTTTAGCAAGACTTAGGGCTGTGATAAAATGCACCCCCCCCCCCCAACACCGCATCAGAGGCAGATAAGTACTTGGCCAGCTGAAGCCCTCCCCAGTGTAGGGGCTTACTTAGACAATCATTTTCAATGCCGACATCAGCTCAATCTCACCTGGTAAATCTGGGAGGAAGTTGCTGAGTTTCTCTTTCACCTTCTTTCCACAGAATTTGTTGAAGGCATGCTCCAGGTTATAGTGTGTGATAAGGTTTGTGCTCCCGGTCAGTTCAGTAGCAGCTGGGGGAGGGGACAGTAGAAAAAAAACAAATAAACTAAGAATTGCTCGTTAGATTTAGGGATCGGGGAGGAAAAGAATTTCAGATACATAAATACACCCTAGGTCCATACCCTCATGCAGAGCACAAGCTATCAGTACTGAATTTATTTTTTTTGTTACATTTGTACCCCGCGCTTTCCCACTCATGGCAGGCTCAATGCGGCTTACATGGGGCAATGGAGGGTTAAGTGACTTGCCTAGAGTCATAAGGAGCTGCCTGTGCCTCAAGTGGGAATTGAACTCAGTTCCTCAGGACCAAAGTCCAACACCCTAACCACTAGGCCACTCCTCCACAAGCTATACATCAGTACTACTTATATGTACACAAGGTGAAGTGAAGCAACAACCAAAATAGGCTTGCTTTTCCGAAGTAGGCTGTGAAAACTGTAAAGCAGTTTTAGATGCTTTAATTTGTAATTTTTCAATTTGTATTTCTTATCTTTTCATTCCTTTTTATTCTTTCATTTTTTTAGGGGTGCATTTCGGTTAAAATTTGTAATCGTGATTAATGGTACGTTATTTACAGTACAGTCTTGATTATCTGACCTTCGGTAATCCGACAGACCCCCGGTGATGTGATTGCATTTACTTCTATGAAAAATCTGTTTTAGAACAATTTTTGAAAATCAGGAACGCTGTGCCTTTGTTTATGCATTGAGAGGTTTCTGTAGTGTTTTCCTTATTATCCGACTTTTCAGTTATCTGACAACAGGTAGGTGGATAATCGAAACTGTACAGTATTTATTTTTCTCACTGTAGCTCCTTGTGACTTTGGGCAAGGAGAAATTAGATCTTACCTGCTAATTTGCTTTCCTTTAGTCCCTCCGGACCGGACCAGGATTGGACTGATGGGTTGTGCTCGCCTACCAGCAGGTGGAGACTGAGAAAAACTCTGACTCTAGAGAGCCAATAGGAGCCCTGGCCATGTGACCTTAGCCTCAGTATTTGAATAACAAAGCAGGAAAGAAAGAAAGAAAGACCATCTGTGCCGTATGGAATCCTAGCAGCCACAAAGCACTCGGCAATGCCAAGTATCAGAGCTCACCAACAACTCTCACCAGAGAAGTGGTATGGCTCCCTTGTATTATAGCTCACCAGCAACTCTCACCAGAGAAGTGGTATGGCTCACTTGTCTTATAGCTCACCAGTAACTCTCACCAGAGAAGTGGTATGGCTCACTTGTCTTATAGCTCACTAGCAACTCTCACCAGAGAAGTGGTATGGCTCACTTGTCTTATAGCTCACCAGCAACTCTCACCAGAGAAGTGGTATGGCTCACTTAAAGTTTCACATATATATACTAGCATGGTTTACTTAAAGGTTCACATATATATATATACCAGCAATTGGGTACCCCAGCAACTCTCACCAGAGAAGTGGTATGGCTCACTTGAATTAGAACTCACCAGCAACTCTCAGCACAGAAGTGCTAAGGACCTCAAAGTTCTATACATATATAGATATATAAATATATACATACATATATAGATAGATATATAAATACATACAGTGGGGGAAATAAGTATTTGATCCCTTGCTGATTTTGTAAGTTTGCCCACTGACAAAGACATGAGCAGCCCATAATTGAAGGGTAGGTTATTGGTAACAGTGAGAGATAGCACATCACAAATTAAATCCGGAAAATCACATTGTGGAAAGTATATGAATTTATTTGCATTCTGCAGAGGGAAATAAGTATTTAATCCCTCTGGCAAACAAGACCTAATACTTGGTGGCAAAACCCTTGTTGGCAAGCACAGCGGTCAGACGTCTTCTGTAGTTGATGATGAGGTTTGCACACATGTCAGGAGGAATTTTGGTCCACTCCTCTTTGCAGATCATCTCTAAATCATTAAGAGTTCTGGGCTGTCGCTTGGCAACTCGCATCTTCAGCTCCTTCCATAAGTTTTCAATGGGATTAAGGTCTGGTGACTGGCTAGGCCACTCCATGACCCTAATGTGCTTCTTCCTGAGCCACTCCTTTGTTGCCTTGGCTGTATGTTTTGGGTCATTGTCGTGCTGGAAGACCCAGCCACGACCCATTTTTAAGGCCCTGGCGGAGGGAAGGAGGTTGTCACTCAGAATTGTACGGTACATGGCCCCATCCATTCTCCCATTGATGCGGTGAAGTAGTCCTGTGCCCTTAGCAGAGAAACACCCCCAAAACATAACATTTCCACCTCCATGCTTGACAGTGGGGACGGTGTTCTTTGCGTCATAGGCAGCATTTCTCTTCCTCCAAACACGGCGAGTTGAGTTCATGCCAAAGAGCTCAATTTTTGTCTCATCTGACCACAGCACCTTCTCCCAATCACTCTCGGCATCATCCAGGTGTTCACTGGCAAACTTCAGACGGGCCGTCACATGTGCCTTCCGGAGCAGGGGGACCTTGCGGGCACTGCAGGATTGCAATCCGTTATGTCGTAATGTGTTACCAATGGTTTTCGTGGTGACAGTGGTCCCAGCTGCCTTGAGATCATTGACAAGTTCCCCCCTTGTAGTTGTAGGCTGATTTCTAACCTTCCTCATGATCAAGGATACCCCACGAGGTGAGATTTTGCGTGGAGCCCCAGATCTTTGTCGATTGACAGTCATTTTGTACTTCTTCCATTTTCTTACTATGGCACCAACAGTTGTCTCCTTCTCGCCCAGCGTCTTACTGATGGTTTTGTAGCCCATTCCAGCCTTGTGCAGGTGTATGATCTTGTCCCTGACATCCTTAGACAGCTCCTTGCTCTTGGCCATTTTGTAGAGGTTAGAGTCTGACTGATTCACTGAGTCTGTGGACAGGTGTCTTTCATACAGGTGACCATTGCCGACAGCTGTCTGTCAAGCAGGTAACGAGTTGATTTGGAGCATCTACCTGGTCTGTAGGGGCCAGATCTCTTACTGGTTGGTGGGGGATCAAATACTTATTTCCCTCTGCAGAATGCAAATAAATTCATATACTTTCCACAATGTGATTTTCCGGATTTAATTTGTGATGTGCTATCTCTCACTGTTACCAATAACCTACCCTTCAATTATGGGCTGCTCATGTCTTTGTCAGTGGGCAAACTTACAAAATCAGCAAGGGATCAAATACTTATTTCCCCCACTGTACATACACATATATTCCAGCAACTAAACCCACCAGCAACTCCGACCAGAGACGTGGCATGGTCCACTTAAAGTCCTATATATGTACAAGTGTCTTTTTTTTTTTTTTTTTTTTTTTAATACCCCGTTGAAAAAGTGACAAAATATGGGAGGGGCCTGGTCCGGTCCGGAGGGACTAAAGGAAAGCAAATTAGCAGGTAAGATCTAATTTCTCCTTCCTTAGCGTCCCTCCGGACCGGACCAGGATTGGACTGATGGGAAGTACCAAAGCAGTAACCTTAAGGGAGGGACCCTTTCAAACCCCTAAGCATCTCCGAGTTGCATTGATCACCTCCTGGCGACAATGAACATGTAGAGTGTATATCAATCAAAAGAGAATGAAGATAAGCTCAAAATGGCACCGTACAAAATGTGCACCTAGTGCACCAAAAATCGCTGTGCGCAGGAAAGAACCCCGCTTCTCAAGATGGAGCATATGTTATAACACTCTCAGGAAATGGTCCCCCAGTGAGTAGACAAATAGAAGGTATGAATTCCTTAATACGTCGAGATATAGTGAGGCCGAAACAACAGCAACCTTACCTTGACTAGAAGTACCAAAAGGAAGGACCAAATAGCTTGTAACAGCTCTTTAAATATATAAGATCTGTTTTAATATGTAAAGCATATATAAAGCCTATAATTTCCTGTGATCTTGAACGCCAGTAGAAGAGTCCAGACCAGTAAGAAAAAAGTGATTGGAAAAGATGAAAAATGGGAAACTAAGGCAGAGTGAAAAAGAAATACCCAGGTGAAGAAGTACCTCTTACCTAGACGTACTAGCTGATTGGAAAAAAAGAAAACCTGTATGAGAGAAACTTGCAGTCCTGACCCTGCTAGCTGAAGCCATGGCTACTAACAACAGTGTCTGAAAGGAGAAAGAAACCTTAAAGGAAACAAGATGATTTTGAATTATCGTGCGAAGAAGAATAACACCCTGTCCCTCTGACAATGTCACTAAGGCACAGAGGCTAAAAGCTGAGAAGTGAATACTGCAACTACAAAAGATGCCATCCTGCTTAGCAAGGCTGAATGCCTGTCCCAGACTGAGAGCATGCACCAGCCTGAGCAAGAGAGAAACAAAGAGGCCAGACTGGGGAAGAGAGAAGGTCCTCTAGAGAAAACAGAAAACCCCCTCGGCTCCATAAAAAGTCAAGATGACAACCTAAAAGGCAGCCTGGTATATCTGCAAGGAAAAAACAAAACAAAACATAAGGGTTACGCCCCTGAGATCCAAATATCTAAGCGAAATGCCTGACCTGAAGAGAAGGCCACCATGCCAGAAGGGGATGGCATGCTACAGGGCTGGTCAGATGGTAGATCCATACAAATGACTCCCCTTGAATAAAACAGACATCAGCCATGAAATAAACCAAACGTCAGTGCGGATGTGAACCCACCTAGGAGGCAGGACGATTAGAGTCAGAGTGAGAACCGAAGCTGGGCCTCCCCGATGACATCTCACTGCACTGTTCGCTAGATTGCCCCTTAGGCAGCTTACAGAGAAAAGTGAAAACATGCAAAAATAAAATGACATACATGTCAATCGTGTAAAGGGGGGCACATGCAAGCCCTGTAAAGAAACAGAATGACCAGATAGTAGAACTGTCCGAGGAAAGGATGTACCTTCAATACACAAGAAGACTAGAGACCTACCAGGGGCCTCAATATGTAGCCTAAGAAGGCAACAGACCTACCAGGAGACCGAAGACCATTCTGAAAGAACATAAGCTAGAAACAGTCCTGCCAGAGAGCAGGATTGAGTCTTTGAAGTAACCTAAGATGATAACAGTCCTATGAGAGTACAGAAAGAGCATTCCGGACTAACATAACATGGCAACAATGCTGACCAAAGACAGAGTGCTCAGAATAAAACGCTAGCCCTCAGGGATACCTCCTTGCTCCGAGAGCGACTGACAGTCTCCTAGTTGCAATGTAAAGAGACCACATGGTAATCCTGAAAGCAAACCAAATGCCAAGAGCCAAGAAGGAAAAAATTAAGTTGCAAAGTAAAGAGACCACATGGTAGTCCTGGAAGTAACAACCAAATGCCAGGAGGAATGTCCTACTCAACTAATGCCGAAAAGAAGCGCAGCAGTCTCGGGGAAAAAAACAAAAGGGAAGCTGCAAATGCTTCAGAACACTCAAAAAGATAAAGAGCACGGGAGTGCAGCTCATGAGACTGCAAAAGGCAATTGCCCAGGGAAAAAACCTTGCAACTATGTCGCATGTAACCCCAAAATATTGTGGAGACTGCGAAATATTTAGACGACTCTTGACCACCAGTACTAGGCATCCTGAGAACCATAAAAATTGCACTTCTCGGTCTGCGACTTGCTGACTTGTCGACAAGAGGTTTTTTTTTTTTTTTTTTTTTTTAAATAGCTAGCTGACTCGCCATGAGTGAAGAAGAATCTCCCCTTTTCTGAGGGGTAGCATAACTATGATGAACTTTTAGAGACTGGAAAACAGTGTTGTGAAGGGACATTATTGCGCACTGTGAGCTGGTCACCCTTCCAGGACCCAGCCCGGGCGGACCCTGCTTAGCTTCCTTCACACCGGGCTCTATCCTTCTCAGAAACTCTCCTAAGAGAAATATGCAGAAAAGTTTGTATCAAAAAATGTGCTGCACGAAGCTTCACTATGGATCGAAGGCTTTCAGGAAAAAGACTTGAGACTTTGAGAGCGCTCTTGACAGCATTTAGAATTGAAATAGGAGGAAGGAAAATTCCTTCTTAGGAACTAGGTTCTTGTGATAAAGATTTGAGACACTGAGAGTGCGCATGACGGCAGTGAGATTCCAAATAGGAGGAAGGGAGATCCATTCTTAGGAACTAGAAATTAAAATTGCATTCGGAAGAATCAAGAGAGAAAATGGTCTAAGATCCAAGAGTCTATGTAGGGAGACCCCTACTTCACATGCCTTGCCGTGAGAGCGATAGAGAAAGGAGGCGAAATGAAACGCATAACCATCTAAAAATAAAACCGCAAGAACTCCTGGACAGAGGAAATAAGAAGATGACTGTCATGTAAGAGTAGCCTGCAACTATGATTTCATGACACAAAGTTAAACAGGTGAGAGTGGCATGTACCTATAACATCCTTACTGCCCCCATGCCTGTGGAAGAACAAACGTATAGCTAACATATAGGAAATATCCTGGTATGGAAAGCAACCTTTCGAAAAATGCTATAACAAAAAAAACACAACTGTGAACTACCTTCCCACAGTCACATTGGAGCCGACTCTGTGGGTGCTGTGGGTGCTTGAGCACCCCCGATATTGAGAAAAACTCATGTATATGTCCAGGGAGGGGTCATTTTCATTGGACTTAGCACCCCCAATAACTTTGAAAAGTTGGCTCCTAGCCCACAGACAAACGCCACCCGAGATTATAAAGAAACAAACATCAAACAGGCTGGCCAAGTAATGTATATATAGTGGGACACAGACATACAGGAGTCCCAGAAAGAGAAATAAATTACTAAAACTGGGACCTGCACCCAGTTCTGTAGCCCACCTTTTGATGCTGCTTTTAACTCCTAACCCTTATTCACTCTGTTCAGGACCCTTATTTTAAACCTGCTCACTTTAAAATCTCCTTATCTCTTGTTTGTTCTGTCTGACCTAATGAGATTGTAAGATCTGAGGAGCAGGGACTGTCTCTTCATATTCAAGTGTACAGCGCTGCGTTTTTCTAGTAGCGCTTTAGAAATGATAAATAGTAGTAGTAGCAGCTTCAGAGACTGTAGTGCTGACTATTAGGCTACAGCAACCAGCTACTCAACATTAAAAACATAAAAAGCAAAGAAATGACCCCCCTAAAGAACATAGGCGACTCCTGAGAAAGATCAGCCCCAAACGGCCCGAAGACGGCGAAAGAGAAAGTCCCGACGCACCCCCCAGCGGCGCACAATATTTACAGGAGCCGGAAGAGGAGATCCCCGACGCTGGCATACAGCGCGTCTCAGCTTCTCAGACATGACGGTAACGTGCGTACGCGTGCATGCGCGTGCACGCGCGTACCCGATTCGCGCCAAAATCTCTTTTTTTTTTTTTAAGCCCTGCTCCGCCGAACAAACCGCTAAGGGAAGAACACAAACGGCAGTGCTAAATAAAATACAGCTCAACTCAAAGAGGGCTGAAAACAAAATGCTGCCGCTTACTCTTTTTTTTTTTTTTTTTTTTTACACAGCTGACTCACAGCATTCCCATGCAATCAAACGGAGCTGTCTGCTCATTCAGTCAGTGGGGACAAGTTGTCTTTAATTTTTTTTTTTTTTTTTACACCTAAACTCCTCCAAATTACTGCTGCCTCTTTTTTTTTTTTTTTTAACCAGCTAGATAATATAGACACCTAAAAACAGCAACCAGAGCTGCCTGCTCGTTAAAGTAATGGGGAAAACTCCGCTGAAGAGTAATAGAACAACACATAGCTGTCTGCTCGTTAGAAGCCGGGGGATGTAGCTTGCTCCTTAAAATACTTATAAGATTTAACTTTCTATAGTGGCTGCCTCTCCCAAAGACATACACCTTTCTAAACAAAGGGTAGTCCTTCCCAGCTAAGTATGGGAGATGGGGAGGAAGGGGGGAGGGACCCGGAGACATCCGAGTTTGACACCCCCAGAGGCTGTAAAAGAAAGGAAAAGAAGTCCCTACCTGACCAGCGTCTAACAGAGAATTCCTAGGCACAGAAGAAGAGGTAGCAATGTTGTTCTTATTGTAAACCTCTAAAAGAGAGAGAGAGAGACTAATGGGCTCGCTTCCTACCTGCTGGGAGACTGAGAAAATACTGAGGCTAAGGTCACATGGCCAGGGCTCCTATTGGCTCTCTAGAGTCAGAGTTTCTCTCAGTCTCCACCTGCTGGTAGGCGAGCACAACCCATCAGTCCAATCCTGGTCCGGTCCGGAGGGACGCTAAGGAATAGAGGGTTAAGTGACTTGCCCAGAGTCACAAGGAGCTGCAGTGGGGGAAAAAAATAATTAGCATACCTTTAATCATGTAATTAATTGTGATTAAAATTTTAATCAAAATGCAGCCCTAAATCAAAAGATTAAATATTATGCCACAGAGTAAGACAGCAAGACCTATCCCCACAGCAATACCACAGACCCCATTTGATTTCCAGATTCCTCTCAATGCTTATTTTGCGAGCTTTCCTGAATATCCTAACCTTTTCCCTATAAATCTTCTCATGCAAGATGACAAAACAATCCAGAGAGAATATTCATTCTTAATGATACATCTTTTTTCTACTACACAAGTAGAAGTAATAAAAGCTGCCTGTATTCAGGGTGTAAGAGATTAACTATACAGGCTGTATTTCATATACTTCACTGGTGTGGACCAGGAATAACACAAACTCATAGCATTTAATTTTTAAATTAGGGTGTTTGTTAATAGGCTTAGGTTAGGTCTTCTGTTCTACAAGATGGCTGGAGCCGGGGGCAAAGGAGTATCCCAATCATTAGGCCCCAATGCTCAGAAGCAATTGCAGGCACTAAAGGGTTTGCTTGAACATGACATTCAGAGGCCCCTGTGGCAGGCAATAACAAAGCTCGCCTCAGAGCAGTGCAAGTAGCACGCTAATGTATGCAAAAGCATACAAATGGCCTCATTTCCTATTCCTATCTGATACTCGGACAACAGTACCCTTACCGCAGCAAACCCTACGCCAGCTCGGAGCTGGCATTAGGGTGTTCTGCAGTGCTGGACCTCTGCTGTTCCTGCCTGCCGCTGCGACCAACAGCACCAGCTAGCTGGGACGGAGCAGCTGTGCAAGCCTGAGCATCAGCCTGCTAATGCAAATTTACCTAAAGAAAAAGAAAAAAAAAAAACTAATCAGAGACAGACTGCGGCAGGAAATGTAGGCGAGATAAAGCAGGAGCCTGAATCTTAGCATGTCTCAACCCACCGGGACAGGAGAGTCTCCTGGGAGTGTAATGACAGCCCCTCACTAGTGAAGCAGTTGACCATCAACAGAGGGGAGGGACCGGCAAAGATGTTCACTTTGCAGAGCCTATAGGAAACAAGGACGGAAGTCATTTCTCAAGCAGTGAGAGAAAGGATGGGATTTGGGCAAGGAAGAGCTGGTGCCTCCTCCCCCTGGTCATGCAGGGCTCCCTTGTGCACATGTGCTGGACTACTTCCCAATGCTCAGCGCTAACAACGCACATAAAATTTGCATTCCATTAGCGCTGAGCATTAGGATGTTCTTTTGCCACACTGTAGTGGTGGTATTTTCCAACACTGTTTTGAGAATCTGCACCTTAATAAGCAGAGTTAGAGTTCATGCTGGTACATTGCCCCCAGTTCAGGATTGTTGCTGGAATGGTTGAAGTGAGGTAGGTGTGAAGGACGTGAAAAAAAAATCCTCAGCTGCTTTGGAATATTATCTTTCTGTGGTACAACCAAAGCATGGGGATGGGGACGGGGAGAGAACAGATCTCATGGGGACAGGGTGGGGATGTGGACAGAGCCCATGAGGATGAGGACAAACTTTGCCCCCGTGTCACTTTCTACTTTGAAGCCTGTTAATGAACTGGACTGTTATTTAAATTTGATTGATGCAGATTACAATATTTGTATTTTTTGGAAAAACAAGCAAACATGCTGGCCACAGCTAGCAAAATTTGCATGGGGGATCCTGTACATCCTGCTACCAGCACATCTTCTAAGAAGACATCTTCTGTTGCAGATTGTTGATGACTTCTTATTCATCCATAGATTAAAAAATCATAACAGTACTTCATAGGGCATATTTCTCCCCACTAGGACATACAGAACAGGTTGTATTTTGTACCCCCTGGACAATTTAACAGAGTGGATTAGGATTCCTTGGGGTAGTAGAAGTCAACTATTGTTGGGGTTGGAAGGGTAGAGGGTGGTGGTGGTGGGAGGGTTATTATAGCTGCTAGTTGTTATTATTGTTTTCTATTTGTAATTTTTACACAACAGTTGCACAGCATATTGTTCCTTTTTATACTTTAATAAAAAGATTTAAATATAAAATCATAAGTGTTTGAGGCTTCTGCAGATGAGAACAGAGCCCGCAGGGATGGGGTGTCATTCTCTAGCACAGAGTCACAAGGAGCTACAGTGGGAATCAAATTCAGTTCCCCTGGTTCTCAGCCCACTGCACTAGCCATTAGGTCACTCCTCAGGGCTGGATCAACCCCTTTCAAGATAATTTGCTTAAGCAGTAGTGTTTAATGTTCAGTGTCTGCAACAACCTTATTTGCCTTGATTAACTTTATTGGTATGACAATTACATATTTTGCCAAAGTAACACATTAACTCCTGGATTCCATACAGCACGACTTAAGTTGTGCGTGGAAATCCAGAAAGTGCACAACTTAGTTAACAAGCAATCAGCACTGATAATTGCAACTAATTGGCATTAATTAGAATTTACACGCAGAACAGCTCCTTGTTGACTCTGGGCAAGTCACTTAACCCTCCACTGCCCCAGGTACAAATAAGTTCCTGTATATACTATATAAACCGCTTTGAATGAAGTTGCAAAAAACACAGAAAAGCGGTATATCAAGTCCCATTTCCCTTTCCCTAAGCATAGTCTATAACATGATGGCATAAATTCTAAGTCACATAGTTGAAAAAGGGGGTGTTGAGTGGGCATTTCTAACATCTATGCACACATGGTTATAGAATACACCCTGCTTGTAATTTAGGTGTCAGCATTTACACCAAGTTTTATTTGGCACAACTGCCTGCAATTAAATTTAGTTGCGTGGACAGGCGCTCGGCGTATTCTATAAACCAAGCAACAATTTAGACATTATATAAATTACGCCTAGGCGTATTTCATTTTGGTGCCAATTTTTTTTTTAGGTGTGATATATATAGAATCTAGTTCTATGTAGTTTAAGGTAAACAGCAGGTCTTGGTGGATAATGGGGCAGCTACTGGGGTGGGGACGAGAAGAGGAATCCCCACTTCAAGGGCACAAGTTGTTGTGGCTTGGAAGTGCCCTCTCAATGACAGCTTTCATACTCCCCCTTTTCCCAGTCTCCGTTACTCACATTCAGACACCCCCACTGCATCGATTTCTCCCTCTTGGTACCCCCACTTCTCACACACTTCTGGCTTGACACATTGGTCACGGTGAGAAAAGCGTAGGAACAGGGGCAACTCATGGCTCAAACTTTGACAGCAACATGGGGGCTAGAATCTAGCAGTTAAATACTGACACATACTGCGCTTCCTCACTCCTCCCACAGCAGCCGTAACCTGCTCATTGGTGTTTTAAGACCTAGTAATGGGGTCATGACCTTGAGGATGAGAAGAAAAAAAAATTAAGACACTCATGGATTCAGCTCTTATTTATAAAAGCGATGATACCAAAATGTTAAGATCTAAAAATAAATGCAAAATTTTTTGCTACTTTTTATTTAAATTTCTCTCCTTTTAGCTTCCATGACCGAGGGGCGTAAGTACAGGTGGGCCTATCCTCCTCCAATCAGTGCCGGTCTTCTATGCGTCAGTTAGGGGAGTGCACTGCACAGCCTTTTAGTTCTGCCATGGTTCAGCCACATGCATTTAGGCAGCTGGCAGCAAAAACAGCTTTAGAGAGAGCCAGCTGCCTAAATGCAGTAACCTGCCTCATTGTTTTTAGCACGGGTCTGGGTGGTTGGAAACAGCCGCTCTAGTGCCGCACTGCACCGCTGCTGTTACAGTGCTTTGCTCTGACCATCAGTCTCGCTCTCAGGATGCCTGCCTTGCTCCCCAGTGCCCCTGCAGCGTGCATGCTGGCGCCGCAAAGAAAAATCTGCCGCCAGTGCCAAAGCTCAGCCAGACAGGTCTCCCCCACTGTGTCAGGCTGCCAGCAGTAGCTGGAGAAGTTATTAGGCCCTCACCTCGTCCTTCGCTTGATCTGCCTTCAGGCCTCTGCACTCCCCCGCGGCCCCAAATAGGCACAGAAGCCAGCACACAGAGCACAATGCAGTGCTCTTTGAGACTGCACCTGCCCAGCTCTCCCTCTTACCCATTCTAGGGCTAGTTGAACCCAAAAAGCAGTCATTTATAGTACCTAAAAAATTAACCTCCCTGGCACACCCCGATTTGATTTTCACCTGATCCACACTGGGGTAAGTAAACTATTACTATTAACCCCCCCCCCCCCCATTTAGTAGCCTGTCCTAACGTCTTAGCATTTCATAGTCTCATCATTCTGGTCAGATGCATGATAGTGGGCCCCTACTGTTATACTCTTCCCCACCATGCATAATGTTTCTACCTATAATGGATTTCAGAATGCAATTTGTATCACACTGGACTCTATTGTCGTGCTCCTCACCTGCTGAGCGCGCCTCGTCTCCTGCACGCTTCTCGGCCCCGCCTCAGTGAAGGGGTGCGTCAGCCATGCTGGCTGGGCCAACACTCCAGCGCCGTGTTCTCCGCCCCACTCCCTGCCCTGACCGGCGAGGGGACGCCAGCGCGGGGCTCTTTGCCTCCGTTCCCCGCTGCTGTTTGCCGACGCTCCTAGATCAGTGTTCTCTTCCGGGCGCGGGGCCCGGGAACTCGGCCATGCCTCCTACACCTGACTACACCCGGATTGGCTGCTCCCGTTCTAGCTCCACCTCCTCGTGCTGGCTGGCCAAACAGGTTCTCCTTTGCCAGCCAGCTCCTGCCCCTTGCCAGCTGTAGCTTGTTTCTCTAAAGGGGGGGGGGGGCTATTTAAGGAGCAAGCCTTCCCCTCGAACTTTGCTTCGGCTTCTACATTGGTAGAGTTGCCTGTGCTACTGGGAGACATGGTCTACTGCTACTGGCTGACTTAACATGACCTGACCCCTGCTTGGAACCCGACTACCCTCTGCTCGCTGCCTGACCCGACCCCTACTGTGGACTTGACTACTCTCTGCTTGCCACCTGACCTGACCCCTGCTTGGAACCGGACTACTCTCTGCCTGACCTCTGCTTGGAACCTGACTACTCTCTGCTTGCCGCCTGACCTGACCTCTGCTTGGAACCTGACTACTCTCTGCTTTCCGCCTGACCCAAGCTCTGCTCGGAACCTGACTACTCTCTGCTTGCTGCCTGACCTGACCCCTGCTTGGAACCACTACTCTAGCTTCTGTCTGAGTCCGGTCTTCTCTTGCCCACTGTCTGCAGCCGTCTGATCCCGCAGTATCCGGAAGTCCTGTGGGCTGCCTGCACCTGGGTGCTCAACCCTCAGGGAACGGTGGTTTGCCCAGGTGAAGCCTCGGGGTTTGCTCGCCTGTCCAACTGAGCGCCAGCTAAGACCTCATTGCTGTGCTCCATCCGGGCACAAGGGCTCACGAACGTGACATCTACGGAATCCTTAACATATTATGCCACACCACCACTATCATTTCAATCTTCTACTAAGGTTAGTAGAGTGTCCCACTGATTATCCTTATGCCATCAGGTCTCTGAGAAGTCTAAGTCAATATCTTCATTTAATGACATACAATAACTCCCCATCTTATTTTTTTCTTTAGACTTCTGGCATTTGCATAGACAGCTGAACACTTTTTTTATTTTTCACAACCCACTTACTAGCGATTGCTTCAGATAATTTGGAATCAGCTCTCTCCACATCCTCACCATCAAGATATCCTGAATTTCCTTCTATGATAATAATATCCTTCGTAGATTACTCCTCAGGGATGTCAGGTTTCTCCCTTGATCAGCTTAGAAACCGACTGAACCCAGGAAGATCTTTGGTTTCTGCCAAAATCAAGTCTGCAACCAAAACTGGTCACTCGATTTCAGTAAACTGAAAACTAAACTGGCCAGACCCTGCCCCCACTGCAAACAGCCTCCCTTAGGCACTCTGGTGATCTAGTGGCCTAACCAGTGCAAAAGTGATTCACACTCACCGCTGCCAAAATGGCCACAGTGAGTTTCAACAGCTGCCTCCAATCCCAAGATGGTCACTGAGGTAGGCCTGGTGGGGGGAGGGGAAGGAAGCTGACCGATGGGTGTGTCTGGGAGGAGGGAAGGGAGGCTGTTGGTGCTGGCAGCATGGGGGGGATGTGAGTAAGGGGGCAAGAGGCAGTATGCAGCAGTGACGGCAGTGGGGGGAGAGTTTAATTTCAGGCTGGTTTTGGTGCCAAAACCAAAACTCGGTTGGCCTCTAATCTGGCTCTAAAGTGACTGTCATTTTGATTGTTACTGCAATAAATCAGGTTCTGTTTTGGTTAAGGTGGCGCCGTGCCATTTCCCAAACCTCCTCCAGCTCCTAATAAATCTAAAATCATTCCTTCTACACAAATGTGTCTTCCACACATTGAGACTCTGGAGCTCTGCTTGATGGGGGTCCTGCACAAGGAATTGGGAGAATGCCACCCTGGAAGTTCTGGCTTTTAATTTCCCCAGTTTGGCCTCCAGAACCTCCCTCCTTCTTATGACCAAAAGAACTGGCTCAGTTCTAGCACATAATTTTTATCTAGGTATTGTGCGAGGTTCACTACCTTTGCACCATACAGGCAAGATACCAAACAGTCCACAAGGCCATGAATATATATATTCCTAATGACTGAATCATCAAACCGCTGGTCTAGTTCTGGAGAGACATCCTCAATGTAAAAGGATAAAATGTCCCCTGGCAGCAGGCTGGAGGTTCACTTCCTGCTACTGGCAGATATAATCTTTGTAATGTAGTTCCTCCTAGGCAGTACAGGAGTTCCTGGATGGGACGGTGTAAAAACCGGATAGCGGCCGTCAAAACAAAGGAGCGGCCGTCAAAACAAACAACCGCTTAAGGTAGTACTTAGATCCGGAGGATCCCGCAGATCTGGCTTTTACACCGTCCCGTTCCTGGATGGGAGGTGGTACTACTCTGTACCCATGAAGGTCTCTATAACTGCCTCAGCTTTTCCAGCTCAACCACTTGAGCTTATATAAAGATCCTACTTCTTCTGAGTGCTGGAATGCTGCAGCAGGTGTGCACAATCTGTCCTGCAAGAATAGTAATAGAAGTGTGCACAAGACTGGAGATCCACACCACCCTGCTGCTGGACTGCTTCTGCATTTTTTTTCTAATGACTGAAGTTATTTAGAACTCCAATATAAACTGTAATAACTTAAGAAAAATGAACTAGGCCTAAATTTATCCCATCTTTTTAGCTAGTTGCTCATTCAGAATAAGACATTGTTTCTTTTTCCTATTCCTATCACATAGCTTTCTCATACATCTAAATGGGTAGTCAGTCACCCCTTCAAAAAAGGTAGGCGAATAGTAAGGCATAACATACTGATTTGGCTTTTTTATTATTATTTTAGAACATTATCCAACTTGTATGGGATTTAAGAGCTTTTACAGCAAGAAAGAATTATTCATGCACGTATTTTACTACGATTTCTGAAAATCTCACATCAAGCAAATCCTAACTGTGCCCACTGTCTTTTCGTAAACAGCTAAACAGTATTAAGACTGTTTTCTTTGCTTGTTTGTAAGCCGCTTTGAACGTTGGGAGTTGGCGGACTACAAATACCATATCATCATCATCACCTTTAATGTTCTTAAGTCCGTCACAAAAGCAGGGGTCGGTACTGGTTACGCCTCATTCTCCAAAGACAAGCAGGCCAATATTCTCACTGATGGGTGACGTCACGTCGGCCCGGAGGACTTTCCAGCAAAGTCCATGACAAAGTCTAAAATGTCCCCCGTCGCGCGGGCGGATGCAGTGCGCATGCGCGCGTCCACTTTCCCGCCCGCCGCGCGGGCACATTCCTCAGTTTTTTCTTCTCCGCGTCTGAGGTGACACGGAGCTCGACGATCTCGTCTTCGTGTTCCTCCTGTGCCCGGAGGTGAAGAAAGAAAAAAGCGAAGTATCCTTTTTTTGTTATCTTAGATTGTTTTCGTTTATTAAGTTTCCTTTATTTTAGTCTGCGATTTTATTTAAATCGCTCGGTCGGGTATTCTTTTCCCGTCTTTTTCTTTTCTTTTTCTGTGTCATTATTTTTCTAGACACAATCGCGTCTTTTGATTTGGCAGGGACAATTTTTCCCGAGATGTCAACGAAGACGCCCAGCGGCTTCAAGCCTTGTGCCCGCTGCCATCGGGCCATCTCTGGCACTGATACACACTCGTGGTGTATTCAGTGCCTTGGGCCGGACCACCGCTCGGAGAGTTGTAAATTGTGTCTCGCCATGAAGAAGCGGACACTGCTCTCTCGAGACGCCCAGAGAGAGAAGATTTTTGGGCCCGGTGCTTCGGCGTCGGCGCCGTCGACGTCGTCTAAGTCGGCGCCCTCCAAACCGGCGCCGGGCAAGTCGGTGCCGGTGAAGTCGGTGCCGTCGAGGATGATGTCTTCGAGGCCGACGTCGTCGAAGTCGACGTCGAAGGAGGCGTCGGCACCGGGAGACAGGGGACAGGCTGCCTTTAGACCCATGCACGCTGGGAGCAGTGATGCATCGAGTGGGTCTCCACCCGCCTCGGCGCCTCCTGCTGTGCAGGCCCCCCGGGACCGTCCTGCGTCGGACCCGGCCCCGAGGAGACGTGTGGATTCCACGTCCTCCTCTCCGGTGCCGAGGAGTCTCGATGACATGCGTCGGGCGAAGGCCAAGAAGCATCGTCGTCGATCTCCTTCGAGACACGGCACCGGGAGCTCCGGGTCATCGATGCACTCGATACCCGAGAAGCGTCGGTGCCGAGAGGATCGCTCTCCCTCTATTACTGAGGTTCCGACGCGTGGGGTCGCTGGCAGCCGAGTCCCCACTCCCCAACCTCAGCAGACTTTGCCTCTGGCACCTCAACCGACCCCGCAGCCTTTTCCGACTCCAGCTGTGGATGAGAGTATGCAGGCCATGTTCCCTTTTTTCTTGAACATGATGCAGCAGTGGCAGTCGGCATCGAGGTTGTCGGTGCCGACGGCGTCGACGGGGCCGGTGTCGATGCTTTCAGAGGCACCGGTGCCGACGGCGTCGAAGGTGTCGACATTGCCGATGCCGGATGTTCCTGCATCAGGCCTTCAGCCTGTGGTGAGGTCTGTCTCACCGGTGCCGTCTCCGGTGCCGGTGCCTTTGACCTCCCAAGTTGACTCTCCCGAGACATCGGAGCAGGAAGCTTCCCCGGAGCCTCAGGGACCATCAACTTCTCGGCACCATCATAGAGGCCATCATGCCTCTTTGTCGAGACGGGCTCAGATTCGGGCGGCTCTGTCTGAGCTTTTAGCCCCATCTGATGGTACCTCATCCGAGGATGATGAAGGAATGCATGGGGAGTTCTCTGGCGAGGATTCTCAAGGCATTCCATCTGACTCCACTCCCTCGCCACAAAGGCAGCTATCTCCTCCCGAGAGCTTGTCTTTTTCATCTTTTGTTCGGGAGATGTCTGAGGCCATCCCCTTCCCCGTGGAAATTGTGGACGAGCCCAGAGCCAAAATGCTTGAGGTTCTGGACTATCCATCTCCACCTTCATCTTCTGCCACAGTTCCTTTTCATGAGACTCTTAAGGAACTTATGCTAAGGAACTGGGAGAAGCCTTTTTCAAGTCCAACCGTCCCTAAGAAAGCTGAGTCCCAATATAGGATCCACGGGGAACCCAGTCTCATGCAGACCCAATTGCCTCATGATTCAGCGGTGGTGGATTCTGCCCTCAGAAGAGCCAAGAGTTCCAGAAATTTCTCCTCGGCGCCCCCGGGGCGAGAATATGCAACTCTGGACTCTTTTGGGAGGAAGGCGTATCAGGCTGGTCTGCTCGCTTCCAAAATCCAGTCTTACCAGCTCTTCACGAGCGTGCATTTACGGAACTCTGTGAGGCAACTTGAGAGTTTAGTAGATACACTCCCTGAGGAGAAAGCTGAACCCTTTCGCCAAGTGATCAGGCAGCAGAAGGCGTGTCGCAAGTTCCTGTCCAGGGGCATTTTTGACACTTGCGATGTGACATCTCGCTTTTCCGCTCAAGGTATAGCGATGCGCAGGCTCTCATGGCTGCGTGCCTCTAACCTGGAGGAAAGAACTCAGCGGAAAATAGCAGATATCCCATGCCGGGGGGATCACCTTTTTGGAGAGAAGGTTGAAGAGATGATTGATCATCTCTACCAGCGTGATAACGCTATGGACTCTCTCTCCCGCCGGGCGCCTTCTGCAACCACTTCCACTGCTAGGAAGTTTTTTAAGGGAAAGAGGAGTGCTCCCTTCGCTTCTAGAAATCGTAGGTACACTCCTTATTCCCGTCAGCCGGTTCAGGCTCGACCCCAGCCCGCTCGCTCTCGTCAGCAGCGGGCACCGAAGCAGCCCCCTGCAGCTCCCCAGCAAAAACCAGGGACGGGTTTTTGACTGGCTCCAGCAGAGCATAGCCGAAATCAAAGTACCTGTGCCGAACGATCTGCCGGTCGGGGGGAGGTTAAAATTTTTTCACCAAAGGTGGCCTCTCGTAACCTCCGACCAGTGGGTTCTTCAAATAGTCCGGTGCGGGTACACCCTCAATTTGATTTCCAAACCTCCAAATTGCCCACCAGGAGCTCAGTCTTTCAGCTCCTACCACAAGCAGATACTTGCAGAGGAACTCTCCGCCCTTCTCAGCGCCAATGCGGTCGAGCCCGTACCACCAGGGCAGGAAGGGCTGGGATTCTATTCCAGGTATTTCCTTGTGGAAAAGAAAACAGGGGGGATGCGTCCCATCCTAGACCTAAGGGCCCTGAACAAATATCTGGTCAAAGAAAAGTTCAGGATGCTTTCCCTGGGCACTCTTCTTCCCATGATTCAGAAAAACGATTGGCTATGCTCTCTGGACTTGAAGGATGCTTACACTCACATACCGATACTTCCAGCCCACAGGAAGTATCTTCGGTTTCGGCTGGGAACACAGCACTTTCAGTACTGTGTTTTGCCTTTTGGCTTGGCGTCTGCACCTAGGGTTTTTACAAAGTGCCTGGCCGTTGTGGCAGCGTCGCTACGCAGACTGGGAGTGCATGTGTTCCCTTATCTGGACGATTGGCTGGTGAAGAACACCTCCCCGCAAGAAACTTTGCAGTCTATGCGGATGACTATTCAGGTGCTAGAGATGCTGGGCTTTGTCATCAATTACCCCAAGTCCCATCTCGTCCCTGTGCAAAAATTGGAATTCATAGGAGCTCTGTTGTGCACACAGACAGCTTGTGCTTATCTCCCAGGACCCAGGGCAGACAGACTTCTGTCTCTGGTGTCCAAAGTGCAAGCATCTCAGCAGGTCACAGCTCGGCAGATGTTGAGATTGCTTGGCCACATGGCCTCCACAGTTCATGTGACACCCATGGCACGTCTACACATGAGATCGGCTCAATGGACCCTAGCTTCTCAGTGGTTTCAAGCCACAGGGAATCTAGAGGATGTTGTCCGGCTGTCCACCAATTTTCGAAATTCCCTCAGTTGGTGGACCATTCGATCCAATCTGGTCTTGGGACGCCCATTCCAAATTCCTCAGCCTCAAAAAGTGCTGACGACGGATGCATCCCTCCTCGGGTGGGGAGCGCATGTAGATGGGCTTCACACTCAAGGAGCTTGGTCTCTTCAGGAGAAGCATCTCCAGATCAACCTCCTGGAATTGCGAGCGATCTGGAACGCTCTGAAGGCATTCAGAGATCGGCTAGCCAACAAAATTGTTCTCATTCAGACAGACAATCAAGTGGCAATGTATTACACCAACAAGCAAGGGGGTACCGGATCCCGTCCTCTGTGCCAGGAGGCCGTGCAGATGTGGCTATGGGCCTATCAAAACGGAATGTTTCTCCAAGCCACTTA
Organism: Microcaecilia unicolor; assembly: GCF_901765095.1. Classification (NCBI taxonomy): domain Eukaryota; kingdom Metazoa; phylum Chordata; class Amphibia; order Gymnophiona; family Siphonopidae; genus Microcaecilia; species Microcaecilia unicolor. Next base: position 652,987,739 of record NC_044031.1, on the reverse strand, counting down.
TCTAGCCGGTGTAAACAATGGTCTGGCCGACAGACTGAGCAGAGTTATGCGGCCTCACGAGTGGTCCTTGAACATGACTATTGCCAAAAAGATCTTTCGAGTTTGGGGAACTCCGTCGATAGATCTTTTTGCTTCCCAGGACACTCACAAGGTTCCTCAATTCTGTTCCAGACTCCAGGCCCACGGCAGACTAGCGTCGGATGCCTTCCTCCTTTTTTGGGGGACAGGACTCCTGTACGCTTATCCTCCCATCCCTTTAGTGGGGAAGACTCTCCTGAAACTCAAGCAGGACCAGGGAACCATGATTCTGATAGCGCCGTTTTGGCCCCGTCAGATATGGTTTCCTCTTCTTCTGGAACTTTCGTCAGAAGAGCCATGGAGATTGGATTGTTTTCCGACCCTCATTACTCAGAACGAGGGGGCGCTTCTACATCCCAACCTCCGGTCTCTAGCTCTCACGGCCTGGATGTTGCGAGCATAGAGGTTGCCTCCTTTGGTCTCTCTGAGGGTGTCTCCAGAGTTCTGTTTGCTTCCAGGAAAGATTCCACACATAAGTGTTACTCTTTTAAATGGAGGAGGTTTGCCGTCTGGTGTGACAGTAACGGTCTAGATCCTTTCTCTTGTCCTGCACAGACCTTGCTTGAGTACCTTCTGCATTTATCCGAGTCCGGTCTTAAGACTAACTCGGTCAAGGTTCACCTTAGCGCTATCAGTGCTTACCATTCACATGTTGATGGCTTGCCGATTTCTGGACAGCCTTTAGTCATGCGTTTCATGAGAGGTTTGTTTTTGTCAAAGCCCCCTATCAAACCTCCTCCAGTGCCATGGGATCTCAATGTCGTTCTCACCCAGCTGATGACAACTCCTTTTGAGCCACTGGATTCCTGCCATCTGAAGTACTTGACCTTGAAGGTCATTTTCTTGGTGGCTGTTACTTCAGCTCGTAGGGTCAGTGAGCTTCAAGCCCTGGTAGTTCATGCACCATTCCTTGTCTTTCATCATGACAGAGTAGTCCTCCGCACCCACCCAAAGTTTCTACCGAAGGTGGTGTCGGAGTTCCATCTGAACCAGTCAATTGTCTTGCCAACATTCTTTCCCCCTCCTCACTTGAGCCCGGGCGAAAGCAAGTTGCACACTTTGGACTGTAAAAGAGCACTGGCCTGTTACGTGGAGCGGACGCGCCCCTTCAGAAAGTCCGCCCATCTGTTTGTTTCTTTTAATCCCAACAAGAGGGGAGTTGCTGTCGGAAAACGCACCATCTCTAATTGGCTAGCAGATTGCATTTCCTTCTCTTACGCCCAAGCCGGGCTGACTTTGGACGGTCATGTCACGGCTCATAATGTTAGAGCCATGGCTGCGTCGGTGGCTCATCTAAAGTCAGCCACCATAGAAGAGATTTGCAAAGCTGCGACGTGGGCTTCGATCCACACATTCACATCACATTACTGCCTTCAGCAGCATAGCCGACGCGACAGTCGGTTTGGGCAGTCGGTGCTGCAGAGTCTGTTTGGGGTTTAGAATCCAACTCCACCCCCCTAGGCCCATGTTTATTCTGTTCCAGGCTGCACTCTCAGTTAGTTGAATTTGGTTTCAGGTCAATTTTGTTTTTTGTCCTCGCCGTTGCGGGACCCAATTGACCATTCTTTGTTGTGTTGAGTGAGCCTGGGGGCTAGGGATACCCCATCAGTGAGAATATTGGCCTGCTTGTCTTTGGAGAAAGAGTAGTTACTCACCTGTAACAGGTGTTCTCCGAAGACAGCAGGCAATATATTCTCACAACCCTCCCACCTCCCCTTTGGAGTTGTATTCCTCTAATTCTTGTAATTAACTGAGGAATGTGCCCGCGCGGCGAGCGGGAAAGTGGACGCGCGCATGCGCACTGCATCCGCCCGCGCGACGGGGGACATTTTAGACTTTGTCATGGACTTTGCTGGAAAGTCCTCCGGGCCGACGTGACGTCACCCATCAGTGAGAATATATTGCCTGCTGTCTTCGGAGAACACCTGTTACAGGTGAGTAACTACTCTTTATTTGCGAGTGCGACGTGACGTGACGTCGTCATTTACCCAACATAACAACGGAGTGAGAGAAAACGATTCACTGAATTTGAAAGCTCAAGCAGATAACACTCTGCCCCATCACCAGGTCTTCCGCCATTCCTTATTGGCTCCCACAACTACAATTCCCAAGTGCTCTTCACGCCTGATTAATCAGCCACCTGCCCAAACCAGTCGTTCGTTCCCCTCCCTCCCGCGAGCTTTGTGTGCCCATTGGCCCTGTCGTTCGTTCCCGATTCTGATTGGCTCCCATACCTGGTAGTTCTCGGAGAAGATAAAAGGGTCCCCCGCCACCACAGGCAGCAGCTGTTACTTTCCGTGCTGGGTCCTCTACTCCTGTTGCAGTTGGCGGTGGGGGGAGTGGCGGAGGTCCCGGGACTGATCCGGGTCCCGATGAAGAAGATGGCGGCGGCTTCCCAGGCCCGAAGCCCATCGTGGCGGGGGCCACGGAGGTTCCACCTGGAGCAGAAGCTGGCGGCTCACCCTGACCCGCCCCAAACAATGCAGAAAAATTTTCCATCATCCTTATTCCGTGGCGTCAATCAAATGCCAGAGACATATACTACTACTCCCAACCGCTCTCTCCGCAAAATTTGCAAAAACCCCGAAATCTTGTCTCGCTGGTTGGTGTTGATAAAACTTGTTCCCACCTCTTCTGCTGACTGACATCAAGCTGATCCAATCCTAACATCGAAGGCTACATATGCTCCGCCCTACTTACCCTCCCCCAAATATGACTGATGGGACTTTCACCCAATGAAGCTATCTGCAGAGAGAGCGCAACGGAAGTAAGATTTATAGTTTAGATTTCTTTATTTGATTTTATTCAAAAACAAGTATGAAATGTGTTTAACACATTTGACTCTAAGAAGAGCAAATTTTGGAACAGTATAAGTCATCACAAGAACAAAATATATAAGAAAACCAATGGACTGCATTAGCGGCTTATAGCCCATTTCGTTATGTTTAAACAAAAGAGATCTGCATGAAACAAAATATTTTCATTTTGACTTATAAAACCACTTACCCCTGAAACATTTCAAAACCGAATAATCCATTTGTGTATCTAAAAGGTAAACTTCTATCAAACAGATGAAGATGCGATTCCATGTGCCCCAATAGAAATGAAACAAAATAAAACATGGAAAAGAAAATAAGATGATACCTTTTTTATTGGACATAACTTAATACATTTCTTGATTATCTTTCGAAGGTTGCTCTTCTTCGTCAGATCGGAAATAAGCAAATGTGCTAGCTGACAGTGTATATAAGTGAAAACATTCAAGCATTACTATGACAGTCTGACAGGGTGGGAGGATGGGTAGGAGGTATGCATGGGGACATCAAAGCATATCATTGCTATTCTAACAGGATGGGTGTGGATAGGTGAGGGGAGGGTGATCAACAGAGACATACAGCTTTATGGTTTATGGGTTCCTAGCCCATTATAAACCATAAAGCTGTATGTCTCTGTTGATCACCCTCCCCTCACCTATCCACACCCATCCTGTTAGAATAGCAATTATATGCTTTGATGTCCCCATGCATACCTCCTACCCACCCCCATCCTGTCAGACTGTCATAGTAATGCTTGAATGTTTTCACTTATATACACTGTCAGCTAGCACATTTGCTTATTTCCGATCTGACAAAGAAGGGCAACCTTCGAAAGCTAATCAAGAAATGTATTAAGATGATACCTTTTTTATTGGACATAACTTATTTTCTTTTCCATGTTTTATTTTGTTTGATTTCTATTGATAACCTTAAGAGTGGACTAACACGGCTACCACACTCCTCTACTTAACATGTGCCCCAATGAAAGAAGTTTAATTCTATTTCCATTTAATTTCAATATATCTTTATAACACCAGGCTTTACAATAGTTAATGTGATCCCCATCAGGAAACAAGATATCCTCACTGAAATTTGGCCATCTGTATTGCATAGAACACTATAAAAAATTAGCACAAAATACAGAGTTTATAACTGCTTTTGCTACCAGCTACAATAATTTTAAAGCTGTTTTTGTGATATTCAATTTTTATTTCATGATATTTATATCCAGATATAGGAAGCTTTCAAATAAATTAAAAAGCTGTCAAATATATATTCTCCACCTTTTAAGGTACTGCCTATCCAACTGGAATAGCTTTACACTTGTTACAGATGGACCACGCATAGAAATAAAACATGAAAAAGAAAATAAGATACCATTTTTATTGGACATAACTTAATACATTTCTTGATTAGCTTTCGAAGGTTGCTCTTCTTCGTCAGATCGGAAATAAGCAAACACGGCTATCACACCTGTCTAATAATTTTTTGATATTGTTTTGGGCGCACTAAAACCGCGGCAAGTTCCTCCTACTGGCTTCAGCTCATACGATAGATTGGATACTATCCAATGGATAGGCTCACTTCATCTCCAGTTTATCCAACCTCCTTGTGAGATAACTGAGTCTGCGCAATTTAAAGTTTACGTTGACTGAAGTGTACAGCTATCCAATCGTATCACCGAGATCAGTCTACCTCACAATAGCAAAGAAAACAAAACGGTTGGTAGATGAGGTCTCCTTTCATCTAATGAAAAATGAGCCTCCCTTTCCATAACCAATCGGAATGTGGTGAGCCAGATTATGGATGTGGAGCGTGCCAATGGCAACAGCGTTGCCTCGACGACGCTTGCCCGTCCCGCCTCCAGGGATTTGGCCTCGTGTGCAGCAGCCCTGCAGGTCTCTAAAGATGGCGGTGCTTGCGCCGCTAGTGGCATTGTTGTATTCTGTACCGCGCCTGTCGCGCTGGCTCGCACAGCCGTACTATCTCATCTCGGCCCTGCTCTCCGTGGCATTCCCGTTGGTCAGGAAGGTGCCGCCGTTCTGCTTGGGGCTGCCGACGCAGCGAGAGGATGGAAACCCCTGCGACTTTGACTGGGTATGGGGCTGGTCGCTTTTCGAGCGCTGTGACTCTTTTCCTTCGCTTGTGACTTCACCGTCACGGAGGCGAGACGTGCGCTTATGACGTCATAAGCATGTGGATGAGAGATGGCTGTGTGTATGTAAGGGGAGTTTTTCCGGGCCTATGATTATAAAGGGGCCTATATGCAGACTCACTTCAAGCTATTGAAGTCGTTGTGCATGGCCATATGAGGTCCTTTTCTCCCATACTAAAATATGTTCTACTATAATTTTATCCACACGTTAGCAGCTAACAACGACATACATAGCTGTCACTAGTGAACACGTGGTTTAGGAAGGGGATGCGAGGATTTCATTGATAAGTTAAAGGAGTGTGGGAACAATAAAAGGGGTAAGAACCCCTGGTTTAAAGGGATAAAGACTACAGAATAAATAGGAATTTCAAGAGTAAGGTCATGGTCAAGGTTGAAAGGGGGAGTGTCTTAGGACTCGGAGTAGCATAAAAGACATAATTGGTCACAGAAAGGTAGTGACCGCATTGAACCACCACCTAGTAGAAGAGGGGAAAAAAATTCCAGCATTGAAATTAAAGAAATCCTGGGATAAGCACAGATGAATATTAGCAGCAATGAAACAAAGGTGAAGCCTGATATAAAGAAGGATCTATGCTATTCTAGCTGGATGAGAAAATGGGCCCAGAATGGAGAGATCTTGAGATCTTTATGTAGATGTACTTTATAATTACTATTGGGTGAAGTGGTGTACAAATGTGCAAATTTGTTTGTATTCACTACACCTGTATTACTGTACCACTGGAAGCAAAGCAAAGCACAAGCACAATGTTCAAAGTACATAAAAGGAAGAACTTTTAAGAATAGATGCTGTTTCCTAAATCACAGTCTCCCTTAGGCGTATTTACATGATTTATAGTAATCGTTATAACCTTAAGGAAGATGTTCCCTATAGGAAACCAGGCAAGAAATAAAGTTGGTTGGTGACCAGAGGCACTACCCAATGGCAGTGCAGCTTTATAAATACTTTAGTGTTGAGCAGACTAGATGGACCGTCAGGTTTTTTTTTCTGCCATCATCTACTATGAATAGCTAATGACTGAGCAAATTTTAAAATATTTGATGGCATGACAATGTCCTCTCCCTTAAATTTCAGCTGTGCTGTCCTGTTTCTTTATAGAAGTAAAAGGGATTCTACATATTAGGGGCACATGAAAAGCGTGACCTGTTTGTCATTGGACATTTGTGGCACAATTCATAATTGAAGTGGATAATCTATGCAAAAGTTATTAGTTGGAGACAGACAATGTGATCTTACAAAGCTTGTTTCCCCATAAGAAAACTTGGCAAAAATACATATAGGTCCACCCCTCCTCCCTGCAGTGAAGGGATAACAGATTGATTTTCGTACATTTGATCTGTAACTTTTTTTTACACATTTAACTATCCTGCACATAAACCCAGTTTGTGATTCTCCAGGCCTGGGTTTCTCCTCTCCTGTGCTGTTCCTGAGGGTTTGTCTTTGCCCTTGGCAACCTATTTTATTGTCTAAGCTGAAGATGGAGATCCTGCTGTTCCTTAATTTTGCTTTTCTGGCTATCCTCATTCTCTCCACTTGCTGTGCTGGTGTAATCAATATTTTTCTTTTTGAAGTATAAGATAGAGAATTGATACTGCCCACTTCATCCTCTTCATTCAGTGTGCTGATATAAACCAGTCTCAGACTGTACCATCTTTCTTCTAGAGGGAGGTAGAGATTCTGATGTTCCTTAGTGCCATCGTCATGATGAAGAACCGACGCTCCAGTAAGTCAGAACTTTTTTTCAAGGGGGGGGGGGAACAAAATGTTCTCATTTCCTCATGTAATGATATATTTATACTCCCCTGCATTTATGCTCTCTGCATTCTGTATTTAGGGAGAGAGAGCTGAAAAATAATGCAAGGAAATTAGTTTTTCATTGAGAGGGATTGCAGAGGAAATAATAGGAGTCAAAATGGTGACAAAAATTAAGTATGCTTGGGACAGACAAAACAGGGTGAGGGAGGAGAAGACAATGGATCATGTATGTGTTTTCTTGTAGCATTGTCTCATATACCTCCTGAACCCTGGACAAACTGGCACAGAGTCCGACTTTGGGGCCCTTTCTAGCCCTCAGCAACTGAGTGTCCTGTGCACTATGATTCTCTGTTCCAAAGCAGCATTTCATATTCCTTTAATTCTGAAAGAATCCCTGGTTGGTTTTGCTTTAATAAGTCGTTCACATGGTTAGGAACAGAAGCTCACTTATTTCAGTGGAGATCAGCGCGATGTTGAGAAACACTGTTTTTTATTTTACTTGATATTAAATGTCATTGGTAATCTTTGAACTCAGTTTTTCCTTTTATGCATTTTCTTACTTTATCTTCTGTTCAATACCCCACATTTACAAACATATGCCTTGAGGCTGTGAAAAATACATAAGCATATCATGATTGTCCTGAGCACAGTTTCCTCTTATATGAGGGATAGAATCTGAATTCCACATGCCCCTAAGAACATGTTGCAACTTAAATGTTGCAGCTGTTGCCTTGTCATCCCCCTCCCCGACTATTCCTCTTATACCAAGGCATGATTTGTGGCGATGCAAGAAGCAATTCTAGGAGCTTCTGCTTTGGCTGTTTTAGCTAGAGATATGAGTATTTGAAATGTAGATAGATGGGTTACTGGTGGATGTGAAGATTTTTTGGACACTTGCCTGATGTGAAGGTGGTGAGCTTTAAGCATCACCCAGATAAGATTTTAGACGGTGCTGGGATGGAGTTTGCTGTCTTGTACATGTGGGTACTAACAACATAGGAAAATGTGGGAAGGAGGTTCTGGACGCCAAAATTAGGTAGAAAATTTAAAATCAGAATCTCCAGAAATGCTTCTCGTACTTCATGCAGGACCTTAGAGGCAGGCAGAGCCCTGGAGTCTCAAAGCAATGATGCAGGGATTTGTTAGGAACGGGGCAGTGTTCTGGAGAAGAGGAAGCCTATTCCAGAAGGATGGGCTGCACCTTACCAGGTTGAAACCAGGTTGCTGCCATAAACATTTAAAAAGGATTTTAAACTAGAACCCAGGAGAAAGCCAACAGTAGATCGGATGTGCATGGTTTGGAGTAAGGTATCTTTGAAAGATGCAATCAAAATAGGGAAGTTAGGAGATCTCAGTAGAAAGGTTGCAACAAAGATAAAAGTAAGCCAGATGCCTTTGAGGGAACAGCAGGTGGAGATTGCAAATTATCCCTGTTATCTGCTAAGCAGGTTGTGAATACAAATGGAAATATGCTTTGAAATGTCTATATACGAATGCAAGAAGCCTAAAAAATAAGATGGGAGAGTTAGAATATATAGCCCTAAATGGAGATATAGATATAATAGGTATCTGAGAGACCTGGTGGAAGGAAGATAACCAATGAAAACACACTGCTAGCAGGGTACAAATAATATTGCAATGATAGGCTGGATCAAATTGGAGGGGGTGGTGCTACATGATAGGGGGAACTGAGTCAAACATTAAAAACTTAGTAGGAAATAGATTGTAATGTGGAATCCTTATGAATAGAAATTCCATGTGAAGGGAAAGACAATACTAGTGGGCTATGAATGAAAAAACATATGATGAAATGCTAACAGAAATTAGGAATCCAGCAAATTTCACAGCACATAATAATGGGTGATTTCAAAAATCATATCCCCTGATGCAGCACAGAGACAAAACAAAGGGGCTTTTCTTGGTTGTATTCAAGCAGGTTAGATTGAGAACAGAAGATGGCATGACGTCAAAAAGCTGAAGCCAGTTCGACTTGTCTCCATCTCCATTTCCCTCTCTCTCACTCAGCCGTCATCCCTGTGTGCCCAAAACAAAGCAAACAAACCTATCAGCTGCTGCATCCACGCTGTCATTCTTTATTGTTGGTAACATTTTTATTTGATCCCACTTATATTTTCAAACATGCTGTCTTGTGCGGCATATGGATGTACAAAGAGGAAGTATCGGTTTCATTGGTTAGATTAGTAATTCTAAATCGTAATCATTGTGTCATTTCGAGGGGCTGGTTATTCGTGCAGAGATATTTTCACCTAGTAAAGGGCCATCAAAATATTCATGTTATGAGAATCGGGTGCTCAACATTCAGAGTTACTATTTATAAGTACAAAGGTTTATTTAAAACAGTCATTAGATTGAAACCTGGGAGCATTTAACATTGTTTTTCCTGTGTACATCAAAAGAAAAAGATGGTTTGTGGTAACTTGCTCCTTTTGTTTTGTGGAATGCAAGGGTATATTATAAAAATACACATTGCCGTTAACTATGCGATTAATGCATTAATCATTGGCCGTGGGGAAAAAATAATAATCGCGATTAAAGATTTTAATTGCGCTGTGATTTATGTTCATTTTAGCTTAATCAGTTTATTTGTACTTCCCAGTTAATTTGTTGGCTCTTGTAGTTGTATTACTACTTTTGTAATCCACTTTGTACCTCACGGGATTCAGCAGAATATAAATCCTAGATTAAATTAGGTCCTTTAGATTGGAATAAACCGCTTTTGGATTTGAGATTGTCGTCTTCTCTTTTATCATTTTGAAAAGGGCTGAATACATTTTTGTTCTCTAATTTTGAATTTCTGTACGCTTTTGATCTCTTTTCTACTCATTTTCCTCCTGATTTTTTTTTAAATATTGATGTACTAGTAAAAAAAGGCCCGTTTCTCTGAGCAATGAAACGGGTGCTAGCAAGGTTTACCTGCGGCAGCGTCGGGAGGGTGCAGGTGGGTATTTTTTGGGGGGGAGTGCGGCAGCTTCGGGGTCCCGGCAGATCAGGTGTTCGGACGGCACTCCTCCCCCTGCATAGCTCGGTGTTTGTTGCTGTGCGTCGGGGGGGGTGGAGGCCCTGCGTAGGCCGCTGTTTCTCGCAGTACGTCAGGGCGGATCAGGTGTCCGGACGGCACTCCTCCCCCTGCGTAGCTCGGTGTTTGTCACTGTGCGTCGGGGGGGTGGAGGCCCTGCATAGGCCGCTGTTTCTCGCAGTGCGTCGGGGGGGTTGCGTCGGAGGGCGGTGGAACTGGCGATTGGCTGAGTGTCATAGCCCTGCCCGCCACGTCATCATGTTGTGACGCGAGGGCGGGGCAGACACTCATGGGATCTTGCAACTACAACTTTACATTTAGAATGTTGGGGTTGTGAATTGTGTGGATGGGGCGTGGCTGAGGGCGGGTCTATGAGTGAGTGGTGCTGACAGCCTAGAAGACTACAGGGCTTCAGTGTTTCCCTGCCACAAAGTGAGGTTCAGAACGTTGGAGGTCAGAACGTTGGCGGTGAGAATTATATGTATAGATATCATTTTTAATGGTTTTATCATAAAAGTGATATAAATCTTATAAATAAAATACTGTCTATATAACAATACAGCATGAAATAGAGAATTACTTTAGAAACTATAACTGTATCAAAATAGAGGGTAGCCAAACTGAAACCATCTCCTATCCTAGGGCCTGCCTGGCCCAGCCCAGCCCCTGAATAGGAACAGTCCTACTCCCTCCCTCCCCCCTCCCCCTGGGCCCTATTAAACAACTACTGTAGAAACGGTTTAGTGGCTGGTCGGGACAGGAGTGATCCCCAGTCACACTCCTGCCCATGCCATCGCCAGTGTCGAAATGGCTGCCATGACCTCCTGCAGCAGTCTTGTTTAGTTAGTGCGGCTTACATACCAAGAGCAAGGTAAACCCTAGATCAAACAAAAATAATGACAATCTATAATTGATCCTAGTTCATATCACAACAAATCTGTGAAATAGCCAAGTTTTTAACAATTTTCAAAAACTCTGATAATTGGTTTCAAAACGTAAGTACTTATGCATGCTGTTCCACCATTTTGCTGCTTGATGTATGAATGGCTAAGGAAAGGTGAATTTAAACCTAAAGATGAGAAATTGATAACTGCAGCACATGATCGTGGATTTCAGACAAGGAAAGACTGGTAAAATAGACATGCAGATTTTGTAGCACTGGACTAGAAAAAAATCAACATGTCTCATGGCTAGGTACAGCTTGTTAAGATCAGAAAAATTGCATACAGAAAGACAAAAAAAGGGAGCTTACCTCATATACAGAAAACTGTGCAAACACTATAAAATTGCTGTGATCACAACCCAGAAAGAATTGTGTGATCACCTTGGACATATTTCCAATGATACAAATTCAAGAAAACCAGATATTTGTGGCACAGGAGAAAAATACAAGAGCAGCATTAGTACTAGAAGTGTCGGTACCAAATGAAATTATTCTGTAAATGTATGTGTGCAGAAAGAGAAAATACTCGAGTACCAACAAATGCAATCAGAGACTAAGAAAATGTGGCAGAAAGATACAGAAATTTATCCCAAATATATTTGGGTGCCCCTAGCCTAATTAAGAATTTTCAGGCGCATTTTTATATGTTCCGTGGTCATATTACAGCCTATGAATTCTAGGAGGAAGCTCTCCTTTGTATAACACCAGTGTAGAGATGAGTATTAGCAGTGACTCTGAAGCTTGAGATGATCTCCAGCATACCCTGGCATAAGGGTGAGGTTCATTCCCATCATAGTATGCACAAAATTATCCCGAATGATATTAAAGGCTGTAACGTGTGTGAAGACTAATTGACGCAACAACCTGCTCCATTATCCCCTTTATTGTGAAACTAGTAAAAATGGCCCATTTCTTAACGCAATGAAACGGGCACTAGTAATGTAATGAGTTCCTGCCATTAATGTTTCCACGGTTGTATTCTGAATATAATTGTTTACATGTGTAAGATTTCTTTATATACAATATTGTTGTGTAAACTGTATTACAATGTGGTAAAAGTTTTCCTTGTTCAGGCCCTTCAATCAGTTTAACAATCACATCAGAAGAGCTCCTTACTCGTGAGAATACAACATACAGTTGCCCATGTGAGAGACTGAGAGTGACAGTGTGTTTTACAGACAGTGTAAGAGAGAGATACACAGAGTGATTGAGTGTGTGTGTGATGTGTGTGAGTGACAAAGTGATTATCCCTCCTGTTCTGTGCACTTGCCTCCACTGATGTTCGTACCTCCCTGTATACGATTGTTTGTTAGAGATTCAATCCACTCCACTTTCCTCCTCCAAGTTCCGTTCTGTCTGATTGGTTCTTCGTTTGTGTTCAAAGCACTGTGCAGGGTGTATCAAGGAACAAGCATCTATATAAATAAATCCCACCTTGAACGTTCTGAAGCTCCCTCCAACTGTGGCAGTGAGTCCTGAACTGCTGTAGTCCTCCTGGCTATTCGGACTACTCACCACCGCCCTAAGCCACGCCCCATCTGCGACCTACGCCACGCCCCAACTGGACATAAAAAGCACCATGAACGTTCTGAACCACACTTTGAAGCTTCAAAAGTTTGAATGTTCGAAGCTGTGTAACCACTTTTAACCACAGTACATCTGGGCGCCGCCATGATCTGAAACGAGCGCGTCACAGCTGCAACACACCAATAGGAATACAACAAGGGAGGAGCGTCTGAGGCGAAGGCGTCAGTTGCCGTTGCCACGCAACGGAATGCAATCACGGGTCATGCACCTATCAAACAAAAGAAGGGGCGGACCTACGGCTCATCTAATCTTCTACTATAATAAAAGGCAACCTCAACGTTCTGAGGACACTGACGTCACTGAAGTCAGTCAGAGTCCCAGAACGGTTCGTAAGTTCGTGGTGGTGAAGCCACTGAACAACTTGCTGCCCCGCCCTCGCGTCAAACGTCATGACGTCGAGGGCGGAAAACCAACATAAAATGAAAGAAGGGACCGCATCAAGGAAGGGGGAGGAGTAGGGAAACACTCCTCCCCCTGCCAAGGAAACGCTGGCTAGAAAACCACCCAAAAGCTACATACATAAAATGGAGCCCCGCCAGAGAATGACCGAGGTCCAACACCCCCCGCCCCCCTCGCGCAACGCCCCCCCCCCCCCCAAAACAACCAACAAACCTCAACAGAAGAAAAGAAATCCCACAAAAGACAGGAGGTGCAACACCCCCCCCCCCCCCAAGCCACCCACCGTCGCGTACCTTTGCTGGCGGGGGGCACGAAACCCCGCCAGCATAAGTCCTGTCTTCAGACTCCGGCTTGATCTTCAGCATTACTAGCCTCTGCAGGCAGGGCTTCTGTGCGTCTGACGTCTTGCACGTACAGGACGTCAGACGCACATAACCCCGCCCAGCAGAGGCTAGCAATGCTGAAGATCAAGCCGGAGTCTGAAGACAGGACTTATGCTGGCGGGGTTTCGTGTCCCCCGCCAGCAACACTACGCAACGGTGGGTGGGATGGCGGCGACAGCGGGACTATCGTGCTGGGTGGGATGGCGGCGGCGGCGGCGGGGGGGGGGGGGGGAACATCGCGCCGAGGAGGCAGTGAAGGCAAAAAAACAAACCCCTGCAATCTAGCAGCGCTTCCTTCACTCATCTTCAAAGCACCGCTTCCAGAAACCCCTGCCCCCACACACTCACTCACTCACTCATCTGGCAGCGCTACCAGACCCCCCCCCCCACACCCCTCTTCATCCAAGTTGAACACCACAACACACCCCCCACAACCCTCCAACACTCACACTCTCTCTCTAAAAATCTCATCTGCCAGCGCATCCTGAACCCCCCCCCCCCCCCCCCCACACACACATACATACACTCTGTCTCATATGGCAGCGCTTCCAGAAACCACGTACACACACACACATACATATACATATACACACACACACACACACTCATCTGGCAGCGCTTCCTAAAACCCCTGCCACACCCACACACAGTCACTCACTAATCTGGCAGCTGTTGCTGAACCCCCCCCTCCCCCCCCCCCCCCCACACACACACACACACACACTCACTCTCATTTAGCCACACTTCCTGAACCACCCCACCACCACCACACACACACACTCACTCTCATCTGGCAGTGCTTCCTAAAACCCCTGCCACAACCACACACAGTCACTCACTAATCTGGCACCTGTTCCTGAACCCCCCCCCCCCCCCTTCACACACACACACTCACTCACTCTCATTTAGCCACACTTCCTGAACCACCCCACCACCACCACCACACACACACACACACACACTCTCTCATCTTGCAGCGCTACCTGAACCCCCCCCCCCCACACACAAACTCACTGTCATCTGCAAAAGCTTGATAAACCACCCCCACACTCATCTGGCACCGCTTCCAGACCCCCCACACACCCCTCTTCTTCCAAACTGAACCACCCAACACACCCCCCACACCCCTCCAACATACACACTCTCACAAAATCTCATCTGCCAACGCTTCCTGAACCCCCCCCTCCACGCACCCCACCCCCACACAATCACTCTGTCTCATCTGCCAGTGCTTCCTGAAACCCCTGCCACCCCCCCCCCCCCACACAGTCACTAATCTGCCAGCCGTACCTGAACCCCCCCCAACACACACACACACTTACTCACTCACTCTCATTTAGCCCTGCTTCCTGAACCCCCCCCCCCCCTACACACACACTCACTCACTCTCTCATCTGCCAGTGCTTCCACAAACACTCACTATCATCTGGCAAAACTTGAAAAACCGCCCCCCCCCCCCACACACACTCACTCATCTGGCAGCGCTTCCTGAACCACCCACACCCCTCTTTTCCAAGCTGAACCCCCCCAACACACCCCCAAAACACACACACCCACACTCTCATCTGGCAGCGCTTCCAGAAACCCCATACACACACGCACTCACTCTATCTCTCATCTGGCAGCGCTACCTGAACCCCCCCTACCCCCCCCCCCCCACACACACACACTCACTCTCTCTCAACTGGCAGCGCTTCATGAAACCCCATACACACACACTCACTCTCTCTCTCATCTGGCAGCGCTTCCTGTACCCCCTGCCCCCCCCCCACACACACACACACTCCCTCACTCTGTCATCTGCCATTGCTTCCTGAACCCCCCCCCCACACACACACACACACTCACTCTCTAACTTTCATCTGGCAGCGCATCCTGAATCCCCCACACCCCTCTTCTTCCAAGCTGAACCCCTCCAACACATCCCCCCCACACACACACTCTCTCTCTCTCTTCCTCTCCTCCAGCACACCAATTGCTTAGGTGCAGTGGCAGCAAACTCAGACACCACAGAAAGAGGGGGGCCTGACACCATAGAGAGAGAGGGAGGGAGGTATCTCTGTCACACACACACACACTCTCTCTCTCTCTCACACACTCTCTCTCTCCCACAGACAATGTGTTTCTGTCTCTCACTCTCATACACTCTATGTCTCACAGTGTATCACATTCACTCTCTATGTGTCACACAGTCAGTTACATACTCGCTTGGTCTCATACACTCAGTCTCACAGACAATCTGTGCCTCACACACACTCTCATTCTCGCACACACTGTATCTGTGTGAAACACACTCTCTCTCTCTCTATCACACTGTGTCTCCCATACGCAATTGCACACACTCTCATTCTCACACACACACACTCTCACACAGACACACTCACACCCAGACTCACTCTCTCTCACACACACACACACACACACACACTTGCACTTTCACTCTCTCTATCACACACAGTCACTCTCGCATACACTCTCCAAAACATACACATTATGAGGAAAACCTTGCTAGCGCCCGTTTCATATGTGTCAGAAACGGGCCTTTTTTACTAGTTTCAAATAAAAGAAGCAGAATCTTTCCCTATTCTAAATCTGATCATATAAATATAGTGTAGGAATTCACTTCTTATGAATAATGTCCAAGGAAGTTTGAAAGCTGTGCTGTGGAGATTTCCAGAAAGTACTACTATTAAACACATAAGTAATGCCACACTGGGGAAAGACCAAGGGTCCATCGAGCCCAGCATCCTGTCCATGACAGCGGCCAATCCAGGCCAAGGGCACCTGGCAAGCTTCCCAAACGTACAAACATTCTATACATGTTATTCCTGGAATTGTGGATTTTTCCCAAGTCCATTTAGTAGTGGTTTATGGACTTGTCCTTTAGGAAACCGTCTAACCCCCTTTTAAACTCTGCCAAGCTAACCGCCTTCACCACATTCTCCGGCAACAAATTCCAGAGTTTATGCGTTGGGTGAAGAAACATATTTTCTCCGATTTTGTTTTAAATTTACTACACTAGAATTATCCCAGCATCAAAAGTAAATGTGGCTAAGTTGTAGTTTCTGAGTTTCCAAGCCATTCCACTCCTTTGAGCCTCATGGATTATCTCAGATAGGTTTGCGCTTATTGTTGGCTATGTTGTCACAAATACCAACACATGCACTGCAGGGCTTGTTGCATGTGAGGTAATGTGCAACAGTATTCTCAGCATGTCTGCTCCCAGGTTCAAGAGAACAACTGAAAGAAGTTACAAAGTAATCCTACAAAGTGATCATTGCTGCTGTCAAAGTGATTAATGTACTGAGGACCATTATTGCTTCTTGTATGTACTTATGAATTATTACATAGGTTGCTTTGAGTATACAGAAGGTTGCTACGATTCAAAGTGTGAATGAATGTAATGATGGTAATAGTTTGTCCCATTTTCTTCTCTCTGTCTTACTGAATTTTTTTTATCTTTGTATTTTTCCTTATAGTCACCATTGAACAGCATGTTGGAAACATCTTCATGTTCAGTAAAGTGGCCAATGCTATTCTCTTCTTCCGCCTGGATATCCGAATGGGACTGCTCTACCTCACCCTCTGTCTTGGTAAGGAACTGTGTAATTCTTTCCCTTTTGTTTTGTGAGCAACTGCCATACATTATCTGGCATCTCATCTAAAGGCCCCACTGAGCCTCACCTGGCATTTTGGTGAAAGACCCACCTTGTTTCTTGTGTAAAGCCTTGAGCAAGATTGATTCAGCATTTATTTTGGAGGTTGACTCCTCAGTAGTCTTTATCAAAGACTTGTCATGCTATTTCTTTTTCTCCCTCTCCAGTCTTCCTAATGACCTGTAAACCTCCTCTATACATGGGACCGGAGTATATTAAATATTTCAATGATAAGACCATTGATGTAAGTATTGTCCTCATCACTGCAGTCAGGATGACTTTCTTCTTCCTCTGTCTGAGGAGGAATGAGGATAGAGTGATGGCCTCTGGGTGTTATTCTTACACTTGTGTCTTTCACAGGAGGAGATTGAAAGTGACCGGAGAGTGACATGGATTGTTGAGTTCTTTGCCAATTGGTCTTCAGAGTGTCAGTCCTTTGCTCCCATCTATGCTGATCTCTCTCTTAAGTGAGTCTGTAACTGGATGATGAAGAAGGGGGGGCTGGGATGGGACCCAGGAGGAATGGTAGCTGTGGAATTGCTACCATTAGAAAAAAAAGCACTTGGGATGATTTTTTGGTGGATGTTTGGGGGGGGGGGGTTGCCCAGGTGTTTTCTCCTGCTCCTCTGTCCTTTGGCCACCTAGTGGAACTAAGAACCTTCATTTACAACTGCCTCTGGGTTCTTGTCTATTTTAAACACCCCCTGCCTATAGCCCAACTATCCCTCGCACAATATTGAACTTAGAAACATTGACTCTGTGTCTCCTTCTGAGATCTGGTATGTTTGTGCCCTGAGTGTGTCCAGTAGGTATCATTATTGCGCAGTGGCTGGTAAACCCTCTGCAAAGAAAACTACCCCAAAGGGGTGGAGGTACACTGGTTCCTACATAAAAGGTTGCAGAAGCAAGAAGTAGGAAAGGTAGGCTCTTCTAAAAACCGGATGAGATGTCTATAAAGAAACAATTCTTTATTGCAAGCAAAATGACGACAACTCAACACAGCTGTGTTTCGGCGCTAGCTCGCGCCTTCTTCAGGAGTCTAAAACATCAGATTTATAAAAACACAAAAACAAATAATCAAAGTATGCCTAATACCACGGATAGAAAAACATATCTTTGTAATAAAAATGTATAGGAATTAAAAACATATATATCAAAACATCAACAGAAATAATACTTTTTTATATATAAACAAATCAATATAAATTTATCCACAAATGTATAAAATTATAACAGCATATGGACATATGATGATAAAAATATATTATATGCAACAGATGTACATGAATAACTAAAACTCAAAATTAAAGTATATATATATGTATATTTGTGTTACATAAATTGACTAATACAACAATGTAGAATAAAAGTTGTGAATAAAATATTATTTCTATAAGAAACAATGGTGTTGTATACAAGCATAAAAAACACAAATGGGTCACAAAAATGTAGTAACTATATATTGCACAATAATAACTACATATGAACACATAAGAGGACCTATCCAAATTAAAAGAAGAAAAAAAGGGAAAAGGGAGAACAAAACAATTTATATATATATATATATATATATATATATATATATATATATATATATATATATATATATATATATATATATATATATATATATATATATATATAGTGTTATATAACCAAAATAATAAACCATATTTAAAACAAATTGTCAAATAGATATACACAAAAAAAGAAAGCAAAGGTTAAGAAATAATACAGTATGTTCCAATAAATCTACTAATCTTATGATGTATAGCTGATTGTGTAAAGTCGATAGTTTGTTACAAAAAAACTTACATATAAAGTATAAACTTCCTACAAATAAAACACAAGGCTGACTTATTATAAAGAGAAAATTTTCTAAATGGCTAGTGCAGGTGAAATAAAAAATGTATAAAATACAATCCAACAGGTCCTCTGTATCTAAAATGTATGTATATATATATGTACCCACCATATATTTTTTTATACATGAAAACGTGTACTATATAGAGTGAAAGTCAAATTGAATCACTTTATAGGTACTAACCATATGTATATAGTTTGTATTCAATAAGGAGGTTAAGGTAAAGAGTCTAAATGTGTAAAGAAAATTATATGTATCATATGTTTTGAAATGGAGGTGTAGATATGAAATGAAGGAACACGCAAAAAAATGAGAACTATTATCAACTAAAACCAGAGAAGAGACAAAAAATAGACATATATATTGGACCAGGTTCTAAAAAACTATTAAAAAAACTGGTCTAAATATATCATATATATGTAAAAAAAGTGAAGTAAAAAAGTAAAAAGTCCCCTAAATAGATACTTGAATAATTGTATAATAAATGAAAAAAAACTTACCACTGTCAGAACAGAGAAGAGCACCGTAGTGTAGCAATAGCTTCAATGAAGGAAAGGGATGTGACTAAAAAGTCCATTATTTAAATGAGAAAAGGCGTGCCAAAATAAAGTTTTGAGCATGCTCAGATCATAAGTTGTTAACACGCCAGGTGTAGGACATTACGTACAAAGGACGCTGGGAAAATGGAGGGAAACTGCAGAGAAACGCGTCGTCTTTTTTTTTTAAAAAAGCTATAGCTTGACCCAGGACTCTTAGATCCAAAAATCGTATGTGTAGAAATTCAAAAATACATTATAAAATATTTTAAAAATTAATAATGAAAATAATAAAATAGTAAAAGAATATTAAATAAAAAAAGTAAAATGTTTTCACATAAAAATGCCTATATAAAATAAAAATTCAAAATTACCAATAAAAAGCAACTTCAATTATAAGATAAACTAATTCATTGTTAAAAGAATGACACCAAAAATGAAAAATAAAAATAATATTAATAAAATCAATTAAAATATATAATAATTACATATATTGAAAAAGTACCAATGGAAATAAAAAATGTTGAATAATAAATCAATGCATAACTAATAACTAAAAAGGAAAAAATGAGTAAAAAAAAAATATATATATATACTAGTAAAAAAGGCCCGTTTCGTAAACAAATGAAACGGGCGCTAGCAAGGCTATAGAGAGAGTGAGAGTGTGTATATGTATGTGTGTGTGTGTGACACAGAGAAAGTGTGTGTGTCTGTGTCTGTGTGTGAAAGAGAGTGTGCACAGGTAGGGTGAAAATGAAGACAGCAGTGAAATTTTACATAGGACAGCTTAACCATTTGAGGCGTGTTTGTGTGTCTGTGTGAGAGAGTGTGTATATGTGTGTGGGTGCGTGTGTGTGTGAGATAGAGACAGTGTAAGTGTGTGTGTGTGTGTGCGTCTGTGTGAAAGAGAGTGTGAAAGGGTAGGGTCAAAATGAAGAGACAGCATTATAATTGTACATAGCCCAGCACAAACATTTGAGGCAGTTCTTGCTTATCTCCCCTGCTGCCCCCTCCATACCCAACGATTCGTTCCTTGTCTTCCATACCCTCTGTGTCCCGTGTGTGTGTGTGTGTGTGTGTGAGAGAGAGAGAGGTGCTAGCAGTCCCTGTGATAGTGGCAGGTCAGTTGCTCATTATAGCCAGTTAAGAGTGAGAGTGTGTGTGTGTATGTGCTGGTTTTTTTCCTTCCCTCCTATGCCCTCCGTGTCCGTTGTTTGTGTGGAGAGCAGAGATCTATATGGTCCTTTTAGCGTTGCTGTTGACGTCGCGTAGCAACTGTGTGCTGCTGGTTTTCATTGTTTTGCGATGTGTCTTATGTCACGTTCTGTCGCTTAGTAACGGGTTCGTGATGCGATTGGTTGAGTGTCATTGGTCCGCCCTCGACGACATGACGTTTGATGCAGGGGCGGGGCCAACACTCATGGTTGAATTCCAGGTTTCACCACCATGCATTTAGAATGTTGGGACTTGTGGAGGCTTCAGAACGTTGGAGGTGCGTTTTATATAGAGAGATATTCCATTCTCTTATTTCCTTAGTATATAAATCAGGAATATTAAAAAAGGATTATCTATGTACATGCACTTATGAATGATACATCAACATATCAGTTAAACAATATTAAATATGAAAATAAAAAAAATAAAAAATGGAAATACAAATAAAAATAAACATAAAAATAATAATAATAAAAACAAAATAGCAAAAAAACAATATAAAAAATATAATATATGTTTATGTAATCAACAAATATATATTAAAATATATCTATAAAACGCATATATAAAAAATTAATAATTCAAAACAATTTTAAATATATAATATAATAACTCGAAATGTGTAAAAAAATCCATAAAAATGCTTCTGATGCTCTTCACAAAAAATATTGATATTCAATATCTGCATTTAGACCCAAGTGTGATATAGTCTCTGCAACCCTGCATGCATATGATCATTTTTTCCTCCTTCCACCCCAGATATAACTGTTCTGGATTGAAATTCGGGAAAGTGGATGTGGGACGTTACCAAGAGGTCAGCACCAAGTGAGTGAAACTCAATCTGTGTGTGTGTGTGTGTGTGAACCCCACTTCTTGCTGGCTCATCACAAATAAGTCCCACATTTTCCTGGGGAGATAATGCAGAATGGTTTTGCAGACTGATGCGAGGTTAGAGTGACGTCTACATGCAGTAGCCGTGCGATGTAGAGAGGCATTTCCCACAGAAGATAACGCTGTGTGAATCTGCGCATAGGATACTGGCACACAGCATATTGAAATCAATGTTAATGAAGCCATTAGCAATGCATCACTGATGCAGAGAAGTGCATGGAAGACTTTAAGGCTGAGCTCAAGGCAGAAGCTTTAATGCCTTCTGAGGAGATGTAAAAAGGATTACAGA